>NC_056740.1:505959770-506326173 GCF_019279795.1 Protopterus annectens | reverse complement strand
CCTTCTCCTAAACCAACCCTCCCAGATCTTAACCCTGTCATACCCTTTTTCCCCCTTGTTTCCATACCTTTGCATTCCCTTGCTCCATACTTTGCTGTCCTTGCTCAGAGCCTGCCTGTAATATCACATCATCTGCATACCGCAACTTTGTTGATCTGTCCCTTCCAACCTGTTTGCTAATGTAGTCCATCACCATTATGAACAGCAGTGGGCTCAGAGCTGAACCCTGGTATACACCCGCTCCCACTGGAAACACCTCTGTGATGCCGAACACTGTTTGTACTTAAGTCACTGGGTCCTTGTACATAGCATGCACTAATTCTACCAATGTTTCTGGGACTTCAAACCACCACAGTATTGTCCAGATCAGCTTTCTTGGGACTTTCATATTCTTTCTCAAAGTCTAGGAATGCCCAGCTGGACTCTTTCCTCATCTCTAGTTTCTTCTCAACTATCTGTCTCACTGTAAACATCGAATCTGTTGTGGTGCTTCCTGATCTGAATCTGAACTGCTCATCTTACATCTTACATTCTACTACTCTGCGTATCCATTTATCAATCACTCTCTCCAGAACTTTCATGCAATGTGATAGGAGTTTGATCCCTCAATTGTGGATGTCCCCTTTGCTCTTGTACACTAGCACAAGTATGCTTATTCTTCAGGCAGCTTGGATATGCTTTTCTCTCCACACAGCTATGAGTACTGTCAGGAACCATTTCTCCCTTATCTCACCCAGCATCTTGTTCATATCTGCTGTGACCTCATCTGAGCCTGCTGCTTTCCTGACTTCATTTTTCTTAGTGCTATTCTTACTTCTTCTAGGGTGGGCTCCTCTTCTTCTCTCATCGTAGGCTGTTTCTGGGGCAGTACAGCTTCTGTTGTATTTTCTTTATTCAGAAACTTCTGTAAATACTCCTTCCATCTGCCTTTGATGTCCTGTGGACTGGTGAGCAGGTTGTTGCTGGCAACCCTTATGAAGGGTGTCTTTATCTGTGTTTGTCTTTATCTTTTGTCTTTGCAGTGATTTACAAGACCTTAATGAATGGATTAATAGGTGTCATTATCAAAGTTCAAATTATTAAAAAAGTGGCTGAGGCTATGCATAGTATCAGATTCCTTTCAGTAATTGATGAAAACAAGGATTTTCATAGCTCAAGTGGGACAAGTCTAATTTTAAATTCTGCTTGTTTAATACATCCACAACTTGATGCATTGCTGTAAAGCTGCGATTTGGGATCTCATCAATACCAGAGGTGTTCTAGTCAGCTGCAACACAAACACAAAAGAAATGCTAGACATGATCTGAGACTGTAATACTATTGATGACATTCTTCAGGAACATGATAAATGACTAATAAAAATTTTGCTCCAACTGAAATCACAGGTTTTCAAACGCAATAAAGCCAAATATTATATAGATGCCACTATTAGAAGTGTGTGGGATATCTGTTGGCTGGGAATGATCCATAACCAGATTCTGATAAGAGTTCAATCAACTGTGAATTGACAAATGTGTGCTGATGAATCTTCTTCTCTGTGATTCTTGGGAATGGTTCAGTATCAATCAAAGTTTGTTCTGCACTTCGTAAAGATTGTTGTGCCATTGAGAAAGTTGCTAGAGAGTGATATAGTATAGTACTGGTCAGCAAATCAAGAAAAGAGTGCTGGATTGCTGAAGAAGTTAGTTACACAAAAACATACTCGGAGGCTCTAAATAAAAATCTGCCTAAGCAGCAGAGACCTCCAAAGCAGACATCCAAGCAGCCGCTACCCCAAAACAAAACACGTGCAACACATAGCTCACAAAGCCAGTGTGCCAAACAGTCACAGCCCTTAAAGCTAAACAACACACCTGATACACTTGTAATAGGTGACTCTATCATCAGGCACACTGACGTCCCGCTCACCAGGCTGAACAGGGAGAAGGTCACGGTGAGCTGCCTGTCGGGCGCTAGGATCAGCCACATAACACAAGCACTCAGGTCACTCCAAGGCAAGTACAAATATTACTCAGTCATTGTCCATGCTGGTGTGAATGACCTGAGATGTACCTCCCTGGACTACATGAAAAGAGACATAGAGGAGCTCTCTGAGCATGTGGCCCAGGCCGGTATGACCCTGACCTTGAGTAGCATCTTACCCTCACCAAGAATGATGCCACAATATGAAGACAAGATGATCAATTTCAACAACTGGCTAAAGTATTGGTGTCATTCAAAGGGGATCCAATGCCTGTCAGCCTGGGATGACATGCTCGACAAGCCAAGATGCTTCGCTAGGGACGGCTTGCACCTGTCACCCCTGGGCTTTCAGATATTGGCAAAGGCTCTTGCTACCCCCATAGTGCCTTTTTTAGGCAAGGATCAAAAGACAAACCCACCTCCATAGGTATCACAAGGGATAAGAAACTAAGAGTAATGCTACTCAACGCCAGAAGTCTAAACCTCAAGATGCACGCACTCGCAACTATCCTTGGCATGGAGAACATTGATATATGTGCAGTAACAGAAACCTGGTTCAAGGCTCCTGAGAGCACCCCAGCACTACCAGGTTATACCTCATACCATGCTTTTCTACCCCAAAACTTGGACCGACCCACAAAAGGAGGGGGAGTATCAATATTCGTCAAAGATACCCACACCTCCAGGTTGGTGGCACAGCACGAAGTATCAGAGACTATCCATGTGCAACTAACAGTGGGTAAAACTGCCTTCCAGTTTATAGCCTGCTACAGACCACCCTCCCTAACCTAGGAACCCCACTCGGCCTTCCTGAGAACACTGGAAAATATGAAGGTCTCTCCAAACACCATTATACTGGGCAACTTCAACTACCCAAACATAGACTGGGAGCATTACTCTAGCTCCAACACCCTAGCCCAAAGGTTCCTAGAATTTATAAACTCAAATGCTATGGAACAACTTGTTACCACTCCCACAAGAGGGGAAAACATACTGGACCTGATCATCACCAACATGGGGACTCTATGCTCCAGACCAGAAGTGTATCCCTCACTGGAAAGATCAGACCATAAACTAATCTCACTGGATATTCACATCCCGACACCAACCCCTGCCCAGAAAACCACAGTGAAAAACTTCTCTAAAGCAAATTTCACACTCCTCAAAACCGAGGTGGAATCCTTCAAAGCCCCAGGGGCTGTGGAAAATACGGCCCAGACCACAGAATCCTTTATAAACCCATTCTATGAACGCCTTCAGGAATGCATGGATCATGCGATCCCAAATAATACCAAGACCCAATCCTCCAAAGGCAGACGTCCTGTCTGGTGGACCCCAGCCATAAACAAACTATAAAATAGAAGGAGGAAGCTACTAAATGATAGAGCAAAATTCCAAAATGGGAAGGCATCTCTGATCAGTATTAGCAAAAAACTACAGGCACTCATGAAATCGTCTAAGGCCAGCTTCAAGAGAAAAATTGCACAGGACACTAAGGATAATCACAAGGCTTTCTTTAGTTATGTTAGGAGCCTGGGTGGTAATTCCCAGATATGCTCAGAATTAGTCCAAAATGACAAAAAATACACCGAACCCACAGACATTGCCAACATCCTAGCTGACAGGTTCAGCGCAAACTCCCCACCCCCTCCCCACCAAAAGGGCAAATATCTATCCCAGCAGAGTGCTGTCCCCCTGACATCTCAGATGCTCAGGTAAGAGCCGCTCTCTCCAAAGCAAAAAACACAGCATCAATGGGACCACACGGTGTCCCGGGCTGCATCCTACATGAACTCCAAGAAGAGCTAAACCCAAACATAAAAGTACTGTTCAATCTCAGCCTTACTACAGGATATGTACCCAAAGAGTGGTGTACACCAACTGTGGTCCCACAAAGGTGGTGCCTCAACGGATCCTGGAAACTATCGCCCCATAAGCCTGACTAGCTTGGTCTGCAAAGCTATGGAAAGGATCATCATGGACCTCATAAATAAAGATATTGGGGACCTACAGACACTGGATCATACCCAGTTCGGCTTTGTTAAGGGCAGATCCTGCCTCTTAAACCTGGTTGATTTCTTTGAAACAGTCACCAAGGCCATTGACGAAGGGAAGGTGGTCCACACAGCCTACCTGGACCTCGCAAAAGCCTTCGATACAATACCCCACTCGGGCATTATAGATAAGCTCACAAGCTTAAATATAAACCCCTATGTCACTAGATGGGTTGCAAACTGGCTCAAGGACAGAACCCACATGGTTAGAATTGCTGGAGCCATGTCAGACTCCAAACCAGTTACAAGTGGCATCCCACAAGGCTCAGTCCTGGGACCTCTCTTGTTCGGTATATATTTCTCAGAGGTACAGGCCAACACGGAAGGACTGTGGCTGACCAAGTTCGCAAATGACTGCAAACTGGGTGCCATAATCGACTCTCCAGCCGACACAAGCATCCTCCAAAAGGGACACATAGAAACAGACAACTGGTGCCAGAGCAATGGCCTCAAGCTAAACGCCAAAAGGTGTATAGTCATCCCCTTTGGCAAAAACAAAGTGCCCACAAATTACCACATAGGTGGTAATCCATTAAGTACAGAAGAAGTAATTAGGGACCTGGGGACCCAAGTTGATAGTAATCTCTCATTTGACAACTACGTGGCCAAAGTGGTTAGAAAAAATTTTATATAGCCCACCTAATCATGAAGGGATTCACATCTAGATCAGGGGAATTCATCGTGCCTCTTTACTCATCCCTCATCAGGCCCATAATTGAGTGCAATGCCCCTTTTGGGATGTACCTTACCAGACACCTGCAGCAACTGGAAAGACCCCAAAATTACCTCACCAAGAGGATCAAAGGGCTCAAACAGATGCCATATGCTGCCCGGTTAAAGAAACTCTAGCTCTACTCAGTGGCATACCGCCTGTTCAGAGGCGATCTGTGCCTGACGTATAAAGCCATGTCCAACCCGGAATTAATGGACATACTGCACCTCAGAAAATCCAAATCCTATCGAGCTACACGCTCGAGAGACTTGAACCTCAGCACTGAAATAAATAGGACATGCTGGAGGGACAGATTTATAACCCAGAGGCTCCCTTCACTCTGGAATAAAATCCCAGTCCAGGTTAGGCAGAGTCCCTCATTGACTCTCTTCAAGAGGAATCTTGATAAGTGGATGGGAGATCGTAGGTTTACCCCGGGTATCACTTCTGTGTCACTGTTAGACAGAGGCACAGTATACTAACCTCAAAAAAGGGCATAGCAAAATTAATTTAAAATGGGTGGTGAAAGCAAAACACATTCTGGCTAGGCTTATAAATGCCCTAGGGCAGATAGCCTAGTATGAAACTATGAACCTATGAACCTATTAGTATACCAGCTGTAACTTATGAAATGATGCTTCATGGTATTACAAATCAGCAAGTGTTAGGAGCATTTCTACTGCAAGAAGACAGATGTGTTACTTCTGTATCAAGAATATCGAATGATGTACAGATGTGTTGTGCACCAATACAAAATAAATGCTATATGCAATCTTTGGATATCAAAAGTACTATGTATTCATATATGAAAAAAACATCCCCACAGGTCACTTCAAAATACATTTGAAAAGTCTTTACATAATGCACCTGAAAGATTGCAAGACTGTTATTAATGGCACACAGGTATGATTTGTAATACAATCCAGGTAGGCTTAAACATATCACATATAGTCTTTTTAAAGAAGATTTTTTAAACAAAAACTTAGATTGTAGCACAGTTACCAATGATCAATGAAAAATTGCAAGAATGGAAAACATTCAAGAAATGACTGAACTACAATTACTGAGAGGTGTTAAGATGGCAGGATGGCATGATAGTATCAAGTAAATAGAAAATGTCCTTTCCTTTCCATTCAGGGATGAACTTTCATGCATATAATGGCTCGTTTTCAAAGGTGATAAAAGTCATTTCTACTACCCAGCTGTGTAGTAAAACTTCTTTTATTTTGGTTTCCTCCTGCTGCTTTCCCTGACTCCATTCTTTCTGACTTACCCCAGTGCCCCTGACCCTTGTTAGGTCTACCAGCCTCTCTTATAGCCCCCTAACTACCTCTATTCTAAGGTTGGAGCCAGCAAGGAACCTAAGACCCTCCTGGGGAGGATCATGACATAGACTGCATCCACTGGGGATTTTTTCACTTATAACCTACCCCTTGGTCCTGCCCTCTCTGATGTCTGTTTTCATCTGAAAGCTACTCCCTTATATATATGCCTAGACAAATGCCCTCCACCTCCACCCTTGGGATAGGCATGTCCATTTCTCCCTGGCCTGTGGATGGAATCAAACGTTATTGAAAATGCACAACTGTGATCCTGAAACTACAAAATGAAAAGCAAGTACTCACGGTATTATGTGTTGACAAATCTGTCAGCACAAACTGACCAGATGATTCAGAACTGTAGACCATGTGACATGTTTCAGGCGCTTATTCAGTTTGAAATTGCTTCCTTACCATGGTTAAATTTAGGTGTTTATTTAATTCAGTAAAATGACTGATCTAAATTTCTTAATGTATGTAGATGGGTATTTCAAGTATCCTAATGGCAATAATCTAAAAGCTAGTGCAGTGCAATATAGATTAGTACTAGCCTAGTTGCTCTTGTGGGCCATTTTAAGCCTAGTCAGTTATACACTGTGAGAATTAAATCATACACATTGTATCTGTACGGTAAATACCTTAACAATTATACCAAAATATACTGAAGTCAATATGTTCAGGTATGGAATTCCTGAAAAAAGTAGTGTCTAATGATGTCCTGCAGTTTTCCAGGCATGCCTTCCAATCTTTTGCCAAACATGGGAATTCATATACATAACATTAAGTCCTTAATATCCACAGTTAAATGCTTAATTAGAGAGAGGGATCCAAACAGTGAAGGACATTGTAAGAAAATGTGACAATTCCGGTAAAACCAGGTTTTAACTGTCTGTTCCATAATGCAAAAACACAAGTCTTCACTCTCTACTTCAGCCAACATTGCTGTTGATTGGCAGAAAGCTAATGTTGTTTCTCATTTTCAGTGCTGGTCCCACAGACTAGATAATGACACAAATAGATAACCGAAAAAGAAACGTCTTTTGACAAGAAAGCAAAGAATCTTTCTATTTGGATAAAACAGAGAGGATAAAGATGGCCCTATATCATAATTTAGACCACTAAATCTAAATTCAGACTTGCCCATTTGCTCATCCTAACCATCTTAGATGCTACATTGTAAAAAATGATGGTGTGCAACTCTACAGGAGGAATTGTTATGAGTTATTGAAGCTTTCACATATGATTCTAAATCAACAAGCAAAAGAAGAGATTTTGCTAGGCTAGGGCAAAAGGAGTAGCTGCATTAGGTATGTGCTAAGTGTAGCATGTCCAACAGATCTGGGTTTGACATGGCTTTGTATGTTTGGCAGAGGTCGCCTCTGAGTAAGCGATAAGCGACGGAGTAGAGCTGGAGTTTTTTTGTGACAGTCTGCATATGGCATCTGTTTGAGGCTGGTAATCCTCTTAGTGAGGCATTTCTGTGGCCTTTGTAGTTGTAGATGTCCTGTGAGGTACATGCTAAATGGGGCATTGTACTCTATAATGGGTCTGATGAGGGACGAGTAGAGAGGAACAATGACCTCTTTTTTTCTGGAGGTGAATCCCTTTGTAATGAGGTGTGCCATGTAGAAGTATTTCCTGACTACTGTGGTGATGTGATTATCAAAGGAGAGACTACTGTCCACCTGTCTCCCAAGGTCTCTTATCACACTTTTAGTGTTTAGTAGGCTACCGCCTATGTGGTAGTTCATGGGTACAGTGTTTTTTCCCAAATGGGAAGACAATGCACTTCTTGGCATTGAGTTTGAGGCCATGACTTTGACACCCAGCATCAATCTCAGTGAGGCCGCTTTGTAGAATGCTCACCTCATTAGGCAATTCTATTATGGCACCTAGTTTGCAGTCATCTGCGAACTTCATTAGCCAAAGAACTGCTGTATTAGCCTGGACTTCTGAGAAGTAGATGCCAAACAGGAGAGGACCCAGGACTGAGCCCTGAGGTACTCTACTTGTCACTGGTCTGAAGTTGGATTTGGAGTTGACTACTTTCACTGTGTGTCTTCTGTCAGTGAGCCAGTTGGCCACCCATCTTGTGACATAACGATTTATGCCCAGTCTAGTGAGTTTATCTATAATTCCAAAGTGGGGGATGGTGTCAAAAGCTTTGGTGAGGTCAAGATAGGCTGTGTGCACCACCTCACCCTTGTCCATGGCTCTGGTGACTACTTCAAAGAAGTCAGGCAGGGTTAGGAGACATGACCTACCTTTTATAAACCCAAACTGAGTGGGATCCAGAGTTTGGAGGTTACCTATCTCCTTGTTTATAAGCTCCAAGATGATACATTCCATGGGCTTGCAGACCAGGCTTGTCAGGCTAATGGGGCAGTACTTCCTGGGGTCCATGGTGGCACCCCCTTTGTGGAGTGGGATAACCACTGCTGTGCACCATTCAGCAGGCACAAAGCCTGAAGTGAGGGTATGATTAAACATGGTAATTAGGTGGGGTGCCAATTTGTTTTGCAGTTCATGCAGAATACAGCCTGGGATGTTGTCAGGTCCCATGGGTGCTGTGTTCTTGGCTTTGGAGTGTGCTGTCTTTACTTGTACAACCGTGATTACAGGGGCTTTGCATTCGTCTGGTATAGTGATGGAGGGGGGATGAGGGGGGGGTGAAGTTTGCACTGAACCTATTTGCCAGGATGTTGAAAATATCAGTTGGTTCTGTTATCTAGTGCCATTGTGCTGTAGCTCAGAGCAGATTTGAGTGTTGCCATTGAGATTCTTGACATAGCTGTAGAATGCTTTGTGGTTGTCTTTAGAATCAGTGGCAATTTTATTTTCATAACTAGCTTTGGAGGACTTTATAAGGGATCTCAGCTTCTTACTGAGTCTGAACAGGGAGTTCCTGCAATCAGGGGATTTTACTCTTTTTTGCAACAGTTTCTTACTTCTGTTGTAGACTTTGTTTATGGTAGGGGACCACCAGATTGGCTTCCATTTTTTGGAGGATAGCATCTTGGTTCTGTTGGGGATGGCATGTTCCATGCACTCATGTATGTGCTTATACAGTGCATTTGTATAGGATTCAGCAGTCGTACCTCCATTTTCCATCTGTATGGGTGTCGTGAGTCTTGCCACTTCTGTCTTAAGAAGCATGAAGTTGGCTTTGGAGAAGTTTTTTTACAGTGGTTTCCTTAATGGGGGGTGGGGGCGGGATATTGATGTCTAGGGTGATTAGCATGTGGTCAGATCTGAGCAGTGAGGAGTTGACCTCTGGCATGGAACATTGATTGCTCATATTGGTAATGACCAGGTCCAGGATATTGCTGCTCCTGGTGGGGGTATGGACAAGCTGATCTAGGGCATTGGAATTTATGAATTCCAGAAAGCGTTGAGCAAATTAGTTAGTACATGAGTAGTTTTCCCAGTTGATGGTGGGATAGTTGAAACTGCCCATTATTAGGGTATTGGGCTGTACCTTAATATTACCCACTATATCACGAAACATGGAGTGGGCATCCTGGGCATGGTAGGGGAGCTGTAACAAGTTACAACCTGTATTGCAGTTTTGCGAAGTGTTAGTTGCACTTGGATAATTTCAGATGCATTATGTTGAGCAACTAGCCTGGAGGTGTGGATATCCTTAATGAATATGGACACACCTCCTCCTTTCATTTTTCAGTCCAGGTTAGGTGGCTAAACGGCATGGTATGATTTATAGCCTGGTAGTGCAGGGGTACTCTCTGGAGCCTTGAACCAGGTCTCCATCTCTGCACAGATGCCGATGTTCACCATTTTAAGGAGTGCCTTGAGTGACTGCATTTTGAGGTATTAGACTTCTAGCATTGAGTAGCATTATCCTCAGATTTTGCCTGCTAATACCTGCTACATTGGTGAGTTTGTTATTTGAACCTTGCCTAAAAAAGTCACTATAAGGGTGGCAAGAGCCTTAGCCAGAATCCGGAATCCCAGGGGAGACAGGTGCAGGCCATCTCTGGCAAAGCATCATGGTCTGTCAATCATGGCGTCCCAGGCAGACAGGCAATGGAAACCCTTAGAATGACACCAGAAGCTTAGCCAATTGTTGAAGTCAATTATTTTGTCCTTGTATTGTGGTATCATTCTGGGCGATGGCAGGATGCTATTCAAGGCTAGGGTCATACCTGCCTGGGCTACATGATCGAAGCGCTCCTACATGTCTCTTTTCATGTAGTCCAGGGAGGTACGTCTCAGGTCATTCACACCAACATGGATAATGACAGTCATATTTGTACTTGTTGTGGAGTGACCTGAGTGCTTGCATTATGTGGTGGATTCTGGCACCCAACAGGCAGCTGACAGTAACTTTCTCCTTGTTTATCCTGGTGAGTAGGACATCAGTATGCCTGAATATAGTGTCACCTATGACTAGTGTGTTGGGTACATTGTTTTGCCTTATGGGCTGAGGTTGGGTGGCACATGGATGGAGATCCTGCTCCAGAGCATGGAGATCCAGTGAGACACACATCTGTCTCACCAGCATGTCTTATTTATGTCACAAGCAAAATTGAAATCCTTGAACTTAGTGGTTATGATGCTGTTTGTTTTGCAGATGTGCAAAAGTTCCATCAGAGGTAAATGCAATGATGCCTCATATGTCAGACATAGAGCACCTCTCTATAACCTGTAGTAGACAGAGTAGTGATATGGCTTTAAGGCAATCCATATATGAAAATGTGTTTACACTCCGGATTATCCTGGTAAGAAACCTTTGTGGGTGTTCCAACTGTTGCACATGCCTGTCAGGTACATGCCAAACAGGGCATTATACTCAATGGGCCTAATAAGGGCAAAACAAAATGGTGCTATGACATCCTTGAACCTGGATGCCATGCTGTTACTTAGAAGCTGGCAGACAATTAATTATTTTCGTATTGCCTTCCCAAAAGGCACTATAATGCATTCGTTAGCACTGAATTTTAGTCCATGATCTTGGCACCTGTCATTCTTCTGTGTGTTAAACCCTCTTGCAAGATGTTTGTATCATAGCTCCCAATTTTCACTCATCTGCAAACTTGTTCAGCCAAAGGCCCTTGATATTAGCCTTTACCTCTGAGTAGCAGGTGGCAAATAAGAGTGGTCACAGCACGGAGCCCTAAGTTACCCCACTGGTGATCGGTCTCTTAGTGGAGGAGGTATCCCATATCCTGACTTCCTGGATCCTGTCTGTCAGCCAGCTGGAAATCCAGTGAGTTATATAGGGATTTATGCCCGGTTCAGTCAGTGTGTCAACTATATCTGAGTGGTGTATTTTATTGAACACCTTAGCCTTGTGCAGGTAGGCGGTGTGCACAATTTTCCACTCATTCTTTACCTTGGTGACCTTCTCAAAGAAGTCCACCAGGATTAGTAAGCACAACCTTCCTTTGATAAACTAACCTAGGCTGGGTCCAGTGTCTGAAGGTTGCCTATGTCTCTGTTGATCATTTCCAGGATAATTCATTCCATTCTTTTGCATATTAGACTAATAGGATTAATAGGTCTGTAGTTTCTAGGGCTGGTTGATGATCCACCCCTGTGAAGTGAGATGACTGTTGCAGTCCTCAATTCTCAAGGTACAAAGCCTGTTTTGAGGCTATAGTTGAAAAGTGACTCAGGTTGTCCTGATAGGTCATGTTTCAAGCTATTTAGGGAACATCGAGTGATATTGTCAGGAGCCTACTAAGGCTGTGTTTTTGCCTTAGCAAATTCCACCAGGTCCTTCTCCCTGCTAATAGTTGGGGGGTTATTAGTAGGTATTTCATGGGTGAAGAAAGAGGAAATGGGGATGAAGCCAGCAAATTCGTTATGCTGCTGTGATCAAGTGAAGCTGGCAGCATTTACCATCAATTTGGCACACTGTTGTGTACTGCTTTGAGGTTTGGAGCACAGCTGTAGAAGGCCTTGTAGCTGTCTTTAGCCTGAGAGGCTACCTTGACCTCATAATTGGTCTTGTTGAACTTAATTAGTTATCTTAGTTTCCTGTTTAGTTTAATTAGAGAGCTTCCATCATTATGGGAGCTGCTTTCCCCATTTTAACCATGACTTTTTCCTTTTGTTATATGCCCTGTTAAGATTAGTTTTAGACCAGTGTGGTTTGTTTTTAGAGATCATTTTGGGCTTATTTCTAGTAGGTACAGCAACCTCTATACAGCCATTTACATGGCTGTACAGGGTCTCTGTGAACAATTACGCATAGGTTGTTGTGAACTCAGGTTTGGGAGGGGCAGTGAATTTTGACAAGCTATCATATAATATGATGTAGTTTGCTTTGAAATAGTTCCTTACTCTTACCAGGTTTGCTGGGGTTACTGAGTTGATTTTTATTTAGAAGGAAACAGCTGCGATGTCCGACATCACCAGTGAGGATGTGACACTGGGTAAAGGGGGAAGCAGTGCACTCCCGTTTTAGTGTGCATCAGGTTCAGTGTGTTTGAACTTCTAGTGGGTGCATGCACTATCTAGTCAAGGGTCTTTGTATTAATAAAGTCCAGGAAGCATTCTGCTTGGAATATGTGTCCAGCACAAATGTACTGAGCAGCATGATGCAGCTACCCAGGGGCTTTTTGGTGTTCAGCTTAGATTAGAGAATTTGATTTTTCTTTGTGCTCCACATCTTTCAGCAGGTGGTGTTAGTTTAGATAACTGCACAGGATGCCACATAATCTATCTATGTCTCTGCTAAAAATAATCAGAAACTGTATGGAAGTCACTTCAGGATTCATTAACTTCAGCTGCTGAATCTATACTAGATGGTATGCTCCTCATCTTACAGTACAGGGGGTGCTAATTTAGATAACTGCACAGGATGCCACATAATCTATCTATGGTTCTGCTCAAAATAATCAGAAACTGTATGGAAGTCACTTCAGAATTCATTAATTTCAGCTGCTGAATCTATACCAGAGGCTATTTCTGTTACATACCTCTCAACCTCTAAAAGCAAGAAATCTGGAGAACGTTATAAATAAAAGTGTGACAAAGGCACAAAAATAGGGGCACTTTTTGAATATTGCTCTTACAAACTTAGAAAGTTGATAGAAAAACAGGCCTTGCATCAGCAGGAATTTTCTGAATGGTATGAAGTCTGAAACTCAAATGTCTGTCATTATTTTCTAACTTCAGTCTTTAATGATTTGCTATTATTTTGCCAGAAAACCACAATTTTATGAAAAATGGAACAAAAATATGAGGCAAAAATCTGGACATTCCTGCAAAAATCTGTACAGTTGAGAGGTATGGTACTTTGTCAGCACCCTCTCAACCCATGCTCCTGAAATTGTTACTCTGCTGATTGACAATCTAAAACCAGTTGTAACACATAAAGTGACTAAAGACACCGCGCATAGATATTTCAGCAAAAAGACTCTTAGTTCCTCAGACTGTAGAAATGTCATAACGGGACAGTATTTTCGGTTGTGTCTTCATTGTAATTAGTACATGTCTCATTTAATTATAACTATAGTTTATTTAGTTGTATAAATATTTGTATAATTGTGCATATTAATAGAATGATCCTAAGCATTAATAATGGGTCTGTATTATAACAGCGAATTATCAAAAGATCGAACACTGTTATAGCGACCCCAAAACATTGAAAACTAAAAAGAGCAAACTACCAGAACAGCGATTTTTTTTCCCAGGGAAAAAAGTCGCTGTTCCCAAAAAAAAAAAAAAACCCTAATTAAATATACCAACTCCGAGATCGCACTACAGTGCCGATAATAGCAAAGTGATGGAAGCGGCCAAGCGAGTTCTTTCCCAGGGAAAGAATTTGCTTATATGCTGCTTCGTCATTTTGCATTTTTGACATTTAAAGTTCGACCAAGACACAGTCGACAGACTGCGTCTTCAGTCTTCTGATAGGTACCCTAATAAAAGGGGGGGGTCATATACACTGTATCTGAGCAGTTTCTTTAAATATTTAGTCATAACTGGGGCGTGAGTCATGAGACTTGGTCAGGGCCTTGAATCCAGAGAAATTATCTGAAAAGAAACCACCTCTGTGATATCTCACTGTAGTATGTCTAGATATGCTGTTCTGGACTGAATTTATTAACTTAATATTTTTAACTGCACAGAGAGAGGGGCAGGACATACTCAGTGTTATGAAGGGGAGCTCTAAGCTAAAAAGGGCAGCCTTCAGTTACTGAAAGCTGACTATATGGAAAAAAGTTTGAAACCACTGAATAAATAGGACTATCAGTTGTGTTTATATTAAAAACAATAAAGAAAAGTAAACTGAGAAAACACTTTAAAGGACGATACTATTAGAACAAGGTATAGAGCTTTGCCTTTATAATAAACAAGCCCTACAATATTTTAACCCTTATTATAGACCTGACTTTTGAAATTTCAGTAAAAAAGAAAGGTATACTAATTGCAACAAATAATCGGTAATCAGGTATCCATTAAACATCATGGGTCTTTTATAAATGTATTGCACACAGAAATAGCTCTACATAATAACTAAATTGACAATCTTAAAGCTGCTGCATCTGATCATCATTTTCTGGCACATGTTGCCTTATGTCATAGCCAGCCTTAAGCACAGGCCAACTAGGCGGCCGTCTAGGGTGCTGCTCTAGCAGGGGCACTTTTCCAGTAATCTAGATGGTGTAGGTAGACCAGGATGGGGGCACCAGGTTATTATGGGGCCTGTGGAGCCCTTTTGCCTAGGGCACCAGTTGACCAAAGGTCGGTCCTGCCTTATGCGGAAGCATTACCTGGGTTTAGTTCATCATTCCCACCAAGTCAATCAAACTGTAGCCACACTATGTTGAGTAAATGAGTGTAACAATACTGACATAACTGGATTTAGATGTTTGCAAAGGAGAGGACACATGTGGACTGATAAATCACTTACATGAATGTCAGGAAGCATCTAGTGGCCTGATGGCTTTGTCTTAGAAAAGACGATGTACACGTCCTTGTACCGTCCCCTTGAATTGACCACTATTCAAGAATGTTAAAAAATTAACAAAGCATATAATTGTTTCTCAAACAATGCAGGGAAAGCTGCCAAATACATGGAAGTGTCATGGGGAGGAATACATTTAAGGCCCTTTATTCTGTGCAACACAGGGATAACAGATTTCTGCATATAAAATTAAAGCCATCATACTGATATTATTGTCCCTGTTCAAACCTTAATTTAAAAAAATCTTTACTATGATTAGATCACTAGTAACATGAGTTAAGTGAATGGAATGAAAATAAATGAAACACATGCTTTATGAAATTGTTTATTTGAACACTTGATAAACATTAGCTAAACTAACCTACCCGGTTCTTCCACATTACAAGTCAGAACTAGAATGTGTACATGTTTTGCAAGTAAACCTAAAATGTGAATTTTTCCTGTGCCATGTAATATATGCCCCGAGAAAGCACTGTCTAGATCCAAGGGCACAACGCCTTGTGAACAACTGTTACACATGTCCTTGTGCATCTGGATTAATGCTGACATGTTGCAAAGGTTTCTGAACTGGAAATGACTTTGGCGATGTTGTGGCAAAGGAGGAGAATTATAGGGTAAGTGGACTTATGATCAGAAACACACCATGCTAAAAGAAACCAGAGACAGAGCATAACAGACCTGCAGAAGGCGGTGTCATGTGTTTTGTAACATATATTGTGTAATATGGTATGGCTGCCAGTACACTGCTCAGAACTGAAATCACAGACAGTAATGAAGCTTTCCTCAGTCTCATTAATGAGACTATCCTTCGATATGATTGCATTAAGTACAGATGAATGAAATTGTGTTGTTGACAAGTTACCAGAAAATAATGAATATATTTAGTTGTTCTACTTCTCATCCACTTAAACTTCACATTATTGCAAAATTCATACTGCCATCTCTGTGCTATAATACTGTATCACACAGAAGCTGCTTGCACTCACTGATCAAACTCAAACAATACAACACCATTGTTAAGATTTCCCTTCAATAAGGCAACAGGAGAAAAAGTGTTTGTCTTAAATTTACATGCTGCCAGGAATTCACTGTCACAGCATATCCGAAAACAAAGCAAACGTATTGCATTCCAAACTCGTTGCATTACCTAACTGCTAATTATAAATGCATGTGCCTACATACAGAAGAGTTATGCTACACAGAGTACTATATTTGAAAGAAAGCGATATATTGTGTGATATAAATGTTGCATTTGACTTCAAATTATTGTTCAGGTGTATATACTGTATATGATATGATAATAGTGTTCTTTGCCTGTGCCTGTGTCTCCCAACATCTTTTACTAGCTTCTATGTATCCTTCAAGAGGCCATGTATACCACTTTATATCACTGTTTATAAATTACTGTTAAGTATTTTTGCCCTAAATTTTATGCAAACCTTCTAATTTTAGTATAAACAAAGCATTACAAAATTATATAGAATGTATTCCCTGTGTTAAATCATAAAATGGACTGTATTCTATGTTTGATTTGTGTCTTTTGGCTTTTCCCGGTTAGGGGTCGCCACAGCGGAACTCCGGTCGGCTAATGATTGGCAGTAGAGTTTTACGTGCTGGCTTGCCGGGGCTAACGCACAACCTTCAACGAAGGAACACCCATTCACACATGTCGTCACACAGAAGACGCTCTGAGAATCTAACGGGCAACGTCTAACTGTGAAGCGACAACGCTACTGCAACACCACCACCGCAGTATTCTATGTTAAATGTTAAAATTCATTGTTAATATCAACTTGTCTTAGGTCATTGGTGAAAATGTTTTTTGGGGCTGTTGAAGTTAATAAGTAAATAGACAAAGAAAAATCAGTCAAATATTTGAATCAAACAACAAACACTGGTGAATATAATAATACTACAAACTACTTTCTATTGGGAAATAGTAACATGCTTGACAAAATTCATCTGACCATTACTCCAGTAAACTGGAGTGAAATATGTTTATATGTCCTCTGATCATCTCTGGACAATGGGGTGTGATTCATGGAATTGCCAACATATGCAGAAAATTTTATGTAACATTTGTTAATTGGGAAAGTACAAGTTGGAACTAAGCCAATTTTCAGCATAGGCCCAGGGAGAAACATTCCAGACACATGTCTTTATAACATGGGAAGAAACCCACATAAATGTAGGGAGGACATACAGACTCTGCATAGAAGGCATCCCAGCCGAGAACCAAATCGGAGAACCTCTTGCTGTGAGGCGACAATGCAACCGCTGCACCACTGCACCATCCATACAAAGCAAAGTACTTTTCTTGCATTAAAAACTGCAAGAAAAACTCAGCCACACTATATTTTCCACTGTGTGATACTTTAAACATCTTGTAATGGAGGCCAATGGGATATATGCAAATGAGCCCTTAAGGACATCACGTGTTTCAGCTACATGGCTTCTGAATGTCCATGACTTTTTGCTTTTTAAGTCTTTAAGGTTACATTCAGGCCACATATGTTCATAGGTTCAAAGGTTCTTACTAGGCTACTGATCCGTGAGGATCTTTAGAAGCCTATCTATAGAATCTGATGAAATTTTTAGCCCTTGTATTTTAAGTACAAACAACAAGGAGACAAGCACAAGCACAACATTTACAGGTAGCCCCTATCCATAAAGGAGAAGGGTGCTAAACCAGGGGGAATCTGGGATTTCTCATCTATTCATACAGGTTACATGTGAACAATGCAAGAGAAGTGCTTTGCTTTATGTGGAATGAAAGACAATTCTAAAGACATAGTGTTTTCTATGGTATCCATCTATCCATCCAACACGTTCTATTTATGTTACAAAATAGATTTAGATCTTGTGAATGTGTTTTTATACCCCAATTGGACTTGCTAATCTGTAGTAGGTCTGACAGGATAGGGTCTCTTGCGGCTCTGTATGATAAGCAAAGATTGCTCCTCAATAGTCTTTATGACACCAATAAACGAGATGAAGCATTGAGATGGTCTGTATAGTTTTTATAATTTAGGCCTTTGATTTTCTTAGTGAGCAAGCATTGTTGGCATTCAAATTGTGTCAAATATTTTGACAGGTACATACTGAAGGCAGCATTATACTCAGTGATTGGCCAAATAAGTATCAAGTATGATCAAATTATCACATCCATGGACAGAGACAGCATACCTATAGTAATAAGCTGTTGAATGAAGCAGCTCTGTCTTGCAATAGTGGATATGTGGTAATTGAAAGGTAGTTCATTTTCTACAGAAGTTTGAATGTGCCTAATTACTAGATTCATTTTCAAGGGTCTGTTGTCAATGTGACATAATTTGGTTCTTGTTTTCCACAGGATACTATTATACATTTCTTGGCATTCAGTTTTAGTCCACAGTTTTGACACCATCTACTGGTTTGGGAAAGACCATCTTGAAGGATCCCAGTGTGCATTGGGGAGTTTTTGATGGCACCATGTTTACTGTCATCTACAAACGTCATCAGCCATCAACCTTTAACAGTAGCTTTGACCTCCTATAAGTAAATGCCAAAAAGGAGGGCCCCAAATACTGAGTCTGGGGTACAAGGCTAGTGGACAGGTTTTGGAGAAGGTAGACCAGCCCACCCTAATATCCTGGGTTCTATTTTTGAGCCAATTTTCTATCCAATGAATTACATAGAGATTGACATTTAGCAGGAGTAGTTTATCTATGATACCTGAGTATGGGGATCATGTTCAACTCATTTGTGAGGTGTAGATATGCAGTGTGAACTGATTTGCCCTCATCCATTGCTTCAGTAACATTCTTGAAGAAGTTAACTAGGATAACTAGACAGGATCTGACCTTAAATCTGAACTGCCTTGGGTCAAGAGTTTGTAGGTTACCTATGTCCTTATTTTTTAATTCCATAATGACCATGTCCCTAGACTACAGATGAAGCTGATCAGATGTATGAGTCTATAATTTCCCAGGTCCAATGATGCCCCACCTTCTCTAAGGAGATGACAGTTGCTGTTATTCATTCATTCATCTTGCACAAAGCTTGTTTGTAGGCTGACCTCTCAACTGTACAAATTTTCACAGAATGTCCAGATGTTTGCCTCATATTTTCAGTCTGTTCCTCATAAAATTTGTGGTTTTCTGGCAAATCACTAGGATGATCTGAGGATGGAAGTTACCAAATAATGGTATGCATTTGAGTTTCAGACTTCAAATTCTTCAGAAAATGTATGTTAAAACAAACCCTGTTACTCTAGCAACATTCTACCAGCAATATTTAAAATCTGTCCCTAGTTTTGGGCCTTTGTTCCCCCATTTTGTAAGGCTTTGTCCAAATTTCTTGCATTAAGAGGATGAAAAGTGGTATGACTGGCATTGAGTAGCCTCTGTAGGAGGTTTGATAGTTCCTATTTTAAGCTAGACAATAAGATGCTCCATATGTTATCTGGCCCCATAGAAACAATGTTGTTTTTTCTGACTATAATACCTTCCTTGAAAGGTTGATGGTATGTCTCAATGCTAGAGCTTTCTCACTTGAGTCAAGGTAGGCCACTTCCACTGCTCCATGTGACCAGACAGTAGAACTCCAGTTATTGCTCAATGCCTGAGAAATAAGCCAAATAACAATAAACACAAATGGTAATGTATAGCAGAGCTGTCTGGACATTCAGATGTGGACATTAGCAGCCAGCCACCATCCCAAGTACCCTTTTAGCACTGAGTAAATATGGGTCTATATTATAAAACCAAAAGTTGATGTCAGCGAATGCTCACATGAGCGAAAACACTCGACATCGAACTCCTTATTGTGGGGGGCTAACTATATATTCCAACTCTGAGGTCACACTACAGTGAGGAAAGGGCAAATATCCCACTCCTCACTGTACCACGACCCCACAAACACCCTTTCGATGTCCAGCGTTTTCGCTCATGTGAGCGTTCGCTGACATCAACTTTAGGGTTTCTAATATAGACCCAGTAAATAGTGTATACTTAAATCAGCATTAAACATTTAAATGTCAATAAATAAAAAAATGTGTTACATAAAAAAGAAAAAACGTGGACAGCACAGTTACAAATTAAATATGTAGAGAAATATAGAATGGTAGAGGGATAAAAAAATCAATGACCAGATACGATGTTTACAGGAAGAATCTGTCTAATCAGCTAAATCTTTTCCAGCTGCTTATAAAGGAAAGAATTTACATATTGCAATTATTCGTTCATTTTTAAATATCCTCTTACTGTAGGTCAGCATTGTGGGGAGCTAAAAACTAAGTCAACACTCACTGATAATAACACAGAGGACCTGATACTGACTGAGGTACTAAAATATTTAAACTTAGCATATTTACTTTAAAAAAAGCAGTGCTAGGAAAATACGAGCTCACTGCCATTTTTTTTGTTAAGATATATTTAATTCAAAATATATATTTTATCCTGTCGTGGTGTTATGTCATTTGCTGCATTATTCTGTATTTATTTTTTCTAACTTAGTTTAATGTAACTTCAAGTGGCCACTTCTGTATTTTTCTGTCTCAAAAACAACTTTGAAAACAAATAGTAGGAAATCTAACTAGGGATGACAGTATCTTTCATACTATAACAACAAACTCAGGCTATTTCTGCACTGTACCCATGCCTATACCATCTCTAACTCAGAGGCCAAAACCATCACCTTTAATTATGGGCAGTACTGCCCATGTCCCTTATGGATAGAGGCAGTCTGTAAAATTACTCAAAGACCCAGTACTGTGATACTACCCCATCCCATATCTGGGGAATTAAGATACAATATATATCTTGGGTATTATTGGCTAGACTTGTAAAGGTTCTTTTGCAATTAGCCTAGTAATTATCTATGAATCTATGAACCTATGATCGAAGAGCAAAAACAATCTCATTTATAAACAAACCATCCCTCCTAGATTATACTACTTGAAACTAAGATTTAATAAATGACACACTTGTGAAAGTAAATTGAGATAGTATCCTGGATGGACCAAATAAACCTGCTTATGATGCTGTCATGAAATTCTATGCTATTATTAATGTCTACATTAATAAACATATACCACATTGGTTTAGTGGCAGAGATGGAAGAAACCCTAACTGGAATTTGATTAGTAGCACTAGCACTGAAGGAGCTCATGGGGGGAGAGAGAGAGAGAGACAGAGAGCTAGAGAGAGTGAGAGACAGAGAGAGAGAGAGGAATAAAAGGAGGAGAAAGAGAGGAGGCATGTTAGAGGGGTATGAGGCTATTTTGTTACAGGCTCACCACACTGGTCTGCATTGAGAGGTGGGATCCCAGATAGGTGAAGTACCACAAAACACACGCGCTCAAGTCACTCCACAACGAGTACAAATATGACTCGGTCATTGTCCATATTGGTGTGAATGACCTGAGACGTACCTCTCTGGACTACATGAAAGGAGACATGGAGGAGCTCTCGGATCATGTAGCTCAGGCAGTTATGACTCTAGCCCTGAATAGCATCCTATTGTCACCCAGAATGATACCACAGTACAAGCAGAAAATTATTGACTTCAACAATTGGCTAAGTTTCTGGTGTCATTCTAAGGGGATCCAGTATCTGTCTGCCTGGGATGACATGATCGACAGACTTCGATGCTTTAACCAAATATAAATGAAGTATTTGTGGAAAACTCATCAAAAAATGCAAACGAGAGTCCAGGTACCTCAAAAACGAACAATCTTCTTTATTATGAACACAGGAGCAAATAGAATATAAGCGCTTTCGTCTTGAGCACAAGACTTCCTCAGATACCCCCTACATGTGTTTCCTTTAATTTATATCTAAATCCATTTGCCATCAATTAAAATTTAAAAGGGAAATGCTGATAGCTTATTCTTTCATTCAGCAAAAAATATAAAAAATATATAAAAAATGTAAAAAATATATGTTTACAAAATGCATTTTAACTATTAATGTTAATACTTCCTATACCTATAAAAACAACACTGTACTAACTATAATGATAAAACATTTCATAGAAAATATAAATCAGGCAATATGATGAAGTATTGTTTATTTTCAACATTGGAGGAGGTAAATAAGCAACTGCATACATTGATTATATAACAAACATATGAAAAATAAGTTTTTTATAAAATATTTTAGCATTATAGTTAGTACAGTGTTGTTTTTATAGGTATAGGAAGTATGTTTTTTGCTGAATGAAAGAATAAGCTATCAGCATTTCCCTTTTAAATTTTAATTCATGGCAAATGGGTTTAGATATAAATTAAAGGAAACACATGTAGGGGGTATCTGAGGAAGTCTTGTGCTCAAGACGAAAGCGCTTATATTCTGTTTGCTCCTGTGTTTATAATAAAGAAGATTGTTTGTTTTTGAGGTACCTGGACTCTCATTTGCATTTTTTGATGAGACTTCGATGCTTTGCCAGAGATGGCCTGCACCTGTCATCCCTGGGATTCCGGATACTGGCCAAAGATCTTGCCATCCCTATACTGCCTTTTTTAGACAATATTCTGAGGACAAAACTACCACTGTAACAGCTGCAAGCAAATATAATCTGAGGGTTATGCTACTCAAAGCTAGCAGTCTAAACATGAAAATGCACTCACTCGAAGCACTTCTTAAAATGGAGAACATCAATGTCTGTGCAGTAACTGAGACCTGGTTTAAGGTCCCAGAGAGTACCCCTGCACTACCAGGCTATAATTCATACCACACTTTTCGGCCCCAAAACTTGGACTGAAGCACTAAAGGCAGTGGTGTCTCGATATTGATAAAGGATATGCACACCTCCAGACTAGTTGCCCAACACAACGCATCAGAGATACTTCAAGTACAACTAACACTGGGTAAGACTGCAATCCAGGTTGTTACCTGCTATAGATCCTCCACCATGTCCCAAGACTCCCACTCCACATTCCTAAACACCCTGGAAAATATCAAGGTACAACCCAACACCCTAATACTGGGGAACTTTAACTACCCCTAAATTAATTGGGAAAATTACTCAAGTAGAAACACACTTGCTTAACGCTTCCTGGAATTCATAATTCCAATGCCCTGGACCAACTCATTCTTACTCCCACCAGGGGTAACAACATCTTCGACCTGGTCATAACTAACATGGGCCATTACTGTTCTACACCAGAAATGAACTCCTCCCTAGTCAGATCTGACCACAAGCTAGTTACCATGGATATCCACATCCCACCCTCACCCACCTAAAGGAAACAACAGTGAAAAACTTTTCCAAAGCTAACTGTGGGCTCCTAAAAACAGAGGTGGCAAACTTTACGACATCCATGCAATTGGAAAATAGGTGCATGACTGCTGAATCATACACCAGTGCACTGTACGAACACATTCACAAGTGCATGGAACATGCCATACCAAACAGAACCAAGACGCTCTCCTCCAAAAAAGGAAGTCAATCTGGTGGTCCCCTACCATAAACAAACTCTACAACAGAAGGAAGAAACTGTTGCAGAAAAAGATGAAGTCTCAAGACTGGAAAAACTCTCTAGTTAGCCTCAGCAAAAAATTGAGATCAAATCCTCTAAAGCTAGCTATGAAAATAAAATAGTAGCAGATACTAAAGACAACCACAAGGCATTCTATAGTTATGTCAAGAATCTACATGGCAATACTCAGATCTGCTCTGAGCTACAGCACAATGGCAACACATATACTGAGCCAACTGACATTGCCAATATACTGGTCAAAAGGTTCAGTGCTAACTTTACTCACCTTTCACCCCCTAAAGGGGCCAATCGCAATACCAGAGGAATGCCAAGTTCCTAATCTCACTGCTGCACAGGTTAAAACCGCACTGTCCAAAGACAAGAGCACAACTTCCATGGGACCTGATAATAACCCTGGCTGTGTTCTACATTATATGATCTACAAAATGAACTGACACCACACCTGAGTGCCCTTTCCAATCACAGCCTCACTTCAGACTTTGTTCCTACTGAATGGCATATGGACATGATCATCCCACTCCACTAAGGGGGAGCGACTACAGACCCTGGGAACGACTGCCCCATTAGCCTGATGAGTCTGATATGTAAGGCTATGGAGCGCATCATCATGGACACTATAAATAGGGATATAGGAAATCTTCAAACTCTAGACCACACGCAGTTTGGATTTGTGAAAGGAAGATCATGCCTGCTTAACCTGATTGACTTCTTCGAGTCCGTCACCAGAGCTATGGATGAAGGCAAGGTAGTGCAGACAGCCTACCTCAATCTTGCCAAGGCCTTTGATATCATTCCTCACTCAGAAATCATAGATAGACTCATTAAACTGGGCATAAACCCCTGTCTCACAAGATGGGTTGCTAACTGGCTCACTGATAAAACTCACACTGTAAAAGTAACAGACTCTAAATCTGACTACTGACCAGTCATGAGTGGTGTCCCACAGAGATCTGTCCTGGGTCCCCTCCTGTTTGGCATCTACTTCTCTGAAGTTCAAGCCAACACAAAAAGACTCTGGCTGACCAAGTTTGTAGATGATTGCAAACTGGGAGCCACTATAGAATCTCCAGCTGACGTAGACATCCTATAAAGAGGCCTCACTGAGATCAATGACTGGTTTCAGAACCACGGCCTTAAGCTAAATGCCAAAAATGAATCGTTATTCCCTTTGAAAAAAACTCAGTGCCCATGAACTACCACATCAGTGGTAGTCCACTAAACTCAGAAGGTGCAATAAGACCTCTGGGTACACAGGTTGATAGCAACCTCTCCTTTGACAACCACATTGCCACTGTGGTTAGAAAATCCTTTTATGTGGCACATCTTATCACAAAGGGTTTCTCATCTAGGAAGAAAGAGGTCATTGTCCCTCTCTACTCATTCCTCATTAGACCTATTATAGAATACATGCCAAATTCAGCATGTACCTCACTAGACACCCGCAACAGCTGGTGAGGCCACAAAAATACCTCACTAAGAGGATTCTAGGCCTTAAACACATGTACTATACAGACAGACTCAAAAACTCCAGTTATACTCCATCTCATATCACCTCCTTAGAGGCGATCTCTACTTAACCTGCAAAGCCATGTCTGACCCAGAGCTGCTAGACATGCTACATCTAAAAAAACCCAATCCCGCTGTGCCACATGAGTTCTTTTGGCCTCCATTCTGGTGTTGGCAGCCACGGTTTTGGTGCTTTTTTGTGTTTGACAATTTATAATTTACACTGGGACTCCATTTAGACTTGTTTATTAAGTGAATTATACACCCCTTCCTCTCCATAATACCAGCATGTTGCTTCCTCCTCCAATCCTGTACATGCCCAGTATCAGTGATATAGCAGTGTCAGCCACATACCATACACAGGTTTTACCAGTCTTAATTTATTCATGATTTGCCATTCTTTATCTCTAATATCTCATCCTTACTATATAACACATTTTATCTGATCCATTTATTCTGTAACTTGGCCATTTAATCTGCCACTCATTCTGCAAATTCTCTACAGATGATCTGGTTTTAACTTCTTAATCTTGAATAACCCTTGTTTAGTTATTTATTTGTGGTCTCTTTCTCTGCTGGATTACCCTTCTTCCACAACCCTGGTATTATACTCTTTGAGTAACAGATGATAGACTCATGGACTAACTAGACACCCAGTCTTTGGTTAACTGATGATAGCCTTATGGACTAACCTTAGAGATATAACTAACAGGTCTACTTCAAATGATTAAAGTACCAGAATATCGAAGACAGATTCATTGAGTCAACATCGCAGAATCTTCACAACATCGAACACCTGGAACAGCAAAAACTAACCCTGGGAAAAGAACCCCTTGGTCACCATGGAGAACTGTGCCCTTTCCCCACTGTAGTGTGATCTTGGAGTTGGAATATTTAACTGGGGGGGCATACCCCCCACATCGGGGGTGTGTGTGGATGAAGTAACCCACTTTGGAGGGTTTTCTTGCTTTGTTGTTTATTGTGTTGTCCTGGTAGTCAAGTAGTTATTTTCCTGGGGTTGGTTTTTGCTGTTCTGGTTGTTCGATGTTGTGAAGATTTGGCAATGTCATCTCAATGAATCCGTCTTCGATATTCTGGTACTTCAATTAATTTAAGTAGACCCAACTAACATACCTGCATACTGATTTACAGCTAATTATACTTCAGACAGTCACTGAAGTTCCACAACCAATTGATCTCCACTCACCCCTTAAGATCACCATAAAACAGACAAATTACCTAGATGGCTAATTAATACTGCCAGATATGCCCTTGATTCCTAGATTAGTACTAGACTAACTACCCTTGTGGGCTATTTTGAGCCTAGCCAATTAACTCATGTGAGAATAAAACCCTGCATCTTATGTCTGTAAGGCAAATATATTAACCATTATGCCGTCCTCCATATGATGATCCCCTCCTGCACTTGTTCAGACTTAAGCCTAGGTGCAGGGTATACCCTCATATTTGAAGAAACAGTTGGAGGACTGGCTCTGAACAAAGAAGACCCTAAAACATACCCTGGCAATTACAATCCTATTAGTTTAACTAATATCCCAGGACCAAGGAACATATACTTGACCTTGTAAGCTGTGATTTAAGAATCTCATACAACTGGACCCACAACAGTTTGGTTTTGTTAAGGAGAGATTATGTCTACTCAACCTGGTAAACTTCATTGAGAAGATTACAGGTGCAGTGGACAGTAGTCACTTAATCCACACAATATATATGGTTCTGACCAAGGCCTTTAATATTGTACCCCACTGTGGAAATGTAAAAACAAAAAGAACAAAAGGAGGACTTCTGCATTGTAAAAAGGATTGAAAACTGTTTGAAGGGTAGAACATACATAGAAAGAGTGGCATGTACACTTCAAAAGGGAATAAGGGAACCACTGGAGTACCACAGCCCTCAGTAAGAAGAATTTTCCTTTTTCTGGACTATGTGCCACAAATCTTGCCTTTTTGCTAATCAAATTCTACAATGACGGCAACTTGAGTATCATCTCTCCCTAAGAAGTGTTCATAAAACCAGTCCCGTTCACATGGTCGACTTTTCACAAAGTCAACTTTCATATGACTGAGACCATATGATCGACTTTTGAACTGCTGGCCATGGGGAACTGCTATCTCCATACAGTGCGGAATGGGAAGATTTCCTTCTTCCACACTGTAGTGGAATCTCGGATTTGATATATTTAAGTTACGGGGGGGGGCCCACAGGGTGTGCATGGGGGCTAGCCCCCCTGCTAACAGTTTTAAGGTAAGTGTTCACTGTGTTTTTTGTGTTTATTTTACATGGTCGGCTTTCTGAAAGTCGATCATATGGTCTCGGCCATATGAAAGTCGACTTTCTGAAAAGTCGACCATGTAAAGTAGACCCCATGAAACACACAGACTCAGAACAAAAAATAACAAGGCCACAGACAGAAACAGCAACATGATACCGAACAGGTAGTTTAATACTTGACTTGTTTTAAAACCAAAAATGACTGTTAAAACCGAAAAACCCAACCAAAAATATAAAGGACAAGCGCTTTTGCCTCAAGTAAGATCTGAAGACGTCCTGAAATTACTCGAGACAAAAGTGCTTTTCCTTTATAGTTTTGGTTGTGTTTTTCGGTTTTAACAGTCATTTATGGTTTTAAAACAAGTCATGTATTAAACTACTTGCTCAGTATCACGTTGCTGTTTCTGTGGCCTTGCTATTTTTTGTTCTGAATCATCATCTCTCCCCCCATTAGTGCAGAAGTGCTTCAGCAAGAACTAGGCCTTACAAACCAGTAATGTACAGAGAAAGTGCTCAAACAGAATTCAAAAAAAGTGCAGCATTGTTACCTTTGAAACCTAAAGGGTAACTGCATTGACAGTAACTTCATTACTTTAAGTCATTGTATCACTGCTCTGTTCCTCCTTTCTCCCTGCAAATCATTTCCTACCCTCAGCCTGTACTTCCCAACCTTCTTGTATCTTTTACTTCCCACATGCTGCTTGACTTACATTGTCTATACCTTCAGCTCTCCTTTATCTCAGGCCCTAAGCTCACACCTCATCTGCATCCATCTGCTTTTATATCTTTATTCTTCTCGCATGCCAGTGACACCTATACTATCACCTACCTAGCCTTTCAGAATAACCTATTTTCTACTCACTCAAATTTTGCATAACAGTCAGGAATCCTGCACTTATATACTCTGATATCAATTCAGAAATACTTTTGGAATAGTATAATATAAGAATTTATATAGTATGATTCCTCCGCAGCTATAAAATTCAATTTATCCTTTATGCTTTATGTGCATTACTATTAATTATACTGATTTTTCCTCTTCTGAACAATGTCCGTGCCTTGTATCACATTACATTCACTATGTTGTGTAAGTATGTTTTCATTTCCTGTATGTTTGTTTATTTCTTGGAGCTTTTTTCCTGTGGCCTCAACTGAAAATAGACCTTTCCAGCCATATTTTCCCATTAAAGAAATGCAAATAAATAAGACATCCCGCTCATATACAGGTTACAGTATAGCCAGTGCTCCAGTCCAGCTGGGCACAGCAGTCAGGGATTTTTGTATGAAGGTTGATAATTTCCACATCTTTGACCATCATGTTGCAACAGTAGTTATGATATTTGCAAAGATATCTCATATAGATCAAAGGATGTCACTGACCTTCTGTACTCTGGCCTAATAAGCACAATTATTGAGCACAATGTTCTTTTAAGCACATACCCAGCCCGACATGCTTCAAAGGTTTGTGATAGGAATGATTATTTGCCTAAAAACACTTCGTTACAAAAACAGGCCATATCCTTATGTTCTGTTTCTTATAGATTCCCAGTATGGAGATCTATGCCTAGAATTCTGTGCCACCAAAGCTCCTGTTATAACAGATGTCTTATAACTTCACAGGATGGACAGTTACACAAATATCTGAATCCAAGGATTTGATACTCCATTAACATAAAAATTAGATACATAGGAGGCATACATTCATTACCCACCACTTGTTCGTTCCCTGGAACAAATTGTCCCTGCATGTTAATCAGAGTGACACCATTGCCTCCTTTGGTCCTAACCTTGATCATACCTCTCCAGACTTTTGTAGAATACCCAGATTTTTCTCTCATATTTTATGTTTGTTCTTCTTAAAATTTGTGGTTTTCTGGCAAATTATTGAAAACACTAAATAATAATAATTGTTTCAGCTTCAGACTTCATTTCCTTCAAAAATGCATGCTGTAGAAAATACTAAAATAGCAGGTGTTGCTATATTTATAGGAGCAATATTTAAAGTATGAACATTATTTGGTCTCTTGTCTTGAATGAGGTATTTGGAAGTGCAGATATATTCTTCAGTCCAGCTTAATATGTAGTTCTTAAGATCCTATTTTAAGACTTTGATTTCAGCCTAATATTTAGTCATTTAATATTTTGTGGTACAGTCGTTTTTAAATGGAAAGTGATTCCTATCAGTCCGAAAACGGGGATGCAGGCAAGGGACATATGATGACTGATTATGTGATTTAAGATGGTGGGAGACTGAGGACAGCATTTGATACCATGTTTGCATGGGTGGTTCAATGGTTGCACAGGTTCAAGATGGGCAGCAAAAACAGTGCTCATTGCCATGACTGATAGTGGTATTTCAATTACAAAACTTGCACCCCAAAGCATTACCCTACTGGTGAACAAAGAGCAAATAATTGAGTTTCAGTTCAGAGTTTCTCCATTGGAAATCACTGTCAGTGAGTTTTGATGGAAGTGATTCCCTTTTGGAGGGATATAATTCCCTTCTTCAAGTTGGTGTGACCATGCAACTGGTATATGTAAGTTTGGGTGGGGGTGTAAGGGGGGTTGTATTTTCAAATGCAGTGCGGAGATTTCAACTATCGGTGCACTCGATTTCATCCCCTCACAGTCAGAAGGATTTTAGTGTAGCCTCTATTTCTGTTTGTTACTGGTATCAAAAGGTGCCTGACCACTAACAGACTAAGTTTCAAGCACTACATGGAAAGGTATTCTTCACATATTCCTTCCCTTCATTTGCTACTAACGATGATATATTTGAACAGCACATCTCTGCTTGCCACATAAACTTCCATGGAGGGAGGTTTAGTGGATAAGGATTCAGCATCCTCATGTAACTTTTGAGTAAGGGCTTTGGAAGTGGAGAAGAGACTCCTGAAACCAGTCACAACATGTAAAGCCAAGGGGAATTCAGTTAATTTCTGAGACAGCACAGTACAAGGGTATTCCGCCTGAGCAATGGATGCAGAGGACAAGTGATATTTATGATAACATTTGGGGATGGTACTTATATAGCAGATTTGTAACATACAGAACCTTGCTGGCAACATCTACAGATAATATCAGTTTAGGATGAACCCTATCATGCTCACCTTCATCCGTGATGTACCACCTCACTCATGTGCTGCCCCAGGCTTGCTTATGTCCCTTTACCCCAACCTTATCTATTATGTTGCTAAACATTCAGCCCATAACAGTACCATTACACAAGACACACATACATGCTCAAAACACCAATGTGCCACCCAATAACAGCCCCTAAGGCAAGACAATGTATCCAGCAATTTAGTCATAAGTGACTCTATAGTCAGGCAAACTGATGTCCCACTCACCAGGCTGAATGAGGAGAAAATTACAGTCAGCTGCCTGTCGGGTGCCAGGATCTGCCACATAATGCATGCACTCAAGTCACTCCACAACAAGTACAAATATGACTCTGTCATTGTCCATGCTGGAGTGAATAACTTGAGACGTTCCTCCCTGGACTACATGAAAAGAGAGATGGAAGAGCTCTCAGATCATGTGGTCCAGGCAGGTATGACCATAGCCCTGAGTAGCATCTTGCCTTCCCCCAGAATGATACCACAGTATAAGGACAAAATGATTGACTTCAACAATTGGCTAAGCTTCTGGTGTCATTCAAAGGGGATCCAGTATCTGTGTGCCTGGGATGACATGATCAACAAACCACGATGCTTTGCCAGAGATGGTCTGCACCTGTCACCCTGGGATTCAGGTTACTGGCTAAAGCTCTAGCCACCCTATAGTGCCTTTTTTAGGCAAGGTTCAAAGGACAAAACTACCACCGTAACAGATACAAGCATGCAAAATCTGAAGGTAATGCTAGTCAACGTTAGAAGTCTAAACCTCAAAATGCACTCTCTTGAGGCACTCCTAAAAATGGAGAACATCAATATCTATGCAGTAACTGAGACCTGATTCAAGGCTCCAGAGAGCACTCCTGTAATACCAGGCTACAACTCTTAACCACACTTTTCAGCCACCAAACCAAGACCGAAACACTAAAGGTGGAGGAGTGTCCGTATTCACCAAGGATAGTCACACCTCCAGGCTAGTTGCCCAACACAATGCATCTGAAATTCTCCAGGTGCAACTAACACTAGGTAAGACTGCAATCCAAATTGTAGCTTGCTACAGATCCCCCACAATGCCCCAAGATTCTCACTACACGTTTCTAAATATTCTGGACAATATTAAAATACAACCAAACACCCTAACATTGGGTGATTTCAACTTTCCCCACCATTAACTGGGGAAACTACTCGGGTATCAACACCTTTTCCGAATGGTTCTTGGAATTCATAAATTCCAATGCCCTGGATCAACTAATCCATTGTCCACTAGGGGCTCCAGTATCCCAGACCTGGTCATTACCAACATGAAAGATAGATGCTTCACACCAGTGGTCACCCCCTCATTGGTCATGTCTGACCATAAGCAAATCACCCTTGACATCCACATCCCACCCCCATCCCAAGTAAGGAAACCTCCATAAAAAACTTCTCCAAAACCAACTTCATGCTACTCAAGTCAGAAGTGACAAACTTCATGACACCCATACAGACGGGATCTAAAAGTTTGACTGCTGAATCCTACACTAAGGCACTGTATGAGCACATCCACTCATGCATGAATTGTGCCATCCAAACTAGAACCAAGACACTCACCTCCAAGAAAAGGAAGCCAGTCTGGTGATTCCCCTGCCATAAAAAAACTATACAACAGAAGAAAGAAACTGTTGCAGAAAAGAGGAAAATCCCAGGATGCAAAAAACTCCCTTACCAGCCTCAGTAAGAAGCTGAGATCCCTCATAAAATCTTCCAAAGCTAGTTACAAAAATAAAATTGCCAAAAATTCCAAAGACAACCACAAGACATTCTATAGTTATGTCAAGAATCAAATGGCAATGCTCAGATATGCTCTGAGCTACAACAGAATAGCATTAAATATACTGATCCCAAGGATATTGCCAATATCCTGGCAGATCAATTTAGTGCAAACTTCACCTCCCTCTCACCCCCTAAAGGGCCCATCTCAATACGAAAAGATTGCCAAATTCTGGTAATCATGGCCACACAGGTAGAAACCGCACTCTCTAAAGCTAAGAATACAGCATCCATGGGATCAGATGACATCCTGGGCTGTGTACTACATGAACTACAAAATTAACTGGCACCTTACCTAAGTGTAATGTTTAATCATAGCCTCACCTCACTGAGTGGTGCACAGCTACAGTTATCCCACTCCACAAGGGGGGATCCACCTTGGATCCTGGGAACTACCATCCCATCAGTCTGACGAGCCTGATCTGCAAGGGCATGGAACACATTATTATGGAACTTATAAACAAAGACATCGGCAACCTTCACTGGACCCCACACAGTTTGGGTTTGGGAAGGGCCGATCTTGTCTCCTGAATCTGATTGACTTCTCTGAATCAGTCTCCAGAGCTGTAGATGAAGGTAAGGCGGTCCACACAGTCTATCTGGACCTCGCCAAGGCCTTTGACACCATCCCCCACTCTGGAGTCACAGAAAAACTTACTAAGCTGGGCATTAATCCCTACGTCACTCAGTGCATTGCCAACTGGCTTACTGACAGAACCCAGACTGTAAAAGTAGCCGACTCCAAGTCCAGCTCCAGACAAGTGACAAGTGGAGTACCTCAGGATTCAGTCCTGGGACCGCTCTTGTTTGGCATCTACTTCTCTGAAGTACAGGCCAACACTAAGGGACTCTGGCTAACAAAGTTTGCAGATGACTGCAAACTGGGAGCCATTATTGAATCCCCAAATGATGTGGATATTCTACAAAAAGGCCTTACAGAAACAGATTTGTGGTGCCATTGCCATGGGCTCAAGCTTAATGCCAAGAAATGTATAGTTATCCCCTTTGGGAAAAAACATGTACCAATGAATTACCACATAGGTGGCAGTACACTAAACACCGAAAGTGTGATGAGAGACTTAGGGATACAGGTGGACAGTGGTCTCACCTTCGATAACCACATCGCCACAACAGTCAGGAAATCCTTCTGTGTGGCACACCTCCATCACTAAGGGCTTTTCACCCAGAAAAAAGGAAGTAATTGTCACATTGCCAAAACAGTCAGGAAATCCTTCTATGTGGCACACCTCCATCACTAAGGGCTTTTCTTCCAGAAAAAAGGAGGTCATTGTCCCACTGTATTCATCCCTTATGAGACCCATTATAGACTACAATGCCCTGTTTGGTATGTACCTCGCAAGACATCTGCAACAGCTGGAAAGGCTGCAGAAACACCTCACTAAAAGAATACAGGCCTAAAGCATATGCCCTATACTGACCGTCTAAAAAAACTCCAGCTATACTCTGTGGCATATCGTCTACTCAGAGGCAATCTCTGCTTAACATACAAGGTCATGTCAAACCCTGAGCTGTTGGACATGCTACACTTAAAGAAATCCCAATCCCTCAGATCCACATGCTCCAGGGATCTAAACCTTGTCATCACAATGAACAAAACATGCTAGAGGGATAAGATCCTGATCCAGAGACTCCCCATACTCTGGAATAGACTGCCCATACATGTCAAGCAGAGCACCTCCTTGGCGCTCTTCCAAAGGAACCTTGACGATTGGATGGGAGATAGGAAATTCACCCCAGGGATCACATCAGTCGCCATGCTAGACAGGGTCCAGAGAAGTAAATATTGTGGGAAGAAATATCCAGGGAATTGTTATGGCTAAACTTGTATAGGCCCTAGGGTCGATAGCCTAGTACCAACCTATGAACCTATGCACACACACACATGTACACACAGACACAGACACATATGCACAAGCACACTAAGAACACATCTATCTTCTTCCCCAGCCTTTACTCAAACCCTTACCCGTAAATACACACTCATGTCAGACTCATTTTCCACATTGTTCAGAATAAATTACTTTCAGCATTAGTATCTAATCTCACTTACCTTGCATTCAGTATTGCATGATTCAGTTCTTCCTAAACTTGACTAGTAGCACATTTGACCAATTCTGACATCAGAAACATACATTCAGTCAATAGTGTGATACCTATATACCAAAGACAGGACATATACATTTATTTTGCAACTCAAAAGTCAAAAACAGAATAATAGCCCACTTGGCCTTGCAGTATGAAATAAAACTAGACTAGAGTTTAAATTACTTTCAACCACCTATTCATATTCTATATAATTCTTCCCCATGGGATACAAGAAGCTAAAAATAAAGAATAGAAGACTGCAAGCCTGTCCAGTAAGAAAGTATTTCTGCTCAAGGAACAAATATTCCACAGTTTAACCCTGGCGGGGTTCCTCCCCCCTCTGTCTTCCTTCTTTGTGATTCTCTACATGAGAAACTAACTACCTAGATTTTTGTCTTACGGCAACCTCCTCATACACAGTCTTCACAGTCAGTCAACACCTTGTTAGATAGTTAGCTATCATGAGAATATTCCCTTCTCTCCATAGTGCAGGACTCTAAAGGCAACTTGCAGATTTTCCAGGCAATGTATTAAAATACCTCTACTTACACAATCAGAGGATTTAGAATCAACGGGATTGGTTGTAGGCCCTATACAACTCACCAGCCTTTCTACTGGCTGGTTAATTGCCCAGGGGTTATTAAATGTTGAAAGAACTGAAGGTGCCCAGTTGCACAACTTTGTATTGCCATCACATTATTTATCCATTGTAAGGTGGTATGATATTTTGTTAAGCTATAGCATCTGCCTAACAAATAGCAATTCAAGGCATAAAATATCAATTTTTCTTGACACATTATTTCAGCAGCTAAGTTCATAGGTTCATAGGTTTATACTAGGCTATCTGCCCGAGGGCATTTTAAAAGCTAGCCCCATAGTTTTTTTTACATACCACCCCTTAGTTTGAGAAACATGCCCATTATTTTAGCTGCCTCTGTCGAAAGTGTGACACAACACTGAGGTAACCCCTGTGTATCTCCTTTCTTTATTGATGAGTTTCTTACTGATACAGCAAACACGGTGCTTTTCACCATCAACATCTTGGGATAACATTGCCGCCAAATATACCACTAATATGCCAGAATACAGGATAAACTGTTTAGTGAACAGTTCAGGCTCAAAACAAAAATACTGTTTCCTTCCTTAAATCTGCCTCAAATGACCATTGAACCTTTACATCAGCTTTCTCTCTTGTGAGAGCCATTAAAGGACAGGCAATAGTCAGCAGTAGGCAAAAGCATTTTGATGCATACAGCTAGTCAAACAAAAGCCATCACCTGTCTCTTAGAAGGGGGTACAGAACAGTTTTTATGGCCTCTGTTTTTTTTAGTTGTGGCACTACAACCCCTCGTCCTATAAGGTAACCACATACATCTCTTCTGCCATATCCAGTTTACTTTTCTTATCATTTGCAGTCAAGCCTGGTTTTCTTATGGAGTCTAAAACAGTCTGCATGTTAAGTAAGTGAGATTTCCAGTCCTCTGAATGAAAGGCCATGTCATCCTGGTAACTGACAGAATATCCTTCAGCCTTTGAAAAGTATCTAGTGTCCCATGGTGGAAAGATGGTAGAAATTTGTAGTGAAATAGTCCATAGGGAGGTGCAGAACCATTTTTTTTTCCTTTAGTAGTGGGAGTCAGGGATATTTGTCAGTATCCCTTTGTTGATGTTAGTATTGCTGAGTATCTGTCTTTCTTTAACACATAAATGCTTCAAGTGGGGTAGCTATTCACAGGTTCATAGACACATACTAGGATAACAATCACTGGGGCCTTTATAACCTAAGAAGTGCAACCGAACCTAATTCTGTCTCTGTGTATCATGGGAATTTATTAGCAGGGTCTATGTTAGTTAGGCAGTTTCTAGACGTTATATAGGAGGGGTATGTTAGTATGGCCATTATTGTCTGCTTCTGTCTATCAGGGAAACGGGGGCAAAACCCAGCGTGAATTTCAATTTCGCACTTGCTGATCATGGTTATGCTGAAATTGGCTAACTAAACAAACTAGGCAGAAAATGCTACTTAGAAACAAAATTTGGGCTAAATGGAGAACTACCAAATGCCCATCTGATCACCTTCTCTTCAAACAATTAAGAAATGCTACCAAGAGAGATACTCTTAGGGATAAAAAAGACTTCTACCTAAACCTCCAACAAACTTCACAACATACACCAAAACAATTTTGGTCAGGAATTAATAAACTTCTTCAGCCAGGAAACACTACTACTCCCACCCCTGTAGGTTTCAACCAAAATAATTCCAACCTTATCCCTGATGCCTTTAATAAATACTTTACAGAAGCCATTCAATCTCTAGCTAACTCTCTACCACCTTTACCTGCTTCACAATTGAATACCTCTAATACTTCTTCACCAACCTTTCATATACACCCTGTTCCAACATCTCTTATTTACAAACTTCTTACTAAACTAAAACCTTGTACGCCATCCGCTGACCGTCTCCCATCTGAATACCTACAAATTGCTGCACAAGCCATTGACTACCCCATATCTATCCTGATTAACAGAACCATCACTGAAGGCAAAATCCCTACCATATGGAAAATATCACACATTATCCCTCTACACAAAGGTGGAACTTCAATTGACGTCTCTAACTCTATCGCCTTACTCTCCCCATTAGCCAAAATAATGGAAAAATGTATTCACAAACAAATACTTAACCACCTTCTACAAAACAACCTACTAGCCAACTGCCAACATGGCTTTAGACCATTTCATAGTACTACTACTGCTCTTCTCTCCTTCACTGGCACTATAAACAAAAACCACAATAATAACTCCTTTTCCTCTGCACTATTTTTAGACCTGTCAAAAGCCTTTGATATGGTTAATCATACCCTACTTCTTGAAAAACTAAAACACCTTTCTCTCGACCTACAAGCATTACAGTGGTTCAGATGTTATCTTAAAAATAGACAGCAAGCTGTACTCTGGGATAACAATTTGTCTTCCTTACTTCCTGTTAATATTGGAGTCCCTCAAGGCTCTATCTTAGGTCCACTTCTTTTTTCCATATTTATTAACGATCTCCACTTGAACATACCCCACTTGCATCCAATATGCAGATGACTCTACCTTAATCTGTACTACCAATAATATACCCTCACTCCAATCCCTAACCCAAACTGTATTCCAAAAAGTAGAAAACTGGTTCTTGCAACATCGTCTTCTCCTGAATCCAAAAAAAACAAAACTACTACTTTTTACACCAACTCATAAGTCACCCACTCCATTCTTCTCTCTAACCTCCAATAATGCTACTAATATAGCACCAGATACTACCACCCGCCTACTAGGTGTCACAATCGACAATCATCTTAACCTTGATGACCATATTAACTCCACCATAAAGACTGTTAACAAAAAACTTGGTACCCTCTAGAGAATCAAACCCTTCCTTACACCCTCAGCCAGGCAAACTATCACACAAACTCACCTCATTTCTAGCCTTTTCTATGCCTCAGCTATATATACCAACCTATCAAAAAACAACATCTCCAAACTATCTACCTGCTATAATAGTATTGCTAGATTCATCACATGCCTTTAAAACCCACCACTGCCTTAACCTTAAACAACTAGGATGGTTAGAAATACAGAACCATATACTCTGTCAACAGTTCCTTATGACACAAAAGATCCTATACCACCCCAATGATACCCCCATCCTCTCTAATCTGATCTCTCCATATAAAAATCTGGCTACACTACGTTCTGCAAATAAACTACTTGTCTCCTTAACTAAATCAAACAACAAAGCTGGTGACTCTCTTTTCTCAAACACTATAGGAAAAAAATGGAATCAGCTCCCTCCTGAACTATCTACCCTAGCATCTGCTTCTCAATTCAAAAAACAAATAAAAGAACATCTAAAAACTAAGTGGCTTTGTCCTTGTGCAAACCCAGAGTGAAACTTGTCTTTCACTCCTACTTCAACCCTACCTCTCCCTCTTGCCTCCAAAACTTATTTCTCTCCTCTTGTTTTATTCTTAGTAATTTGATAGGATTTGGGAACTTTGTTCTTTCTGCAATTGCCCTGGTGCTGTCTAGTGCATTTGCTTGTTTATGTCTGGTCTGGCTTTTGCCTAAATGTTTTGTAGTCACTGTTTGTTAGTCCCATTTGCTTTTCTCATTTTACCTATGTTACTATGGTACTGTTGCTTTATTACTTGATTTTACTTGTTTGCTTTTGTTATATTGTTATTCTTATGCTTCTGAAAATGGACATGTATCCAGTTAGACTAGCCCGGTCAACAAATGTAAAATAAAATAAATAAATAAATAAATAAATAGGATTAAGGATGGATTGTGCTTCACATGGATTGGGAAGCTTGTTCCAGAGCATGGGGATCCTCTGAGACACGTATCTGTCTCACCAACATGTCTTGTTTATGTCAAAAGCAAAATTTAAATCCCTGGATCTAGTGGTTCTAAGGCTATTCATTTTGTGGATATGCAAAAGGTCCATTAGAGCTGGATCCAAGGATGCCTTGCATGCCAGGCATCAATCACCTCTCAGTAACTGAAGGAGAGTGAGTATGAGATAGGGCTTTAAGGTGGTCCATACAGGACAATGTGTTTATACCCTGGATTCTCCTGGTATGGAACCTTTGTGGGTATCCCAACTGTAGCTTATGTCTGGTCTGGTACATGCCAAAGGGGGCATTATACTCAATGTGGGTCTGATAATGGCCAAATAAAGGGGCAGTATGACCTTTTGTAGCTGGATGCCATGCTCTTATATAAAGGTTGGGCAACACAGAAGGATTTTCTTACTACCTTGGGTCCCGCAAAATATTGAGTGACACCTCATCCAGCTTGTGGTTGGTTCACTAAACTTGTTTCTGGTAGAAGGTAACGGAGTATCTACTCCAGGACCTCCAGATTTATGAACAGTTTTTATCCAACTGCAATAAGACTCCTTAATGCAGACTTAGTCTGGAAGTATCAAAACTATAATAGATTGTTACTGTTACACTGTCATTCTTTTTTTTTTCCATACAGTAATTCTATTTATTTATTGCATACTAAAATTAATATATTCTCATTCAAGTGCAATTCCAATCACTTCTCTTTTGTGCAATATCACCCAATCTCACCTCTTTGTATAGTGTACTTTTTTGTTCATGTGTCAATCATCAAGTAGTCGGTATTGTCCAGTATATATAAATACTGTACAAGCATGTGCATCAGCTACCGAGATATTTACTTTTGTACTATAGTTATTGTTTATTCTTTAATACCTATCGTGTCTGTCTTTTTGTGTTTGTTTTCTCCTGTAAAAGAGATGACACTCAAAATTTTGTTTAGGTAGCACTTGTGTTTCCTAAATGCCAATAAAGTTTCTTTGAATCCTTAGACCCTCTTGTAAGATGTTTGTGTCATGGGTGGAATCTATGACATCTCCTGATTTGCAGTCATCTGTGAACTTGTTCGGCCAAAGGCTCTTAACATTAGCCTTTACCTCCAAGAAGTAGATACCAAATACAAGTGGTCACAGCCCTGAGGAACCCTGCTTGTGACTGGTCTCTTAGAGGAGGTGGTCTCACCAATCCTGACTGCCCAGGTCCTTTCTTTGAGCCAGCTGGCAACCCAGTGAGTTAAGAAGGGGTTTATGTCCAGTTTGGTGAGTTTGTCAACTATACCCGAGTGATGTATTGTATCAAATGCCTTAGCTAGGTCCAGGTAGGAGGTATACACCGTTTTCCCCTCATCCATTACCTTGGTGATCTTTTCAAAGAAGTCCATCAGATTTAGTAGGCATTACCTTCCCCTGACAAAGCCAGACTAGGTTGGGCCTGGTGTCTGAAGGTTCTCTATGTCTTTCTGATCATTTCAGTGATATTCTTTCCATGGCTTTACATATTAAACTAGTCAGGCTAATAGGTCTGTAGTTCCCAGGTTGGTTGACGGCTGACCTTGTGATGTGGGATAACCATTGCAGTCTTCCATTCTCATGGTACAAAGCCTGCTTTTGCTAGTCAAAAAGTGACTCAAGGTTTCCTGATAGGTCTTGTTTACAGCTACTTTGGAGGCATCCTGGGATATTGTCGCGGCCCAATGAAGCTGCATTTGTGGCATTAGCGAGCACTGCCAGGACCTGCTCCCTGTTAATAATGGGGGGGGGGTTATGCTAGTAGGTATTTCATGGGAGAAAGCAGAGGTGAGACTGGGTGGTGAAGTTTGATATGAATTTATGAGCCAATAAATTCACTATGTTCCTCTGCTCAGTGAAGGTAGACCACTGACCACCAGTCCAGCACACCAATATGTACTACCTTTGATGTTTTGGAAATAGCTATAAAAGGGCTTGTGGTTACTTTTAGCCTGTGAGGCTATATTGACCTCATAATTGCCCTTGATGGACTTCATTACTCCTCTTGGTTTCCTGTTTAAGTCAATTCGAAAGCTCCCATTACTATGGAATTTGTTTTTCCTGATTTTAGCTATAATATTTTTTCTTATGCTATACACCCTATTAAAGTTAAGATTCTACCAGTGTGATTTGTTTTTAGAGTTTGTTTTGGGTTTCCTTATAGTAGGTATAGCAGCCTCTATACAGCCATTTACTTGGTTGTACATGGTCTCTTTGAACAATTCCGCATAGCTTGCTGTGAACTCAGAGCTGGGAGGGGCATTGAATTCTGACAGACTATCAAGTTATAGGAAGTAGGTTGTTTTGGAATAGTTCCTAACTGCTACAGTCTTTTCTGGATTTACCGAGTTGATTTATATTTCAAAAGAGACAACCTTGTGGTCCAACGTCAGCAGTGAGGACATGACACTGGGAGGGGGGCATCATTCTAATATATTGGTGAGTACCAGGTCCACTGACAGCTACATATCTGCTGAATGCCCATGAAATTTGACTGTTTTACTGTTTTATGTCTTTATATGTAAAGAAGGAGTTGTGGGTCAGAGCCCCAATGTTGGGAGGTGTGGTGATGAAGCCCCAATGTTGGGAGGTGTGGTGATGAAGCCCCAATGTTGGGAGGTGTGGTGATGAAGCCCTCACTTAAAACAGTTTTCTACTCTTCTTGATTTCTTTGTAAGCACTTTAGTTTTTGTAGGAGTTCATAGATGCATAGATTCATAGATTGTTACAAAGCTAATAATTTGGAGGGCCTTTCTAAGCTTAGCCAAATTTTCTGGAAAAAATAATGACATCCTGTATCCAAATAGAACAAGCTACCTCTATCCATAAGGGACATTGGTGTTAGCCCGGATGTAAATTTTCTATTCCCCATCCACTGGTCTAGGTTGACCAATATCTCTCAATCTCTTAGTGCAAGACATCTGGACAAAGCCTAACACAATGTGGGACAAATGCCCACAAATAGAGACAGAGTTTAAATATTGTTCTTATAATCTTAGAAATTTGCTGAAATAACAGGATGCATTTCTGAAGTATATGAAATCTGAAACTCAAAAGTATAGCTTTATGTAGTAACCTCAGCCCTCAGCTCATCCCAGTGATTTGCCAGAAAACCACAACTTTTATGATAAACAGACCAAAGATATGAGGTAAAAAATCTGGACATTCTCTGAAAATCTTGACGGTTGAAAGGTATGAGGGGCACTTAAATTGGGTAATAAATAAACTCAGCTTCACATGGATGGGAAGCTTGCTCCATAGGAGGGGCAGTCTCTGGGACACATATCTGTCTCTCCAGCATGTTCTGTTTAAGTCACAGACAAAATTCAGGTCGTTAGACCTTGCATTTCTGGTACTGTTTGACATGATCATACAGGAGATTCATAAGTGTGGGTTTTGCTGATGCCTTGTAAGCCAGGCATAGATCACTGCTCAGCAATCTATAGGAGACTGAGTAGAGGGTAAGGACTTTAAGGTGCTATGTGTAAGGCAGGTTTGTTAAGCATTGCATTCTTTTTGTAAGGAACCTCTGAGGTCACTCTAGTTTCTGCATATGCCTGATCAGGTACATGCTAAAGGGAGCATTGTACTCTATGATTTGTCTGATAAGGGCAGAGTACAGTGGGATAAAGACCTCTTTTGATGTAGATGCCATGCCTTTACTTATAAGTTGTGCAACATAAAAGGATTTCCTAACCTCTGTGGCCACATGATGATCAAAGTTAAGGCTATTGTCTTCTTGCCTACCCAGATCCCTGACCACCGGGCTGACTCTTAGTGGCATATTATCAACATGGTAATTAGCTACAGTAATGCATTTCTTAGCATTGAGTTTAAGACCATGGCTTTGGCACCATTTGTTAGTTAGAGACAGGCCTTCTTGACAAATGCTAGTGTCTACAGAAGAGACAATGATAACCTCCAGCTTGCAATCATCTTCAAACTTAACCAGCCATAAACCATCACTGTTTACTTCAGCTTCAGAAATACAAGTGAAAAAGGAGAGGGCCCAGCATGAGCCCTGGGGGACTCAGCTAGTGATTGGCCTTTTGGTGGAGGTGACCTCACCTACTTTGACTTCCTGGGTCCTATCAATGAGCCAGTTGGCTATCTAGTGGGTGAGAATCGGGTTTATACTTAATTTATTGAGCTTGTTTATAATGCCTATATGGGGTATTGTATCAAAACCCTTGGCCAGTTGAGGTAAGCTGTGTGCACAGTTTTGCCCTCATCCATAGCTTTGGTGACCCTCTCAAAGAAGTCCACCAGATTTAATAGGCATGACCTTCCTTTAACAAAGCTGAACTGTAATGAGACCATTGTTTGCAAGTTACCTGTGTCCTCATTTATCCTGTGCACAATGATTCTTTCCATGGCCTTACTTATGAGGCTGGTCACTCTCATGAGCCTGTAGTTACCCAAATTGATGGTTGGACCTCCTTTGTGCAGGGGAATGACTGCAGCCATCTTCCATTCCTTAAGCACAAAACTTGACTGTAACCTCCAGTTGAAAGTGATTCAAATGGACCAGAGAGGTCATGGTTCATGCTATCCTAGGATGTTAACATGGTTCACTGATGCAATGTTTTTGGCCTTGGAAAGTGCATTGAAGACCTGTTCCTTAGTAATGGTTGGAAGGATTGTGGTATGCAGTATTTCCTTTGGACAATTAAGAGATTATAGTGAGAACTTAGTAAAGGCCCACCCCTTTAGCTTCTGAACCTTGAATTATCTCATTATCTTCTGTCTCTTCACTTTCTAGTAAAAAAAAATACCTCTTTCTACTTCATTTTGCTTTTTGCCATATTTATTACTGCTTGTTGGCAGTCTCACTAAACTGATGACATTATGCTACTGAATCACTACTTTATTAGTGCTGTCTGTTACTGTTGTGATTTGTGAGCTATTGTTTCAAAGCAATTTACTGATTAGCTATATTTCATTACTATCTACTGCAATTCATTACTGTTTAACTGCATTTTGCTGCAATTCGTTGTTTAACTGTATTTTTTCATAATATTAATCTGTGCTTCATTGTGAGTTGTTTCTTAGTGAGTTCTTAACCTTAAAATTGAGTAGCATAGTCTAAATAAAGGGATGCAGCATCCAGAGCTTCAGCTGCTGCATGGTTTTTAACCCTTTTTGAGATATTTCAGCTACAAATTTTCCCTTAGTAGCCCTTGTGTTATCATCTAGTAGTACTACTCTTAGACGTTCCATACTTTAACCTCTTAGCTCTTTCAGTTTCTGACAAATATGGATGGACAATTTCCTACATTTTCTCCTGTCATTCTGATTTATATGGGCATCCAGAGACAGTGTAGCAACTGCCTCATGTACACAAACAACCCTCTACTACTACCACCTAGGAACACAATTTGTGAGAGATGCAATTACATCAAACATCTAGTGTTATTGCTCTCTCCACCACAAACCAGTATAACTGGCACTGAGAAGGCTGGCAACACAAATACCACACCTCAAACACCATACACACCTACACAACACACACCCACATATGCGGAGGACCTCAAAAAAAGTATACCCAAAAAAAGAGACATCTGTGCCATAAACACATGCAAACTCCACTACCCACCACACCACAACCCACACATAGTCCACAAACCTGTGCCTCATAGCCACTAAGGTCTAAACATAAACCCAACATGTTATTCATAGGAGACGCCATTGTGAGACACACTGATGTGCCCCTCACCAGGCTGGATAAGGAGAAAGCCACGGTTAACTGTTTGTCGGGTGCCAGAATCCGCCATATCACCAATGCACTAAAGTCTCTCAACAGGTACTGTTATGATTCTGTCATAGTCCATGTTGGAGTGAATGACTTGAGACGTACCTCCCTGGACTATATGAAGAGTGACATGATCAAGCTCTCGGAGTATGTGTCCCAGGCAGGTATGTTCCTAGCCTTAAGCAACATTCTACTGTTACCCAGAATGATGCCTCAATACAAACAGAAAATGATTGACTTTAACAACTGGCTTAGTTTCTGATGTCATTCAAAGGGGATCCAGTACCTGACAGACTGGAATGACATGACTGACAAGCCACGATGCTTTGCCACAGACGGCCTGCACCTGTCTCTCTTAGGCTTCAGGCTCCTGGCAAAGGCTCTTGCTTCCCCCATAGTGCCTTTTTTAGGCAATGCCATGAGGTCAAACTACCAACATGAACATTTTATCAAAATGTAAATTAAAGGTCTTGCTCCTAAACGCTAGCAGTCTAAACGTGAAACTGTACTCATTGCAAGTATTCTTAACCCTGGAAGAAGCTGACATTTATGTAGTCACAGAAACCTGGTTCAAGCTGCGGATAGCACCCCAGCCATACCAGGTTACTCATCCTATCATTCATTCAGACCCCAAGCCATGGGCAGAGAAACAAAAGGAGGTGGAGTTGCAGTATATAAAAAGACATACACACCTCTAAGCTGGACAAACAGTATGACACTCAGGAAATACTCCTGGTTCATAGGTTCATAGGTTCATAGGTTCATAGGTTCATACTAGGCTATCTGCCCAAGGGCATTTATAAGCCTAGCCCATAGTTATTTGGCTTTCGCCACCCCTTTAGTTTGAATAAAACTATGCCTATTATTTTGCTGTGCCTCTGTCAAGCAGTGACACTGAAGTAATCCCTGGGGTATATCTGCGATCTCCCATCCATTGGTCCAGATTCCTCTTGAACAAGGCCAGCAAGGTGCTCTGCCTCACATGTACTGGGATTTTGTTCCACAGCATAGGGAGTCTCTGGGTGATGAATCTGTCCCTCCAGCACGTTCTATTAATAACCATGTCAAGGTTTAAGTCTCCCACCCTTGTGGTTCTGAGGGATCTAGATTTTTTTGAGGTGAAGCATATTCATCAAATCAGGGTTTGACATGGCCTTATATGTCAGGCACAGGTCACCTCTGAGCAAGCGGTATGAGACTGAATAGAGCTGGAGTTCTTTCAGTCGGGCAGCATAAGACATATTTTGAGACCCTTTATCCTTTTGGTGAGGAACTTTTGGGGCCTTTCCAGCTGCTGCAGGTGTCGGGTCAGATACATTCCGAATGGGGCATTGTACTCAATCATCGTCTAATGAGTGATGAGTACAGGGGACGATGACCTCCTTGATCTAGATGTGAATCCCTTCATGATCAGGTGGGCAATGTAGAAGGTTTTCCTAACTACTTTAGCAACATGAGTGTCAAGCGAAGGCTACTGTCAACCTGGGTCCCCAGATCCCTGATGACTTCTTCTGTGCTCAGTGGATTGCCACCTATATGGTAGCTAGGGGTAACCTTGTTTTTCCCGAAGGGTATGACTATGCATTTCTTGGCATTTAACTTTAGGCCATGGCTCTGGCACCAGTTATCCGTTTCTGTGAGGCCCTTCTGAAGGATATCTGTGTCAGATGTGTTTTCGACTATGGCCAGTTTGCAGTCATCTGCAAACTTTGTCAGCCATAACCCTCCTGCGTTTGCTTTTACTTCAGAAAAGTAGATGCCGAACAAGAGTGGACAGGACTGAGCCCTGTGGGACACCACTTGTGACAGGCTTTGAGTCTGACATGGCTCCAGCAACTCTGACCCTGTGGGTTCTGTCACTCAGCCAGTTTGCAACCCATCTTGTGATGTATGGGTTTACATTCAAGCTGATGAGTTTTTCGATGATACCTGAGTGGGGTATTGTGTGAAGGCCTTTGCCAGGTCAAGGTAGGCTGTATGGACTGCCTTCCCTCATCAATGGCCTTGGCGACTGTCTCGAAAAAGTCAACCAAGTTTAAAAGGCATGATCTGCCTTTGACAAAGCCAAACTGGGTTGGATCCAAAGTCTGCAAGTTCCCTATGTCTTTATTTATGAGTTCCATTATGATCCTCTCCATGGCTTTGCAGATAAGGCTTGTCAAGCTAATGGGACGGTAATTTCCAGGGTCGGTGGAGGCACCGCCCTTGTGAAGTGGGACCACAGTCTCCGTGCGCCACTCCTTGGGTACGTATCCTGAGGTGAGGCTAAGATTAAACAGCTGTCCTAACTGCGGGTTTAATTCCTCATTGAGTTCATGGAGCACACAGCCGGGGACACCATCCGGTCCCATGGATGCTGTGTTTTTTGCTTTGGAGAGAGCAGTTCTCACCTGGGCGTTGGAGATGTTTTTGGGGGCTACAATCCTCTGGTATAGATATCTCTCCTTTTACCCTGATTGTCAGAAAAATATGTATTCAATATATCAACTGTTAGAAAGACATATATGCAGACATATATAAGCTGTGTGGTCAGGCATATATAAATGTACTCGAATATATATGAAGTACAAAGGCTGAGAACAGTATAATATGTAATGCATTTAATTCTATTTTACTAGAATTGCAGTAGAAATAAAACTTGCATATTATTGCTTGAGGCTTAAACTGTGAGTGTGACCCTGACAGTAGCTGGCTAAGCTGGCGTATGTCTGTCAGTAAAGATTATTTTGCAAAGTTAGAAAATAATGAATCTGTGTGCATGTGTATCTTTTCCTGCTTCCACCAGAAGAATGGCCTTGTGCGCACTATCAGAGATAATGTCCAGCTGGTGAACAGAGAGACAAAGAAATGTATTAAAGAGATATGCATCCATTGTATTCGAACTAATCTAAGAGCCTTGAATTGGCTACATCCTCGGAAGGACATTGTGACTGACCAGGTGCTTGCAAGGCTGTAATATTCTCATGGGAAAAAGATTTTTTAAAAGCACTATCTCAGCACTTTTTCATAAGTTACTATGATGTAAAGACCCTGTCACTGACCACGTCAGTGAGGTGGGCAAAAGCTGATTGCAAATAGTATAAAATGACATGTGCTTCCTAAATAAAGCTAGACAAAATTCTGTACAAGTTTGTGTATGGTTTTGCCTCTAATGTACATTAGAGTATACGTATAGTAGATACTTGAGTTTCCTGCATTACTGTCTGTTATTGACTGTCATTTTAAAATGCCTAATGATTTTTACAGTCTGATTTTAACAATTTATTTAACATTTTGGTCCTAATCGTGCCGGAATTCCCTTGGTAAGCTGCAGGTCAGAGTGCATGAGTGGTGATAAATCTGCGCAGGAGAAGCTGCCAAAACAAAATGGTTCTTCTTAAAGTGAAAAGACCTCCGACTGAATTGTTGTGTGTAAAGAGGCTGTCCACTTTCTGATCTGTGGCTGAAAAGCGGAAGACTGGGCCCCAAGAGAAAAAAAAAGACAGTCATAAAGCGGGAGGCTCAGGTAAGAAGAATTTCCCTCTTTGTCTTTGTTTTAGATCAGGGACCAGGTTACACTGTGCTATTGCTAAGGTTTGTGATAGCAGGGAGAGAGAGAAGTATTGTATCTTGAGTCATAGATCAGGGAATAACAAAGCAAAGTAAACAGTCATTCTAGACACTACTGTGGATATGGGGAAATAAGATACCATGTGGTACAAGAGAAGGGTTACGTAACAGTCTTTTAAGACATGGGAGATCAGTGCACTAAGAGATCACGAGATCCGCCCCTAACGGATAATGTGAAGCATATGCAATTGCAGTAAGCAGATAATGTGAGATATTTTGCAAAATGTGTTAACAACTATAAATTTGATAGTAAACTAGATAAACTTTCACTAGTTAAACTCCTTAAACAAGCTTTAATCTGATGCAGGGCGTCAGGCAAAAAAAAAAAGAAAAACAGCACCAACTAGGCATACCTCAAGCACACAGGTGGATTGAGGAAGCAAATTGTAAAAAAAAACAGAAGCTTAAAAAAATTCTGAAACATTTTTAGACAACAGAGTGAAAGGTCTGACAGACAGAATCTCTGAAAAATGGAAACTTAGAGCAGACTGGACTTGCATTAATTAATGCATACAACAGGAAAATGAGACAATAGATGGATATTATGCTAGATTATTAGAATGCTTTAAACAACAATTAAAAAATGCATTTTTAAAAGGTTGCATTGCCTCTATCAGTAGCTTTATTACAAAGCATATGATAGATCACTGAACAAGCAGGCTGCAAGCCTTACTTGAGTATGCTAGACGTACTGAAAGACACTTTAATAGTAAAAAAAAAAAAAAGAAAGGGCACAAGTCTTCACTGCTGAAGACGGAGCTGAAGTATTTGTATTACAGTCAGATAAAAAGGGCATCTAGCTAGGGACTATAAACAAAATAAGAAAGCAATGACAGAAGATAAAGGAGATGTGGACTGACTATATGATAGTAATAATAACCAAAAATCATCAGGAAAGGTTAATAAACAAAAAGAAAATGTAAATGTAGTAGAGGGAATAAAGGAAGTACAAACAGATGTAGAGGATAAAAATGAAAATAAAATTTTAGATTTAGCATTGTTGAGCCTGGAGCTCTACCTAGCAGATACAAAACCAGAAGTAACACTTCTGGTGGAGGGAAAAGTCAAATTCCTGTGTGACTCAGGAGCGTCACGGACTTTGATACACCCCTCCAAGTTACCAAAACATTCTGAATCACCTGATTATATATTAGTAAAAGTAGCAAATGGACAGCTATACAGGGAACCACTTTCCCATAATATAGCAATAACTGACCCTGTTTCGGGTATGACTCAGAAAAGTAAAATTGTAGTTTCTGCAAAAATATCCAGTAAACTTACTGGGAAGAGACCTTGTGCAGATATTTGGCATAGCAGTAGTTCCTACCATGCAGGGTATGGAAGCACAAAGACAAATGGATGCTTTTGTGGTGTGATCAGAGGGTAAAGCCTATTATTGGTACAGCCAGGACCTAGTTATGACTGGTCCAAGGGCAGTAACCAAAGAACTGATAAACGTAGCCATCAGTAAGGTACCCTCCCTTGACACTGATCAGCAGCACTTGTTACATTGTACTCCATACTACTGTAGCACACCAGGACCTGATAAGGAATATAAGTAAGAATCCTGCTGACAGATTAATATTACGAACTTTATGTTGGGATACTGAGGGAAACAGTGTAGTAAGCTGTTCATTACCTCAGAAGTTCATGAGATTGTATAAGTCCAATAGACTGCCACATGTCAGCTTGACAAAAAACAAAAGTGTTAAATGGGCAGACTCAAAAAAAAAGGTAACAAAATGGGAAAACAGACTGATTTAAAAATGTCAAAACAAGGGATACAAAAACAAAAAACTGAATTGGTTGACACAGACACATACAGCTGTACACTTGCAATCTAGTAAGGACAGCTGATTAGCATTTTATTAAAAGAAAAGAGGAGGCCTTGTGTAAAATTCCAACAACTCTGTGGTCAACAGGCAAGTTAAATGTAGGGCTTATTCAAGCAGCAGGACCAGTTACAATTACCCCAAAGTCAGCTTTTAGACCACAGAAAAGACAATACATTTTGGAAAAGAATGCAAAAGTAAAAATTAAGCCTATAATAAGCAGCATTACTCAAAAAAGGAGTACTGGTAGAATCTCCTGATTCACCATGTGATACACCTATTTCCTGTTAAAAAAGCAAACGGGGAATGGCAGATGGTACAAGATTTATGAGCTGTAAATAATGCAGTAATACCTAGAGCACCCACAGTGCCAGACCCACATACCTTGTTAAATGATTTAAAGCCACAACAGAAGTATTTTACTGTGGTAAATATAAGCAATGCTTTCTTTTCAATACCTATACATCCTGATAGTCAATATTGGTTTGCATTTACATTTCAGGGTAAAAGGTATACATATACTCGACTACCACAGGGATATTGTGAGAGCCCAATAATATTTGCACAAAAAATGGCTAGCAACCTGGCAGGGTTTACCCCACCAGAAGGTAGTCAAATTTTACTTTATGTAAATGACATCTTGCTAGCAGCACCCAGCAGCAGTGCAGGGTGGATACAGTAGCATTATTAAAATTTTTAGTAATACAAGGACACAAAGTAAACAGAAGTAAGTTACAACTTTGGGAAAAAAACACAGGTTAGATACCTGGGATATGTGATATTCAATAAAGGTAAAATACTAGATAATGGGAAAGAAAAGAAGAAAAAACAGCAATTTTGCAAGCACCCAAACCAACAACTAAAAAAGAAATAATGTCTTTCTTAGGTACAACTAATTTTTGTTGGAGCTGGGTACCAAATTATTTTACGATGGAAAACAAAAGCAGAAATGGCTTTCTGCAGGTTGAAGCAGTTAATAGCTTCTTCATTAGTTTTAAGACTTCCAAGTTATCACAAACGTTTTTTAGACCATAGATTGTAAGCAATGGTACATGACATCAGTATTAAAGCAACAACATGGGGATAAGCAATGCCCCATAGCTTACTATTCATCACAGTTAGACCCAGTGGTGCAATCTTTGCCTCACTGTGTACAAGCAGTAGTTGCAGCAGCAATGGCAGTGCAGGCTTCAGCCTCAGTGGTGTTATTCCACCCTCTCACATTGAGAATGCCTCATGCAGTTGCAATAATTCTGCTACAAAAAAGTTGCATACCTTTCTCCTGCTAGACATCTTTCATGTATGACCATACTGCTGAGTCAACCTCATATGAACAGTTAGCTTTACCTAGACAAGATCTTACAGATATGCCCTTGAATGATGCTGAGGTGACATATTACGTGGATGGCTCATGCAGAAGGGGTCCTACAGGGAAAGATCTGGTGGGGTATGCAGTAGTTACAGACACTAAAATTTTAGAAGCACAAACTTTGCCACACAACTTGTATGCTCAAGCAGCAGAACTGGTAGCTTTGACAGGAGCATGTATTTTAGTAAAAGGCAAAAAAGTGAACATATATACTGATAATCAGTATGCTTTTTCTACAGTGCATGTGTTTGCACAACAATAAAGAAAATAGAGGATGATTACATCCAGTGGAAAACCTATTAATCATGCGCAATTTATTTTGGAGCTATTAGAATCTATTCAGTTGCCTACCAAAGTAGCTATTTGTAAATGTGTAGCTCATACAAAACAACAGGATAAAATTTCAAAAGGTAATGCACGAGCTGATGCAGCTGCAAAGCAAGCAGCCTCAGACTCAGAAACTTTATTTTTGAATAAGAAATTACAACCCTTTGAGATTTTAGATTTAGACATGTTAAAAACAATGCAGATGCTTACTACAAAAGCAGAAAAAACAAAAATGGGTAAAACAAGGTGCAATTTTTGAGAATGGACTGTACATTTCCAAAGAAAAAAACAATATTGCCGTCTAATTTATTTAGATATGCAGCTTTGTTGAGCCATGGGCAGAGCCATGTCTCAACAGGGGGGATGGTACAGTTAGTAAATAAAATATTCCAAACATATGGATACATAAATTATACAATAAAATTTTGTGCAGCTTGTCATACTTGTAACAAGCACCATGCACAAGGAGCATTTAAAACAAGCAAGGAGTTTCCCTACAGCACCATATCCATTCCATACTATTTGTATGGACTTCATAGAGTTGAATAAATGTGAAGGAAAGAAATACTGTTTAGTGATCATAGATATGTTTTCAAAATGGGTAGAAGCTTTTCCAACCAGGAATCGGATGCAGCAACAGTGGCAAAGGCCCTAGTAAAGGAAATAATTCCTAGATTTGGCATACGGAAAGAATCTATAGTGACAATGGGACACATTTTGTCAATCAGACAATTCAACAACTTGGGAGATTTTTGGGATTTCCTTAAGGAATCACTGTGCTTACCACCCACAGTCAGCAGGACTGGTGGAGGTACAATGGGATTTTAAAGAACAAGTTAAGGAAGTTGATGAGTGAGACTCAGAAGAATTGGATTTGCTGTTTACCTCTAGCATTGCTGAGCATGAAGACAGTAACAAATGTAAAGGGTTTGATCCCCTTTGAAGTAGTATTTGGAAGGGCATATTATGTGCCTCAGTAAAAAGCTCTCATGCCTGTAGAGCTGGAGGCTGACAGTTCACTAGCTAATTATATAAAGAAACTGTTAATAAATAAATCTGTTTTGCAGTTTAACTCTTTTTCAGACAAAAGAACTTTCAGCTGAATAAGAACTTTGTGACTGATACACAAGGGCAAAATGGCCAAGAGTAAAGCAAACAAAAAGCAGAGCAACCTAAGAACTATTGCATAATTATTTTCTTTGGCAGTGCATTTGTTGACTAAATATGACAATTTTTCTCTTATTGTGGTTTTTCCCTGCACTCAACCACACGAGTAAAAGTGAGAAGACGTGATGAACTGTTTATAGAATGGCATCCAAACTTTAACACATACCTGACCATAAAGCTTGTGCATACAAAAACTATGCACATTTCAAATTGCTGGGTTTGTACAGCTATACCAACAACATATAAGAGACTGTTAATGTCCACTGTCCCTCTGGGAATAAAATGAGACTTGGAAAAGTTTTCTTGATACAGGAACTGTGAGATCACAGGACAAAATAGCTTTATTTTTACCTGTCACACAAAAAGGAGTTGTATGTTCTACGAAAGTGATACCCTCCAGGTGGGCTGGAGTAATGGTAATATAATAATGTCTTATAAATGTTACATTAAAGTCAAAAGTGGGGGTACTGTTTGTGATACTATTCATATCTGAGTTCAATGAAAACTACATTAAATGCAGTATGTGACAATCCAGTCTTAACTAAGCAATTGTCTATTAAGGATAGAAAAATGTTTCATGCAAGGATAACACGTATTAGTACCAAAGTAATGATTTTATTTGTGGGAAAAAGGCATATGAATGGTTACCTGAGAATTGGTCCGGCAGTTGTTTTTTGGGTTATCTGGTTTCAGCAATAAGACATACTGCAGAATTACCTTTGGGTAAGATACGAAACGTAAGGAAAACAGCTCGAAAATCTGAAGGTCCAGTTAAGAAACCTGTGAATCCAGTTGGTAAAATCGAAGCTGGTTGAAAAGACCATAATTCAGTGAAAGACAAAAGTAAATTGACTCATATGGACTTGGGCAACAGTGTTATATCCAGGGCAGGAATACCACCAGCCTATGGAGCAGTCAAATCGATCTGGGAGCTGAGGAAGCTGTCAAGAAGTCATGAGCAATGCAACTTTTTCCACCCTAGAATTGGTGACTGATGAACTGAATGCAATAAAAACTGTTGTGCTACAAAATCGAATGGCTCTTTACTTCACCCTAGCGGCAAGAGGTGGTACACGAAGAAGAATGCTGTGACATTCCAGACAACCAACATGAAATCAATGACCACCTAGAGGTAATTCAGCAAGTATCAGCAATGACTAAACCAGGCCCAAACCCACTGACGGACTTTTTCCAGAATCTGTTTTGGGGGGGTGGGGTTCCATCCTATTAAACATTTAATTGCTATTTGTGTGGGTATACTCCTAATAGGAGCATGTGTTTACTGTGGAATTCCTGCATGAAAAGATTAATCAAAAATTTGTTGATATATCTGTTACTGAAACTTTTTACCAAAGTGTTAAAATTGAAAGATTAATTTCAGATGATGCTTTTTCTGAAATATAAAACCAATGACTAGCTTAGCTGAAAGTCCTCAAAGGAAAAAGCTAAGAAATGAAATAATATTGTTTATGTTTCTAATAGAATGAAATGCATTAACAGGAGGGAGAATGTCAGAAAAATATGTATTCAATATATCAACTGTTAGAAAGACATATATGCAGACATATATAAGCTGTGTGGTCAGGCATATATAAATGTACTCGAATATATATGAAGTACAAAGGCTGAGAACAGTATAATATGTAATGCATTTAATTCTATTTTACTAGAATTGCAGTAGAAATAAAACTTGCATATTATTGCTTGAGGCTTAAACTGTGAGTGTGACCCTGACAGTAGCTGGCTAAGCTGGCGTATGTCTGTCAGTAAAGATTATTTTGCAAAGTTAGAAAATAATGAATCTGTGTGCATGTGTATCTTTTCCTGCTTCCACCAGAAGAATGGCCTTGTGCGCACTATCAGAGATAATGTCCAGCTGGTGAACAGAGAGACAAAGAAATGTATTAAAGAGACATGCATCCATTGTATTCGAACTAATCTAAGAGCCTTGAATTGGCTACATCCTCGGAAGGACATTGTGACTGACCAGGTGCTTGCAAGGCTGTAATATTCTCATGGGAAAAGATTTTTAAAAGCACTATCTCAGCACTTTTTCATAAGTTACTATGATGTAAAGACCCTGTCACTGACCACGTCAGTGAGGTGGGCAAAAGCTGATTGCAAATAGTATAAAATGACATGTGCTTCCTAAATAAAGCTAGACAAAATTCTGTACAAGTTTGTGTATGTTTTTTTGCCTCCTAATGTACATTAGAGTATACGTATAGTAGATACTTGAGTTTCCTGCATTACTGTCTGTTATTGACTGTCATTTTAAAATGCCTAATGATTTTTACAGTCTGATTTTAACAATTTATTTAACACTGATCCTAGGTGAATTTAACTATCCAAACATAGATTGGAAGAAATACTCATGCCAAAATACAAATGTCCATAGATTCCTTTATTTTGTCAATGCAAATGCCTTGGACACCCCCACAAGAGGTGAAAATATCTTGGTGCAGTTATCAATTGACAAGACCCCTATTCAAATCATAGCTAGCTACAGGCCTCCAGCTCAGACTCAAGATGCCCACTCCATCTATCTGGACCTCTTTAAATCTACCAAGATTCAACCCTTTACCCTGATCCTAGGTGAATTTAACTATCCAAACATAGATTGGAAGAAATACTCATGCCAACATACAAATGTCCATAGATTCCTTTATTTTGTCAATGCAAATGCCTTGGATACCCCCACAAGAGGTGAAAATATCTTGGACTTGTTATTAACCAACATGAGTAGCCACTGCAGCATCCCTACAGTGTCATCATCCCTGCTAAGATCACACCACAGAGCAGTCACTTTCAAAGTCACCATCTCTCCTGATCCACCCCCCCAGCTAGAGTCAAACAAAAAAAACTTCTCCATATCTAATTACAACCTCCTGAGGGAAGGTATAAACAGCTTCACATGCCCCTCCCCCTCCACAGAAACTGGCACATATGTCCAAACTTACACCAAAGTACTATATGAGCATTTATATAGCTGCATGGCATCAGGAATACCAGACAGGACAAAATCATCGTCCTCAAGGAAGAGTAAACCTGTCTGGTGGACATCTACAATAAATAAACTCTATAATAATAGGAAAAAGTTGTTGTCCAGGACAAAAAAGGAGCAGGTGTCTAATTGGAAGCAATCTCTCCATAGCCTGAACAATCAAATAGGAGCACTAGTGAAATCCTCCAAAGCCAACTTCAGTCCAAACTGGCCACATCCATTAAAGACAGTCATAAGGCTTTCTTCACATGTCTGCAATCTCAAGGGAAGAACCCAGATCTGCTCAGAACTGGTGATCAAGGACACCACATAAACAAACCCTGTAGATAAAGCCAACCTGCTGGCAGACAGGTTGAGTGAAAACTTTACTCCTCTGTCCCCCCATCAATAAAACAGAACATCCCCAGTGCCTGCCCCCACTCCCCTTATCTCTAGTGAGCATGTCATCAATGACCTGTCAAAGGCAAAAAATACAGCCTGCATGGGACCCGCGTAAATTGGATCCAATTACATCCCAGGCTGCATCCTACATGAACTCAGGCAGGAACTTGCAGCACCATTAGGCACCCTGTTCAACCAAAGCCCGAGTACCAGCTTCATCCCAACCAAGTGGAGGACAGTTACTGTCATCCCTTTGCACAAAGGTGGAGCGTCCACCGATACAGGAAATTATGGAGCCATCACCCTAACCAGCCTGATCTGCAAGACCATGGAATGGATTATCATGGACCTCATTAACAAGGACATTGGCAACCTCCAGACACTTAATCCCACACAGTTTGGTTTTGTCAAGGGGAGGTCATGCCTGTTAAATTTGGTTGACTTCTTTGAGACAGTCACCAAGGCCATAGATGAGGGTAAGACAGTGCACACCACCTACCTTGACCTGGCCAAGGCCTTCAATACTATTCCCCACTCAGGTATAATAGATAAATTCTCTCAACTAGGCATCAATCCATATGTTACCAGATGGGTAGCAAACTGGCTCATTGATAGAACCCACCTAGTCAAACTAGGGGAAGCCACCTCAAGTAGTAGACCTGTAACAAGCAGTGTACCCCAGAGATCAGTCTTGGGGCCTCTGCTTTTTCAAATCTAGTAGGCTATGGCTGATCAAGTTTGCAGATGACCACAAGCTGGGTGCTGTCATCAATTCCCCTTGTGATGTGGACATCATTATCCAAGAGGGTCTCACCAAACAAATGACTGGTGCCAGAAACATGGCCTCAAACTGAATGCCAAAAAATGCATCATCTTCCCTTTTGGGGAGAATGACATTCCCACAAATTATCACATTGATAATAATGCACTAAGCATGCAATCAGTTGCAAGGGACTTGGGAACCCAGGTTGATAGCAAACTGACGTTTGACCACCATATTGCCTGCATTGTACGGAAAGCTTTCTACATGGCCCTCCACATTAGTAAGAGTATCTCATCCAGGGACAAGGTGGTCATAACATCCCTGTATTCTTCCATTATAAGACCAATTATTGAATACAATGCACCTTTTGGCATGTACCTCACAAAGCACATGCAGCAGCTGGAGAGACCACAGAGCTTCCTCACTCAGAGAATCCAGGGCCTCAAACATCTACCCTACACAGATAGGCTAAAAGCCCTGTCCCTCTACTTAGTCTCATACAGACTCCTCTGAGGTGACATCTGTCTGGCATACAAAGCAATCTCAGACCCTGCCCAGATGGGACTGCTGCATATTTGCAAGTCAACTCCTCACGAGTAACCCACACGTGATACCTCAACCTGGTGTGTGACATCAATAGGACTTGCTGGCAGGACAGATTTGTGCCCCAGAGACTCCCCCTTTTGTGGAATAGACTCCCTCTCCATGTAAAGCAGAGTACCTCATTAAACCTTTTTAAGCACAACCTGGATAACTAGATGGGGAACAGAAAATGCACCCCTGGGATTCCACCTATGTCCCCGCTGGACAGTGGCATAGGGTACTGACTTGTTAGAACATGGGCAAAATTCTTGGCTAGGCTTGTAAGGGCCTCATGGCCAATAGCTTAGTAACTTTCTATGATCCTATGATCCTATGAAGAGAGTAGGTGAAGAAATTTGAGATGAGCCTCTCAGCCAAAAGTTTAGCAATGGCCTCAAGTTCAGTATGGGTTCAGCATAGGTGATGCCATTTACAATATGTTCTGTGCATTGTTTCATATTTCACTTGAGGCTTTATGGTTGTACTTTGCCTGAGAATCATTTTTTTCCTCCAAACTTAGCCTTTGAATTATTTATTTATTTATTTACTTATTTGCTGTTGTTTGCTGAGAAAGTCCGACTAGGTAATACCCATTTTCCGAGAAGGCCAGGGGAAAAAAGATCCATTTACTTACGTTGCATTATACTAAGTTCCAGTCATACACAGAGTGTTTCCATTTCTATTTATATTTATAGACAAACAGTAGCTACTTTTATGCATGCTAAGATTTTACAGAGGTAGAAGTTATTATCGAAAGCACACATAGGTTCATAGGTTCATAGGTTCATACTAGGCTATCTGCCCTAGGGCATTTATAAGCCTAGCCAGAGTGTGTTTGGCTTTCGCCACCCATTTTAAATTCATTTTGCTATGCCCTTTTTCGAGGTTAGTATACTGTGCTTCTGTCTAACAGTGACACAGAAGTGATACCCAGGGTAAACCTACGATCTCCCATCCACTCATCAAGATTCCTCTTGAAGAGAGTCAATGAGGGACTCTGCCTAACCTGGACTGGGATTTTATTCCAGAGTGAAGGGAACCTCTGGGTTATGAATCTGTCCCTCCAGCATGTCCTATTTATTTCAGTGCTGAGGTTCAAGTCTCTTGAGCACATAGCTCGATGGGATTTGGATTTTCTGAGGTGCAGCATGTCCATTAATTCTGGGTTGGACATGGCTTTATACGTCAGGCACAGATTGCCTCTGAGCAGGTGGTATGCCACTGAGTAGAGCTGGAGTTTCTTTAACCAGGCAGCATATGGCATCTGTTTGAGCCCTTTGATCCTCTTGGTGAGGTACCTTTCAGGTCTTTCCAGTTGCTGCAGGTGTCTGGTAAGGTACATCCCACAAGGGGCATTGTACTCAATTATGGGCCTGATGAGGGATGAGTAAAGAGGCACGATGACCTCCGCTGATCTAGATGTGAATCCCTTCATGATCAGGTGGCTATATAAAATGTTTTTCTAACCACTTTGGCCACATGGTTGTCAAATGAGAGATTGCTATCAACTTGGGTCCCCAGGTCCCTAATTACTTCTTCTATACTTAATGGATTACCACCTATGTAGTAATTTGTGGGCACTTTGTTTTTACCAAAGGGGATGACTATACACTTTTTGGCATTTAGCTTGAGGCCATGGCTCTGGCACCAGTTGTCTGTTTCTATGAGGCTGTTTTGGAGGATGCTTGTGTTGGCTGGAGAGTCGATTATGGCACCCAGTTTGCAGTCATCTGGGAACTTGGTCAGCCACACTCCTTCTGTGTTGGCCTGTACCTCAGAGAAATATATACCGAACAAGAGAGGTCCCAGGACTGAGCCTTGTGGGACGCCACTTGTAACTGGTTTGTAGCCTGACATGGCTCCAGCAATTCTAACCATGTGGGTTCTGTCCTTGAGCCAGTTTGCAACCCATCTAGTGACATAGGAGTTTATATTTAAGCTGGTGAGCTTATCTATAATGCCCAAGTGGGGTATTGTATCGAAGGCTTTGCGAGGTCCAGGTAGGCTGTGTGAACCACCTTCCCCTCGTCAATGGCCTTGGTGAATTTTTCAAAGAAATTGACCAGGTGTAAGAGGCAGGATCTGCCCTTAACAAAGCCAAACTGGGTAGGATCCATTGTCTGTAGGTCCCCAATATCTTTATTTATGAGGTCCATGATGATCCTTTCCATAGCTTTACAGACCAAGCTAGTCAGGCTTATTGGGCGATAGTTTCCAGGATCCACTGAGGCACCACCTTTGTGGAGAGGGACCACTGTTGCTGTACGCCACACTTTTGGTACATATCCTGTAGTAAGGCTGAGATTGAACAGTAGTTTTATGTTTGGGTTTAGCTCTTCTTGGAGTTCATGTAGGACGCATCCCAGGGCACTGTCTGGTCTCATTGATGCTGTGTTTTTTGCTTTGGAGAGGGCGGCTCTTACCTAAGCATCTGAGATGTCAGGGGGGCAGCACTCTGCTGGGATAGATATTTGCCCTTTTAGTGGGGAGAAGTTTGTGCTGAACCTGTCAGCTAGGATGTTGGCAATGTCTGTGGGTTCGTGTATTTTTGTCATTTTGGACTAATTCTGAGCATATCTGGGAATTCCCACCCAGGTTCCTAACATAACTGAAGAAAGCCTTGTGATTATCCTTAGTGTCCTGTGCAATTCTTCTCTCGAAGCTGGCCTTAGACAATTTTATGAGTGCCGTAGTTTTTGCTAATACTGATCAGAGATGATTTCCCTTTTTGGGATTTTGCTCTATCATGTAGTAGCTTCCTCCTTCTATTTTATAGTTTGTTTATGGCTGGGGTCCACCAGACAGGGCGTCTGCCTTTGGAGGATTGGGTCTTGGTTTTATTTGGGATTGCATGATCCATGCATTCCTGAAGGTGTTCATAGAATGAGTTTATAAAGGATTCTGTGGTCTGGGCCATATTTTCCACAGGCTCGGGGGCTTTGAAGGATTCCACCTCAGTTTTGAGGAGTGTGAAATTTGCTTTAGAGAAGTTTTTCACTGTGGTTTTCTGGGCAGGTGGTGGGGTCGGGATGTGAATATCCAGTGATATTAGTTTATGGTCTGATCTTACCAGTGAGGGATACACTTCTGGTCTGGAGCATAGAGTTCCCATGTTGGTGATGATCAGGTCCAATATGTTTCCCCTCTTGTGGGAGTGGTAACAAGTTGTTCCATAGCATTTGAGTTTATAAATTCTAGGAACCTTTGGGCTAGGGTGTTGGAGCTAGAGTAATGCTCCCAGTCTATGTTTGGGTAGTTGAAGTCACCCAATATAATGGTGTTTGGAGAGACCTTCATATTTTCCAGTGTTCTCAGCAAGGCCGAGTCGGGTTCCTGGGTTTGGGAGGGTGGTCTGTAGCAGGCTATAAACTGGAAGGCAGTTATACCCACTGTTAGTTGCACATGGATAGTCTCTGATGCTTCGTGCTGTGCCACCAACCTGGAAGTGTGGTTATCTTTGGTGAATATTGATACTCCCCCTCCTTTTGTGGTTCAGTCCAAGTTTTGGGGCTGAAAAGCGTGGTATGAGGTATAACCTGGTAGTGCTGGGGTGCTCTTGGGGGCCTTGAACCAGATTTATGTTACTGCACAGATATCGATGTTCTCCATGCTAAGGAGAGTTTCGAGTGGGTGCATCTTGAGGTTTAGACTTCTGGCGTTGAGTAGCATTACTCTTAGTTTCTTATCCCTTGTGATACCTATGGAGGTGGGTTTGTCTTTTGAGCCTTGCCTAAAAAAGGCACTATGGGGGTAGCAAGAGCCTTTGCCAATATCCAAAAGCCCAGGGGTGACAGGTGCAAGCCGTCCCTAGCGAAGCATCGTGGCTTGTCGAGCATGTCATCCCAGGCTGACAGGCATTGGATCCCCTTTGAATGACACCAATACTTAAGCCAATTGTTGAAATTGATCATCTTGTCTTCATATTGTGGCATCATTCTTGGTAAGGGTAAGATGCTTCTCAAGGTCAGGGTCATACCGGCCTGGGTTCCATGCTCAGAGAGCTCCTCTGTGTCTCTTTTCATGTAGTCCAGGGAGGTACATCTCAGGTCATTCACACCAGCATGGACAATGACTGAGTCATACTTGTACTTGCCTTGTAGTGACCCGAGTGCTTGTGTTATGTGGCAGATCCTAGCACCCAACAGGCAGCTCACCATGACCTTCTCCTTGTTCAGCCTGGTGAGCGGGACATCAGTGTGCCTGACAATAGAGTCACCTATTACAAGAGTATCAGGTGTGTTGTTTAGCCTTAAGGGCTGTGACTGTTCGGCACACTGGATTTGTGAGCTATGTATTGCACATGTTTTGTTTTGGGGTAGCGGTTGCTTGGGTGTCTGCTTTGGAGGTCTCTGCTGCTTAGGCAGATTTTTATTTAGAGCCTCCGAGTATGTTTTTGTGTGTTTATGTGTTTGGTTTGCTGTCGTGGTAGGTCTATGTGAGACTGGAATTGTAGTGAGTGTGGTTTCCTTCTCCTCCTGACTGGTTATGCCAGTACTGAGTTGAGAGAGCTTAGCCTCCAGTTTGGCTATATGGTTGCTTCTCTCATATGTGTTGGAATTTGGTGGGAGGAGGAGAGGGTTGTCTGTGTACATGAGGCAGTTGTAACATTGCCTCAAGATTCCCAGATTCACCAGCTGGACCAGAAAGGAGATTGACAACTGACCTTTGGACATGCTAGAATAGTATTGGGAATTCCTTTATAATTGAATAAAGGGCCAATGGGGAACAAGGTACTCAAGGGGAGTTTGTGAGGGTGTAGTGCTTTTAATTTTTTAGTGCTGACTTAGTGAGCAAGTGCCAGGTAACTTAAATGCAATGTGTTACATGTAACTTAAATGCAGAAATGACAAACAGTAACTTTCTTTCAAGTGAAACAAGGAAATAAGTACAGTAAGCAATGCAGATATCACTAGGGATCCACAGAAGCGCCGAAAAGCCGCATTTTAGGTGGAATTAGCATTTCAGGGAAATAACAAGCAAACAAACAACAAGCATACAAACAAAGCTAGATTCAGCAGGCCTAGATCTAGTCTATGCTATAGCAAATAAGGTGTACCAATTTCAGTAAGAAACAGTTCAAATATGCAGGCACTATAAGCCTTTAACCAGAAATTTCCAGCTCAGAAGGGCAGAGTCCAGCCTCTCCTCCCACAAGAGTGCAGACCACGAACCTTCTTAATGTAAAATAACTGGCCTGAAGCCCAAGTGCTTAAACAAGAACTAATACACTTTGAGAATAACAGACACTGAGCCCTCAATCAGCAGTTCCCAACTTAGATGGATGTAAGCTACCTGTCCTGCCACCACAGATAAGTTAATGGTTTTTATAGGCAGCAGTTATGTATAAAAATTGTTTTGTAATTTCAGTGTGAGGTTGTTTAAGGTGAGTATTTGAAGAGTATCATACAGTGAACACAAAGTTAACACAATTAACCCTTTTAGCTGCTTATTTAGATTGTCTGGGGGGGGGGTTAGAATGTTGGGCTTTGTTCCTGCTATGCTTAGCCAAGATTTCTTTTTCTTTTGCTATACAACTAAATGATACTGTGAGTCCACCAGGGTGGCTTGTCATTAGAGTTGGTCTTATTTTTAATAGAGTGGGTGCAGCTTGCTCTATACAATTATAAATATAGCTGTACAAGGATTTTGCAATAGCTCAGTCAGCATATCCAATGGTCTTAATTGAGTTTGGGGGTGTATGGAATTTAGCCAAGGTGTCAGTAGAGAGAGGTTAGCTTTGAAATAATTCCAAAAGGTATTTGATTTTGCTGGATCCCTGGATTTAATTTTTATATCAAGCAATGCTGCCTTATGGTCAGATCTGATGACTGAGGACATGACATTAGGTGAAGAGCATTGCTCCCCAATGTTGGTGCGTACAAGATCAAAGATGTTTGTACCCCTGGTAGTAGAATGGACCAATTGTTCCAGATTGCTTGTATTAACAAAGTTTAGGAATTGCTGGGCTTGTGCATTAGAAGTTGTGTAAGATTTTGAATATATACAGGGTAGTTGAGATCCCACATGAAGATCATATTCGGTTGAATGGTGAGGGACTCTAGTTCATTGAGATAGGTAGTATGGGTTTCCTGGGACATAGTGGGAGACCTATAGGTTCCATGGATATGGTATGAGACCATGTTTATGGTAAGTTGCGCATATATGAGTTCCAGTGGGTCATACACTTTAACTAGTCTGGATGTGAATTTGTTTTTAATATAGACTGGGACTTCTCCACCTTTAGTTCTCTCCTGTGCAGTAACTGGTCTTAAGATATGTGCACTGCTGGGTCACAGTCAGTGGCTTTAAACCATGTCTCTGTTACTACACAGATGTCTACACTTTTCAGGGAGAGGAAGACTTGCAGGGAATGAGTTTTGTGTTAAGACTTCTAGCATCAAGCAGTACCTTTTTCAGATACTTCTTCAAATGTTTAGTTAAATTGGGAGGTTTATCAGTTTGGCATTTTGCCTAAAAATGCACTATGGAAGTGGAAAAGGTCTTTGCCAATATCCAAAAGCCTAGCAGGGATAAGTACAGGCCATCCCTGGCAAAGCAATGTGGTCTGTCAACAATGTTCTCACAGGCTGTCAAATATTGTACCCCCTTGGACTAACACCAGAAGCTAAGCCAGCTGTTAAAATCAATCAGTTTCTATTGGGAATGTGGCATCATCCTTGAAGAATGTAGTATGCCACTTAGTGCTAGGCTCATAGTTGCCTGAGACACATAATCAGTGTGCTCAATCATGTCTCTTTTCATATAGTCAAGGAAGATATATCTCAGGTCACTAAGACCTACATGATCTATGACAGAGTCATCCTGGTACCTATAGTTTAATGACCTGAGTGCCTGCGTGACTTGACAGATCCCAGCCTTTGAAAGGCAGGTAACCATGACTCTGTCATTACTCAAGTCTGGTGAGGGGGACATTGGTGTGCCTCACCAATGGCCAGAAATTTTGGTTGTGCACTGGTTTGCTTTAAGGGCTTAACAGTAGAGGCATTGGATACAGTGTCACTATGTGTAGCTGTGGGTGGTGTTTTAACGGAGTGTTTATGTGATGGCTGAGAAGTCTATTTTCTTTATTGTGCTGTGCAGGAGGTTTCAGTGTTTTAGGAAGGTTACCTGTAAGTACCTCAGCATAAGTAGTTTTTTGTGTAGAGTATTTACCCTGTGCAGTAGGTGTGGTGCAAGTGTCACTGACAACCTCTATAGGATTTGTTTTGGCTGTATAAGAGAGTTTTGCCTCCTACATTGAAGTGTATTTACTCCTCTTTCATATTTTATCTGTTTTATTGAGAATAAGTGGGTTTTCAGTGTGCAAGAGGTGACTGCAACAATACATTTTTGGTTTGTGTTTTATTTTGATGCAGCTGGGTTTGTTCTTTATACTGGAATCACCTAATTGCTTCTATGTTCTCAATGGATGAACAGTTGAGGATTTTACATAAAAGAGGTGTTCCATTGTGTGGATTTGATTTTTGCATTGATAAAGGTGTTTTGGGCCAAAACCGGTCTGCCTTTTGCCTTAATAAAGGTTGGATTCCTCCTTTTGTACTGGCCGTTTTCTTTTTGTCGTGGATTGTCTTGGCCTTTGCGCTTGCCATCTGTGCATGGCATTTCTTGGACTGTTGCTGATTTTCTGACTTTCGCTGGTGGTGTCTGAGGAATCCATTTTGTTATCAGGTGTCTCCATGCTTTCAGGTATTATTGGTGCACCCTTTATGTCATTTTCAGGTGTGGTTTTCAACATTGCTGCAGTTTTTCATCATTTGGGAACCATTTGGATGATAATATCTTCATATTCTATTGTTTTATTGGAAGTTATGTTCATCTGGCACATTTTCTAACATTATCATTGCTGGATGGTGGTTTACCTACTAGAGATTGCTGGCTCATCATTGGTTTGGTGATATCCTTTATGGACTGTATTGGACATGGAATAATGGTCATTTTGAAAACCTAGCTTGGCAGTCATCATAGTCCCTTCCATCTGGTCTTATTTGGAGTTCATTACAACTTTCAAATTCATTGTTTGACCTTGGGATCATTTCATTTCCACTATTTTGTGATTTGTATTTTTCCTCTGTTTATTTGCTAAGTTTTTCTGCATAGCAGCCTATTTTGAGCATTTTCTGGCTTGTTAAACTTGATTTCTGCATTAGTAACTGTATTTAGAGCACAACCTAGAGCTGTTTACTGAATTTCCTGTTTGCACTTATTTTTAAAATCGTTTTTTTCTCAAAACTTGCATTTTATCTGTCTTTGGCCTAGCACTCTTGTGTGGGGTAATTTACTGCACTGTTATAACTTGTTGATACTTGTGAACCTCTGCTATCTCTGAAAAAAACAAAAAAACAAAAAAAATCTTGTTTTTTTCCCACTTTTCTGAGATTTAAAAAAGTTCAGTTACAGGCTTGCTGTTCTTGAACTGTTTGAAAGTTTCTTGTAGGCCATTTTTTGCTTGGGCTAAAGGGAAGTCTCTCTGTTGATCAGTGGCAGTGAAAAACATTGAGCAGCCTGCCTGCCCCTGTGGGAGTGGTTACTGACTTGAGACTGTAGTTTTATTGGCCATTTTGAGTCAATTCCAAACTCCTTCATCTTCCTCTCTTAAAACCCTCTTTTGCGTGGTTTTGCGCACTTTTGTGCATAGTGCAACAGCGGGCAGTGCCACCTAATTGGGTTTAAACTATTCCTGGCTCCACAAAGTCTGCTCTTCACTTTTTCCCTTAGAACTGCTCTATCTCTCAATTTAAACACCATATTCTCATTCTAAGGCCCTTCACTGGTCCAATTAAGTAATCCTACAAGTTAGCACTATTAAGCCATAAGCACTACTTACTCTTATACTCTCTACGATTAGCCTGTCCTCTATTGGTCCATCTTAAATTCAGTTTCCCTATATTACTCTAGCATGTCCAAAGGTCAGTCAATGGTTTCCTCTCCAGTCCAGCTGGTCAATCTGGGAATTTTGAGGCAATGTTACAACTGTCTCATGTACAAGGACAACCCTCTCCTCCTCCAAACAGGTTCAAATATATGTGAGAGATGCAACTATTTAGCCAAACTGGAGGCTGAGCTCTCTCATCTCAAAACTGGTGTAACCAGTCAGGAGGAGAAGGTAACCTCACACAACACAATTCCAGTATCACACAGTCCCACCACATCAGCGAACCAAACTAATAAATACACAAAACATACTCGGAGGCTCTAAATAAAAATCTACCTAAGCAACAGAGACCTCCAAAGCAGACATCCAAGCAAACGCTACCTCAAAACAAAATACGCACAACACATAGCCCACAAAGTCAGTGTGCCAGGCAGCCACAGCCCTTAAGGCTGAATAACACACCTGATACTCTTGTAATAGGTGACTCTATTGTCAGACACACTGACATCCTGCTCACCAGGCTGAATAAAGAGAAGGTCACAGTGAGCTGCCTGTTGGGTGCTAGGATCCGCCACATAACACAAGCACTCAGGTCACTCCAAAGCAAATACAAATATGACTCAGTCATTGTACATGCTGGTGTGAATGACCTGAGACGATTCTACATAAAAGTTGGGGAATACAGGGTTTTTTTCACTATTGTGGGTAAAGCCTTTGGGTGGGTGGTGTTTTAACGGAGTGTTTATGTGATGGCTGAGAAGTCTATTTTCTTTATTGTGCTGTGCAGGAGGTTTCAGTGTTTTAGGAAGGTTACCTGTAAGTACTTCAGCATAAGTAGTTTTTTGTGTAGAGTATTTACCCTGTGCAGTAGGTGTGGTGCAAGTGTCACTGACAACCTCTATAGGATTTGTTTTGGCTGTATAAGAGAGTTTTGCCTCCTACATTGACATGTATTTACTCCTCTATCATATTTTATCTGTTTTATTGAGAATAAGTGGGTTTTCAGTGTGCAAGAGGTGACTGCAACAATGCATTTTTGGTTTGTGTTTTATTTTGATGCAGCTGGGTTTGTTCTTTATACTGGAATCACCTAATTGCTTCTATGTTCTGAATGGATGAACAGTTGAGGATTTTACATAAAAGAGGTGTTCTATTGTGTGGATTTGTTTTTTGCATTGATAAAGGTGTTTTGGGCCAAAACCGGTCTGCCTTTTGTCTTAATAAAGGTTGGATTCCTCCTTTTGTACTGACCGTTTTCTTTTTGTCGTGGATTGTCTTGGCCTTTGCGCTTGCCATCTGTGCATGGCTTTTCTTGGACTGTTGCTGATTTTCTGACTTTCGCTGGTGGTGTTTAAGGAATCCATTTTGTTATCAGGCGTCTCCATGCTTTCAGGTATTATTGGTGCACCCTTTATGTCATTTTCAGGTGTGGTTTTCAACATTGCTGCAGTTTTTCATCATTTGGGAAACATTTGGATGATAATATCTTCATATTCTATTGTTTTATTGGAAGTTATGTTCATCTGGCACATTTTCTAACATTATCATTGCTGGATGGTGGTTTGCCTACTAGAGATTGCTGGCTCATCATTGGTTTGGTGATATCCTTTATGGACTCTATTGGACATGGAATAATGGTCATTTTGAAAACCTAGCTTGGCAGTCATCATATTCCCTTCTGTCTGGTCTTATTTGGAGTTCATTACAACTTTCAAATTCATTGTTTGACCTTGGGATCATTTCATTTCCACTATTTTGTGATTTGTATTTTTCCTGTGTTTATTTGCTGTTTTTCTGCATAGCCACCTATTTTGAGCATTTTCTGGCTTGTTAAACTTGCTTTCTGCATTAATAACTGCATTTAGAGCACAACCTAGAGCTGTTTACTGAATTTCCTCTTTGCACTTATTTTTAAAATCGTTTTTTTCTCAAAACTTGCATTTTATCTGTCTTTGGCATAGCACTCTTGTGTGGGGTAATTTACTGCACTGTTATAACTTGTTGATACTTGTGAACCTCTGCTATCTCTGAAAAAACAAAAAAAAAAAATCTTGCTTTTTCCCACTTTTCTGAGATTTAAAAGTTCAGTTACAGGCTTGCTGTTCTTGAACTGTTTGAAAGTTTCTTGTAGGCCATTTTTTGCTTGGGCTAAAGGGAAGTCTCTCTGTTGATCAGTGGCAGTGAAAACATTGAGCATCCTGCCTGCCCCTGTGGGAGTGGTTACTGACTTGAGACTGTAGTTTTATTGGCCATTTTGGGTCAATTCCAAACTCCTTCATCTTCCTCTCTTAAAACCCTCTTTGCGGTTTTGCACTTTGTGCATAGTGCAACAGCGGGCAGTGCCACCTAATTGGGTTTAAACTATTCCTGGCTCCACAAAGTCTGCTCTTCACTTTTTCCCTTAGAACTGCTCTATCTCTCAATTTAAACACCATATTCTCATTCTAAGGCCCTTCACTGGTCCAATTAAGTAATCCTACAAGTTAGCACTATTAAGCCATAAGCACTACTTACTCTTATACTCTCTACGATTAGCCTGTCCTCTATTGGTCCATCTTAAATTCAGTTTCCCTATATTACTCTAGCATGTCCAAAGGTCAGTCAATGGTTTCCTCTCCAGTCCAGCTGGTCAATCTGGGAATTTTGAGGCAATGTTACAACAGTCTTATGTACAAGGACAACCCTCTCCTCCAAACAGGTTCAAATATATGTGAGAGATGCAACTATTTAGCCAAATTGGAGGCTGAGCTCTCTCATCTCAAAACTGGTGTAACCAGTCAAGAGGAGAAGGTAACCTCACACAACACAATTCCAGTATCACACAGTCCCACCACATCAGCGAACCAAACAAATAAATACACAAAAACATACTCGGAGGCTCTAAATAAAAATCTACCTAAGCAACAGAGACCTCCAAAGCAGACATCCAAGCAAACGCTACCTCAAAACAAAATACGCACAACACATAGCCCACAAAGTCAGTGTGCCAGGCAGCCACAGCCCTTAAGGCTGAATAACACACCTGATACTCTTGTAATAGGTGACTCTATTGTCAGACACACTGACATCCTGCTCACCAGGCTGAATAAAGAGAAGGTCACAGTGAGCTGCCTGTTGGGTGCTAGGATCCGCCACATAACACAAGCACTCAGGTCACTCCAAAGCAAATACAAATATGACTCAGTCATTGTACATGCTGGTGTAAATGACCTGAGACGTACCTCCCTGGACTACATGAAAAGAGACATAGAGGAGCTCTCTGATCATGTAGCTCAGGCTGGTATGACCCTGACCTTGAACAGCATCTTACCCTCACCAAGAATGATGCCACAATATGAAGACAAGACAAAATGATCGATTTTAACAATTGGCTAAAATTTTGGTGTCATTCAAAGGGGATCCAGTGTCTGTCAGAATGGGATGACATGCTCGACAAGCCACATTGCTTCGCTAGGGACGGCTTGCACCTGTCACCACTGGGCATTTGGATATTGGCAAAGGCTCTTGCCACCCCCATAGTGCCTTTTTTAGGCAAGGCTCAAAAAGTCAAACCCACCCCCATAGACAGCACAAGGAACAAGAAACTAAGGGTAATGCTGCTTAACGCCAGAAGTCTTAACCTCAAGGTGCACGCACTTGAAGCTCTCCTCAGTATGGAGAACATCGATATCTGTGCAGTGACAGAAACCTGGTTCAAGGCTCCAGAGAGCACCCCAGCACTACCAGGCTATACCTCATATCATGCTTTTTGGCCCCAAAACCCAGACCGAACCACAAAAGGAGGGGGGAGTTTCCATATTTATCAAAGATATCCACACCTCCAGGTTAGTGGCAGTGCACGAAGTATTGGAGACCATCCATGTGCAACTAACAGTGGGCAAGACTGCTTTTCAGTTTATAGCATCCTACAGACCACCCTCTCAAAGTCAGGAATCCCACTCGGCTTTCCTGAAAACATTGGAGAACATGAAGATCTCACCGAAGACCATTATATAGGGCGACTTCAACTACCAAAAAATTGACTGGGAGCACTACTCAAGCCCCAGCACCTTAGCCCAAAGGTTCCTGGAAATTATAAACTCAAATGCTATGGAACAACTAGTCACCACTCCCACAAGAGAGGACAACATACTAGACCTGATCATTACCAACATGGGGACTCTATGCTCCACACCAGAAGTATATCCCTCATTGGTAAGATCAGACCATAAATTAATTTCACTGGATGTCCACATCCCGACCCCACCCCCAGCCCAGAAAACCACAGTGAAAAACTTCTCAAAAGCAAACTTCTCACTTCTCAAAACCGAAGTGGAATCCTTCAAGGCCCCAGGGCCAGTAGAATCTATGGCCCAAACTGCAGAATCCTATATAAACACATTCTACAGATCTCCAGGAATGCATGGATCATGCTATCCCAAACAAAACCAAGACCTAATCATCCAAAGGCAGGTGTCCAGTCTGGTGGACCCCTGCCATAAATAAACTGTACAACAGAAGGAGGAAGCTACTACATGATAGAGCAAAATCCCTAATAGGGAAGGCATCTCTGATCAGTACTAGCAAAAAATTACGATCCCTCATAAAATCCTCCAAGGCCAGCTTCGAGAGAAAAATTGCACAGGACACCAAAGACAATCATAAGGCTTTTTTCAGTTATGTTAGGAACCTGGGATGCAACTCCCAGACTTGTTCTGAGTTGATTCTAAACGACAAAAAATACACTGAACCCACAGACATCACCAATATCCTGGCAGACACGTTCAGTGCAAACTTCTCCACCCCCTCCCCCCCAAAAGAACAAGTATCTATCCCGGCAGAGGGCTGCCTCCCAAACATCTCTGATGCTCAGGTGAAGGCTGCCCTCTCCAAAGCAAAAAACACTGCTTCCATGGGACCAGATGGCATCCCAGGTTGCATCCTACATGAAGTCCAAGAGGAACTAATCCCACAAATAAAACAGCTATACAATCTCAGCCTCACTACAGGATATGTGCCCACAGAATGGCGTACAGCAACAGTGGTCCCACTCCACAAAGGTGGAGCCTCTATGGACCCTGGAAACTATCGCCCCATAAGCCTGACTAGCTTAGTCTGCAAGGCTATGGAGAGGATCATCATGGAGCTCATAAACAAAGACATTGGGGACCTACAGACACTAGATCCTTCCCAGTTTGGCTTTGTCAAGGGCAGATCCTGCCTTTTGAACCTGGTTGACTTCTTCGAGACAGTTGCCAAAGCCATAGATGAAGGGAAGGTAGTCCACACAGCCTATCTGGACCTTGCAAAGGCATTTGACACAATACCCCACTCGGGCATCATAGATAAGCTATCCAGCTTAAATATAAACCCCTATGTCACAAGATGGGTCGCAAACTGGCTCAAAGACAGAACCCACAGAGTGAGAGTTGCTGTAGCCATGTCAGACTTGGAACCGGTCACAAGTGGCATCCCACAGGGTTCTCTCCTGGGACCACTCTTGTTCGGTATATACTTTTCCGAGGTACAGGCAAATGTGGGAGGACTATGGCTCACCAAGTTCGCAGATGACTGCAAACTGGGTGCCATAATCGACTCTCCAGCTGACACAAACATCCTTCAAAAAGGTCTCACAGAGACAGATAACTGGTGCCAGCACCATGGTTTAAAGCTAAATGCCAAAAATGTATAGTCATATCCTTTGGCAAAACAATGTGCCCAAAATTACCACATAGGCGGAAACCCATTAAGTACAGAGAAAGTTATTAGGGACCTGGGGACCCAAGTTGATAGCAATCTCTCCTTTGAAAACCACATTGCCAAAGTGGTTAGAAAGATCTTCTACATAGCCCACCTCATCATGAAGGGTTTCACATCTAGATCAAGAGAGATAATCGTGCCCTTTATTCATCCCTCATCAGGCCCATCATAGAATAAAATGCCCCTTTTGGGATGTACCTTACCCGACACCTGCAGCAATTAGAAAGACCCCAAAAGTATCTCACCATGAGGATCAAGGGTCTCAAACAGATGCCATATGCTGCTCGGTTAAAAACTCCAGCTCTACTCAGTTGCATACCGCCTACTTGAGGCGATCTATGCCTGACATACAAAGCTATGTCAAATCCAGAATTAATGGACATGCTCCACCTCAGTAAATCTAAATCCCTTAGAGCCACACGCTCGAGGGACTTGAACCTCAGCACAGAAATAAATAAAACTTGCTGGAGGGACAGGTTCATAACCCAGAGGCTCCCTTCGCTCTGGAATAGAATTCCAGTTCATGTGAGGCAGAGCACCTCACTGAATCTCTTCAAGAAGAATCTCGATAGGTGGATGGGGGATCATAGGTTTGTCCCAGGGATTACTCCTGTGTCACTTTTAGACAGAGGCACAGTAAACTAAACCTTAAAAAGGGCACAGTATACTCAAACCAAGGGGTGGCGTAAGCCATACAGAATCGGGCTAGGCTTATAATTGCCCCAGAGCAGATAGCCTAGTATGAACCTATGAACCTATGAACCTATGGGACTTCCAATTTATGGTGACAACAAATATTTTTATAAGGGAGTCGCCTTTAGGTCTAGGAACGTCTCTGCAGTTGTTAACAGTTCTGTTTGTACAGTGGAAGTGTCCATGCTTTTCCTTTCAAGCATTGGATTTATTTAATGGACAACACTGGGCACATTTTTTATAACTGGCATGTGGAAGTGCATTCAGGGCCATGCATACTTGGAAGGAGGGTCATGGTATGATTTTTTCATCAGGTTCTTGGATTTATAATTCTCTAAAACTGGTAACAGTTTTACTTTTGTAGAAGAAGGGTCCCATGCTCATTTTACATCAAGTTTTGGATCTATGTTTCTTTTTTGTACCTGACTGTGTTTACCAAAGAAAGTCACTAGCCACGATAGTTTGTATGGACAATATTTGGCACTGTTTGTTATACTTGAGTTAATTGAAGCATTTCATGGTGGTGTACATCTCTATAAGGGAATACACTTTATCTCTAATGAGAAGAAGGTCATGTTCGTTTTTTTACCAGGTATTGAATTTGCTTCTATATACATTTTTTTTGGGTCTAGATGACTTTGTGAAGAGAGTTTCAGTGACAACCTTTCCATGAATAATATTCTTCTTTGGATACTACATTATTCATTTTGGCGCTTATTTTACAATGAGTTGGGAATGGCATTTTACATTGGATTTGGTATTCAGTTGGGCATTTGCATTTTGGGACATTTGCAGACTTACAGTTGGAGTTTTTTGAATATTGACAATATTTTTTTTCTTTTACACTTGTTCCTTGTTGTATTAATATTTGGAATAAGTTTGGTAAATTTATGGTGAGTTGTTGCAATATAGATTGGGGGTTTATAATGTGCCAATACTGTTCATGTTTGTCTTGCTTGTTTAAAAGATCTGCTACTGTCAACTGACTTTATTATAGGTTATCCCCATTAGCTTGACAAGCCTTATCTCTGCAAAGCCATGGAGAGGATCATAATGGATCCTAAAATAAAAAAAAGACATAGAATTGCAGACTTTGGATCCAACCCAGTTGTGCTTTGTCAAAGGCAGATCATGCCTTTTAAGCTTGGTTGACTTTTGAAACAGTCACATGCAGGCGGAGAGAAAGGCAGTCCAGTCCATACAGCTTGACTTGACCTGGCTTAAAGGGGCGATATACCAATACCCCACTCGGGTATCATTGAAAAAAGCTTAAAAAAAATGTAAACCCATACATCACAAGATGGGTTGCAAACTGGCTGAGAACCAGAACCCACAGGGGTCAGAGTGCTGGCTCATGACTCAAACTCCGTCACAAGTGGTGTGTACAAGCAAACACAGGAGGGTTATGTTTGACAAAAGTTGCAGAGACTGCAAACTCTGGAGAGCCACAAAGGTTCCTCACCAAAAGGATAAAGGGTCAAAAAAATGTCTTATGCAAGAACTCCAGCTCTATTCAGTAAACACCGCTTGCTCAGGTGTGACCTGTGGAACCTATAATAAGTGTTTAACATCTGGGCTTCAACACATAGTTATGATTTTTGGCTTAACCCTATAATAATCTAGTTATATTTGTATTGGGTTAATTATTGTTTTTTGTTGTTGAGGTAGTGAAGGTTAGTTGCTAGATATTATACACAGTACACAAACTAAATTATAAGCATTTGTGACCCTGTTTTGAGTCGGTGCTAAATAATATACTAAGGCAATGGCCTTTCATCTCATAAATATGGATCTTTTAACTGTTTTGAAAGGTTTATCAATAGATAAAGAGGATATGTGCATTTTTGAATCTCATGGGACCAATTTACCAACTAATAGTTCACAACTAACCCAAGATGATGGTTGCCATTCTCTTTTTGATAATATTTTTTAAAAATATGAAGGCCCTTAGATCAAGTGTTTGGCATGCTCGGCTATTTAAAGCATACACCCAGAAGGGCATCACCCCAAGGGTTTTAAGAATTCAGTTGAAGCCTTTAGTGGGGCAGCCTGATGAGGTATTACTTTCAACCTGGTGCAGCATCAAGCAAAATTCCTCCATGGAATTTGTTAAGGCTTTACATGCCTTTCATGAATGCAGGATTGATATTCTTATTACAGATGTTTCTACAATGTGTCATGTAGCTAAACAATTTGAACCTAAACCTCAATATAAGGAATGTTTAAAGAAGTTAAGTGGTGATTTGCTACATTTTAAAAATGAGTTGAAATCTAGGAAGGTTCGTAAATTAAACAGAGATCAGCATAACTATAATCAGGGTCATCCCTTTGAACAAACAAAAATGTTAAGTTTTCTAGAACTAAGGACCAGACTCCCAGACAAAAAAGAAAAAAAAAAATCTATCCTGAAAATGACCATGAGTGATGACTCGGGAGATGATTTATCTTCCCATATAGATACTGAAAATGAGGTTTCTCAGACATCACCAGTGCATAAGCGCTGTCTTTCTCTGGATGGTCTTTTGGGTAATAACAAAATCCCTTTAGGGGGCATACAAAACAGGGAGGTAGAAAACACAAACGTAGAGATCAATCCCAGTTTAACAATAGAGAGCATGTTGCAACTTTTGGAGCCGAAACAACTACCAACAATGTCATAAATATTTCTTCTGTTGTTTTATCAGCTAGTGAATATGATTTAGTAAATAAAGGTTTGAACTTCATACCCAGCTTTTTTGTCTCAGAAAGTGATTTTCTACAGGATTTCTTGTCCTTTTGTAGGCTTCTTAATTTAAAGTTTTTTTTTTTTTTTCAGAGATTCAGAAAACCACATTGAACCCAAAGAGGTGGTTTTAAATTCCATGCTTCTAGCTTTATGCCACCCATGAACAAACATGCCGAGATATTCCAGAAGTGTATACTCAAAGAGTTACATTTTGGTGGACATACTAGTGAGGGTTTGCTTTCTAATAACTTAAATCAGTCAGAAAGGGAGGCACTATGGAAGCTTAAGAATAAGAAAGATCTGGTTATAGTACAAGCAGACAAAGGGGGCTCTATAGTGGTTATGAATTGGTCTAACTATGAAATTGAGGTCAATAGACAACTCAATGATTCCAGATTTTATATGAATATGCCCATTGATCCAACTTCACATTTCAAAATTGAAATTGATAACTTTCTTGACATGGCTATGAGTGAGGGCATCATTGATGAACAAACCTGTTTTCATCTTAAGGTCAGTGAACCCTCTTCACAGTTTCTTTATTTGCTTCCCAAGGTACACAAAAACTTTCACAACACTCCAGGGTGACCAATTGTGTCAGGTTGGGGTTCTTTAATGGAACCCATCTCTGTCTACTTAACTCAAGGTTTGAAACCTTTGTTGAGGGGAGTTAGGGCTAGGATTAAAGATAAGACAGAGTTTTTAAATATCATTACTGACTCTCAAGTGGAAAATGAATGGTTATTGTGTACCTTAGATGTAACATCACTTTATACCAGCATCCCTCACTGGGCAGGTTTAATGGCATTGGAATTTTGGCTCACTGAACTTGATTTATACAGTCCTGGGTTCAATACTTTTCTTCTCTGCCTGGTAGAGCATGTATTAACTATGAATGTTTTTTTGTTTAACGGAAAATGCTATTTACAGTTGCGAAGTACTGCTATGGGGGCAGCTTTCGCTCCCATTTACGTGAATCATTTCATCGGCTATCTGGAACATCATATGATCTATGATAGGAGCCATAACATCTTTATTGATGAAATGGACATTTGGCGTAGGTACCTGGATGACGACTGGATGATTTGGAAATCTGATGCAGTTTATTTACAAGAGTTTATTTGCTATCTTAATGATAATAAATGGGGCATCCAATTTGCTGTTAACTCCAATAAGAGATCGATTCCATTTTTGGATGTTTTGGTCAATAAACAACATAATGATACTTTAACCAGTGCAGTTTATAGGAAGCCCTTTCAGTCCAACTCATTACTGCATGCATCCAGCTGTCATCCCGGTCACATTGCGAGGGATATTCCAAAATCCCAATATATGAGGATAAAACGGATATGTTCAGGAGACAGATCTTGTATATTACAACAGTGATTTAACCCATAAGTTTGTGGAACGGAGATGTTCTGTTAAACACTTGATACAGATTAGTTCTATTGTTGGTAAAATGCCTAGGGAGGAATTACTCACCTACCAAGGTTCCAAATTCCATCAAGGATCTAAAATTAGATTTACTACCACATTTGGTAGGAATACTAAGCATCTTATTCAGTTAATACAGAAACATTGGGATATTTTACTTTCTGACAAGTATCTAGCTAAAATATTGGACAACAAATGTGCCTTTTCCTATCAAAGAGGGGTAGCCTTAGGGGGACATCTAAGTTTCTACAAAAGACATTCATCTTCCCAAGTTAAAATTCAACGTTCCTTAGATGGTACTAAAGTGTCTGGTTGTTTTCCTTGTGAACATTGTGCCTTTTGTAGATATGTATTCAAAACCAAAGAGTTCTCTACTAAAAATGCAACATGTGTTTTTGAAATCCAGACTCCTATGATTTGCTGTAGCAGTTGGGTGATTTATTTGGCTGAGTGCCACTGCTCTGCATTTTATATAGGCCAAATATCTAAGTCTTTTAAATTACATATTTCAGAACATTTGAGCAATATCAGAAACAAGGTTATTATCGATGCTTTATACAGACATACCTTGGTTCATAAAATGGCAAATTTTAATTTTACCATCATTGACAAAGTTGTGGGTTCTAAGTTCTTCAAACATAAATGGCATGCACTCTTAAATAAAAAGGAATGGTCATGGATTATTCGTTTGGGGGGTTTGTTCCCTCCAGGATGAGCATTTTTTTTAGTGTTATATATATTAACTAACATCAGTATTCAACTTATTATGTTTGAATATAGGTCTCTGTAAGGTATATTTCTATTTAATAGGGCTTGATTTTTAAATAATGTTCGTTTCAATTTTTCACTCATTTTTCAGGTTGGCATTCCACATTTCTCAAATATGTATATGTATTTTTGTTTTGTGTTTTATTTTGATGCAGCTGGGTTGAGTGAACACTGGTTTAGGTGTGTTCTTTATATTGGAATCATCTAATTGTTTCTATGTTCAACAGTTGAGGATTTTACATAAAAGGGGTGTTCCATTGTGTGGATTTGTTTTTTTGCATTGATAAAGGTCTTTTGGGCCGAAACCAGTCTGCCTTTTGTCTTAATAAAGGATGAATTCCTCCTTTTGTGCTGGACGTTTTGTTTTTGTCAGTGATTGCTACAATGCCTCAGAATACCCATGTCAACCAGATTAGTCAGAGAGAGAGAGAGAAATGGGAATTGCATATCCATTGGTACTAGGCTATCGGCCCTAGGTCCTATACTTCCCTGCCATAACAATTCCCTGGATATTTCTTCCCACCCTTGCACCACACCTACTGCACAGGGTAAATACACAATAAACTACTTATGCTGAGGTACTTACAGGTAACGTTCCTAAAACACTGAAACCTCCTGCACAGCACAATCAAAAAAACAGACTTCTCAGCCATCACATAAACACTCCGTTAAAAAAACTCCAGCTATGCTCTGTTGCATATTGTCTACTCAGAGGTGATCTCTGCTTAACATACAAGGCCATGTCAAACCCAGAGCTGTTGGACATGCTACACTTAAAGAAATCCCAATCCCTCAGAGCCACACGCTTCAAGGATCTAAACCTTGTCATCACAATAAAGAAAACATGCTGGAGGGATAGGTTCCTGACCCAGAGACTCCCTAGAATCTGGAATAGACTGCCCATACATGTCAAGCAGAGTGCCTCTTTGGCCCTCTTCAAAAGGAACCTTGACAATTGGATGGGAGAAAGGAAATTCACCCTGGGGATCACGTCAGTCGCCCTGCTAGACAGGGGTCCAGGGAAGTAAATAGTGTGGAAAGAAATAGCCAGGGAATTGTTATGGCTAGGCTCGTATAGGTCCTAGGGCCGATAGCTTAGTACCAACCTATGAACCTATAAACCATGGCTGATGATCTATTAGGGAGGAGTGAGGGAAATTCAAATATTGAAGAGGTTAATAACAAAAGGAATTTGATGAGTAATGCTCAGCTATGTGCAAACTAGATGCTGTAGTAGTTACACAATCTGTCTCCAAAGCGAGGGTATTTAAGGGACACTTGTACTGTGAGAGATCAGTGTCTACACAGATTGCAAGGGGGAATTACGCTGAAAGAAACTAGCATCTATACAGATCACTGCTAGGCCCTGCTGCATGGTGAGCAGTAGTTCTAATAAAGACTGTAAAATATGTCATAAAATTCAGATATTCAACACGGGAACACTCAATTAATGCCATTGTAACAAACAAGTGCCGAAACAGTGGATATGGCAATGTAAGTATTAACTTGCTCATAGGGTATGTGCCATGCATTGTACAACTGAGATATTTAAATAGCAAAGGAGATTTGATTAAAAGAATCACAAATGATACCATGTGCCCAATCAAAAATAATGCACCTCTTTTTCCTTTAAACAGAAAATGACTCAGGTTCCCTCTATTCTCACTAAGGTGGAATAAAGGCAATTCAAACTAAAGACAACAAAAAGGGTCAAAACAGTGCAGACATTCAACACAAAAACAATAAATTAATGCAGCAATGGCAAAAGCATGTGCTGAAACAATGGATATGTTAATGTAAGACTTAGCTTTTGTACACTTTACCAGAAACAAAGAACACTCTTCTTATCAAGAGGCACGTTCACCAAATTTTGCCAAACACTTCAGAGCTTGTAGGATAAGAGCCAAGCATTGTGCAGCTGTGGCACTCAAACAGTAGCGGAGATTCAATAAAAAAACACAAGCAAGGTCCTGTGCCAATCAAAAACAGCACCCTCTTTTTTTTCTTTACACAGTCCTAGGCCAGAAAATGACTCAAGTCCCCATCTACTCTCACTAAAGTGGAACCAAGCAGTTCTAACTAAAGACTGTAAAAAAGGTAAACAATTACAGATATTCAACACAGAAACACTCAATTAATACAGCAAAAAACAGGTCTATATTTAACCATCGAATAACATTCCCATCAAAAAGCTAAACAGCGAACCCTAACCATTGAAAGTTCATTCACTGAACATTTATTTTTCACCAGGGAAAGTAGCTACTTAGCCAGCAATTCCTCATCTCACAAAATGCAGCATTTCAAACCTACACCACACTCCCCTTAACTATATATACCAACTCTGTGACTGCACTATAGTGGGGAAAAGGGCAGACAGAGAAGTGTTGGCCAACTTGTTACTTTACCACAAAATCCAAAAGGAAAAGGTGCCCAAACAACAAAGACTAGCCAAAACCAATAAAAAGGCACCCAGGAAGGATGAACAACACTCAGAGATGAAATAAAAATGGTTTATTAATCCAACAGCAAAACACAAGTCCTCAGGCAACAAAACACTACATAAACATAAATGCTCAATGTTTCACCACATTTTCGTTTTAGAAAAGACTTCATCAGATGTACCCCATCAATAAAATACATTATTCTAAGTACCTTAATTAATTAAAAAAACACCAGTCAGGACCAGCAATAAATAAAACCATGCATATAAAATCAATCTGTTTTAAAGCTCAGGGCTACCAGGCTTTGATAACTATTTGTCTACTAGATGAAGTTTCAGGACACGCATTCATAGTATGTTTACTAAAGCTGTTTTATGAGTATTTTATTATATATATATATATTTGTTGCATGTTTTGTATTAATTTTTTTTGTACATAATATGAAATTTCATGTATATATATATATATATATATATATATATATATATATATATATATCTAGGAAAGATCAAAAGACCAAATCCGTTATCACCAAACATACTTTACCAAAAGCGCTTTCACCGAAAAAGCGCTTATGGTAAAGTATGTTTAAAAAAAAAACAACATTAAATCTACTTCTATGCAAGCCCCCCCTGCACCCCCCACACCCCCCTACTTTAATATTCTCACTCCGAGTTTGCACTACAGTGGGGAAAAGGGAATTTTCCTTTATCCACACCATAGTACAACTGGCACAACAAGCATACATATCCGAAAGTGCTGCTTCGATGAACAGCACTTTTGGTTAAGTATGTTCGGTGATTTCTGCTTTGGTGGAAAGTGCATTCAGGGATCTGTACAGATCCCATATATATATATATATATATATATATATATATATATATATATATATATATATATCTAGTGGTTTGATATGCATGGTTTTATTTATTGCTTTTCCTGATTGTTTTTTTTTAATTAATTAGGGTACTTAAATAATGCATTTTATTGATGGGGTATATTTGATGAAGTCTTTTCTAAGACAAAAACATGGTGAAATATTGAGCATTTATGTTTATGTAGTGTTTTGTTGTCCGAGGACTTGTGACTTGCTGTTGGATTAATAAACAGCTTTTATTTCACTTCCGAGTGTCAGTCATCCTTCCTGAATGCCTTTTTATCTGTTTCAACTTGTTACTTTCCAATTTGCTGAAATGAACATTTGCTGAATGAATGTTCGATGGTTAGAGTTCAATGTTTAGCCATTCAATGGAAATGTTATTTGATGGTTAAACATAGACCTGCAAAAAACAAGTGCTGAAACAATGTATATGGCAATGTAAGTCTTAGCTTTTGTAGAGTTTAGCAGAAACCAGCAGCACTCTTCTTAAGCAGCGTGGTCACAAAACATCACTAAATGCCTCAGGCACAGAGATTCAAATTTTAAACAAGCTAACCCTCTAGCCAATCAAACAAAAACACAATAAGACTTACACCAGCAATTCCCAGCACAGAATATCCTGTTCTGCCACAAGAGTGTAGACCACAAATCTTCCTAATGTAAAATAACTGGTTTGGAGCACAAGTACTTAAACCAAAACAAAGATACTTTTAGAGTAACAGGCACAATAAACTTTCAACCAGCAATTCACAACTCAGAAGTGTGTAAGCTACCTCTCCTGCCACAACAGTGTAGACCACAAACGCGAGAACAAATAGAATGCAGTGGAACCAGACAAACCCAAAAAAGGGCAACTACTTTAGACCACAAACTTCCCTAATGAAAGATAAATAGTTTGGAGCACAAGTGCTTAAACCAGAACTAAGAGGCTTAGAATAACAGTTGCAATGTCAAACAAACAGCATTACATGCAACAGATTAAATACAATTAAACACTGAAGAACATGTAGCAAAAAGCTAAATAAAGTAGAATAAACACAAATACAGAAAAAGCATCCGAATAAAGTGCATTTTTAATAAGTGAGAAGGTGGAAGCAGATGATAATTCAAGTATATGAGACTAATGGGGTCCCTTCCCAGTTGATCTCCCAGAGGTCGGTAGAATGAGCTGATGAGATGGGACTGAGAGGAGTTTCCAAAATCAGATTTGCAGCAAAACAGGAATAGGGTGGACGGGTGAGAAAAATCAAATGCAGACACAGATCAGCAATAATAAGGCAGAGAACAGCAAGTCACTCAGCACAACAGTTAAATACACCACTAAATACTTGTAGTTACATTTATTTTTATTTTATTTAACATTTGTTAACTGGGAAAGTCCGACTTGGAACGAAGCCAGTTTTCAGCGGAGGCCTGGGGAGAAATGCTCCAGAAGAGCATTATGAGGAATGAGGAATGCTATTTCTCAGCTCCTCCTACTAATTAGCTGGATTTTATGCACTGTCTGCAAAAAAAATCTTTTTAACCGACCCTAGCCAAGACCTATTAAAACTTTAAAAAGAACAAAAAGCAAAACAAAATGTAATATAAGAGTAAAGTTAAGTAAATGGAAGTAACCAAACCTTAAATGAGTAACTCTAGTTCAAAATCAAATACAGACAGATCTCAGCAATACTTAGGCAGAGAACACCAAGTGACACACAGCACTGATGTGGTTCTGTTGTATGGGGCATGTGCATTTTTTGGCAGGATTGTGATCATTTGCAATCATTTTTTACTGTTTTAGGCCATGCTTTTTTCTAGTTTGATAGACGGGCCTCAAATGGACAGGAGTTGTATCAGGTTTACTATCATTTTGTGATTCTCACTGCACGTGAAGTATCATTTGTATGAACTGTATAAATGAAAATTCACTGCAGTCAACAACAAAAGAGTCAAATGAGGAAGTGGTGAATGTTCGAATTCGACAAAATTTGAACATTCATCATACTTCCGCAAATGGAATTACTTTGCAATGCACAGTGAAGAACGTGTTTGCAGGGGGGCAAGCTCCCCTGCACCACCCACACCCCCTGCTACTTAGACATACAAACTCCGAGATTGCACTATAGTGAGGGAAAGGGTACATTTTCTGATCCCCACTATAGTGTGGTCTGCATGAAAATGCAGAAAGTCACAACATTTTCTACATTTTTGCATTCCTCCTTCTGATTCTACACAAATGGGTTGATTCGGACTACTGTGACTTGCACAGAGTCCGATCGCCCATTTGATAGTAAACCGTTGTATCACATGTGCAGTATTTTCTAGTATATCACTCATGTTGCAATTTTTGTGGTATTTGATGTGTAATATGTTAGTATCTTTAAATTGTCAGGTATTCATTCATTATCAGTGTAAGATCACAAAAGCACTTACTTTCTACCTTGTTTCATTAAATTTGGAGTTCTATTTTCGCTCCTCAACTGTGGTCATTTTGTTCTTTTCTGCTTTTAGTTATTCATTGAAGACTGGTAGGGTAAAAATTTCAGGTCAGGATATAAATACCTCAGTACAAGTTGTTGGGTAGCTTAGCATAACACCACAAATCATAAGGTGCATACAGTGAGAGGGTAATAGGAAAAGCAAAATGTGAAGCCAGACAAGGAAGACATGGATGGCAATAATAGGGTGAAGGTAGACTTAAACAAGAGAGTAGAAGCAAACATAGATTAGAAATCAGTTATTGGAATCAATCAATGTAGGTCTCACATTCAAACAGATGAACCCAGAAAGAATTAAAACAGAAGAGAAAAATAAAGACAAAAAGGTTTGGAATATAAGATGAGATATATCATATGTTTTGCACAAGTTGTGATATGCGAGAGTGGCTTATGGGTCTTTTGGGGCAGAGGTAATAGAAGAGTTTGTAGGAGTTGTGCGATGCTGAAAACTGAAAAAGTTCATCTGAAGAGGGTGATTGTGGAGTTCATAGTCAGCATTTGTCATTTGCAGATAGGAAAATAATAAGTTAGTACTATGATAACTGCCCTGGTTGGCCATTTCAAACCTAGCCAATTACCCCATATGAGAATCAAACTCTGCATGTTGTATTTATAAGGGAAACACCTTAACCATTATGCCAACTTCTCTAGACCTAAGAAGGAGCAGTGTGAAGAGAAAGGGCCAGAAAAAAGAGATTAGACAGAAGACCAAAACTGAAACACAGAAAAATAAAGGTAGGAAAATCAGAAAGGGTGTGACTAGAGAGGAGTTGCCAAAGACAGAAGGTGACGAGATAAAAAATATGCCAAATGCAGGAGGGAATGGGGAGACACACAAATCCATGGTATAGGGTATTAAAGTGGAGAATATGCCAAATGCAGGAGGGAATGGGGAGACACACAAATCCATGGTATAGGGTACTAAAGTGGAGAATATGCCAAATGCAGGAGGGAATGGGGAGACACACAAATCCATGGTATAGGGTACTGAAGTGGAGAATATGCCAAATGCAAGAGGGAATGGGGAGACACACAAATCCATGGTATAGGGCACTAAAGTGGAGAATATGACAAATGCAGGAGGGAATGGGGAGACACACAAATCCATGGTATAGGGTATTAAAGTGGAGAAATGAAGCAAGAAAGAAACAAACGAGTCAGTGGGTGATAGTGGGACCAAGGAGACAGGAGGCAATGCTAGACTTTCAGATAACTTAGAGGGACAACAGTACAGGTAGGAAAACATAGTACGAATAGCTTCAGAAAACAAGTAAGAGAGCAAACACCGGCTGGCGACGAAGAACTGTAACACTGAAGGGAGGTGGCAATGGAAACTGAGTTCCAGTGTTAACAGACAAAGTCAAAAAGAATATTATGTGGGCAGACAGTCAGAATGAAGTAGGAATTTTCTTCTTTCTGAGAATAAACGGTACAAGCCAGTGCATTAGAAAGCTTCTTACGGATGGTGGAAAGTGAGCAAATCTTGTAGTACACGTAGCCATTGATAATCACTGACAGTGAGCAAATCTTGTAGTACACGTGGCCATTGATAATCACTGACAGTGAGCAAATCTTGTAGTACACGTGGCCATTGATAATCACTGACAGTGAGCAAATCTTGTAGTACACGTGACCATTGATAATCACTGACAGTGAGCAAATCTTGTAGTACACGTGGCCACTGATAATCACTGACAGAAGTATGAACACAGTCGAAAGTGGCCAGGACATGTAAAGTGTCACAGTGACCTCTGTGAAGGTACCTACTGATGACAACTACTATCATACTGAAGAATGATATCTAGGGAGTAATGTCTACCTCAGAGAGTGGACTGCTGTGCTTTGCCTACTATAGAGAAAAAGAGAATGTTATTTCCAAACTATTTAGCTCATTTCCACTATCAAAAGAGCAAATAGTGGTAAATAATTCCTGGCAGAATAAAATAAGCAAATGTATTTGTGAAACTCGGGTCAAACAGAATGAATAAGAATATTTAGTGTAGTTATGCATCATAAATGGATCCTTAACAGTTTTTATATACATATTTATTTAATTTTAGTCTATTACTAAGAAGCTGTAAGTTCAATAAAAACACATACAATGTTTGGATGCAGGCAGACAAAAAACATTCACTGTCCTTTTTTATTCATTACCACGTCAAGCTGCTTTTATTTGTTAAATTCAGACATATATGAAATTATACTGTTTGTGGTGCTAAAATTAAACAGTGCCATCATGAAACTAGGCTTCTAACAAATGAGTAGCTGTAAAAGAGATCAGTGCTGTTTCATGCACAAACCCATAACTAACAGCTGGCAAGCAGCTAAATCAATACTAATGAAGCAATGGATTAAATTTTGAAGACCGTCACTGTTCATGGAGTCTATTTCTACTTTGCTTTACCTGATAACTTTGCCTTTGTTCAGAGGTTTATTCATCACTAGAGAAGAGAGAATAAGAGAGAGAGAGAGAGAGAGAGAGAGAGAGAGAGAGAGAGAGAGAGAGAGAGAGATGGCAGTCCTGCCAAAGGTTATAAAAAAAAAAAAAAACTTCCTTCTCTTTGATGTCTTCTGTAAAACTGGGTAAAACAAAATCAGAATTTAGCTGCTTCCTTGAAATGACATTAAAAGTTATTAGGAACATGATATCTATGCACCAGATTGTTTTATGAGTTTGTTAATATTTAATATAAATGCTAAGAAATATCAGTAACACACACTACCTAGAAAGTAAATGTTGAATTACTCTGACAAAAACTTACTGTAAGAAAAAAAACAAAAAAAAAAAAGATTTATGCTTTCACAGGTGCCACTGACGTGGTTATAACAGTACTATATAGGAAGGAAGGCTGTTCAGAGCATGTATTTCAGCCTTCCATTATGTAGTTTTGGGAGTTTTACTGCACTGTAAATTGCTATGATGTGTGGAATAAACTAAGAAGAAATGGAAAAATTAAATACTCATCTTGTGGTTCTATGGTTTGAACTTACCATCAACAGTGTAAAAACGGTAACAAACTTTTTTCATGAGCTACCTTCAAAGTTAAATAAAGTCTAGAAAATTGATTCACCTGCGTTAAAATTTAGAATTGCTTCATCTAGTGTAGTAACAGACACCATGTATTCAAGTTGGTGTGCCATCTGAATATGTAAGACTTACGATGTAAGCCTGGGGTACTTTGACCTCCAATGTTTGACTATTGCTCATTACATACTAAGGGCAGCATTGCTGTAACTCAGAGTACCCCCACTTAATTAAAGCTGCAGTAATGTCAGAATTATTACATGTATAGCATGGGTATTGGAAGTACAACCCACACATCAGTAAGGTGCTTGAGAGTGTGCTTCAGTTTTTGAAAAATGCTTCATGCTGTATTTATAGTGAGTGTTAACATGCATATTTTTCAGTGATGTTTGCAGTAAAGTGATTGGAGTTTAGGGAGTCACATTTGAAGGTCTCAGACTTCTTTCATAGAGCAAACATTGCTGAAAATATTAAAATCTGTGAAATTATGAGTGTGTGGACTCATTACCTTACCCATGGCATGCTCTTTATGCACCATTGAATGAAATGACCCTTGCATCAATGGAATAGTATTGGTAAGGATTTCATTCAGAATTCTAGAGTCCACAGTATGCATTTACTGATCAAAATGTGCCTCCTGAGTTCCATGTCAATTACAATATTATTTCCATTTAAAGAATATTAAAAAATATTAGCAACACAAGAAATGTAACCCATTGAGAACTGCAGGCATTGCCAGAGTGCATTGGCATTTGTTTGTTTGCTTTTGTAGTTTATTAATGTGTTAACAATACAAAACCTACTAAGCATATATGCCTCTTTTTTCAGGACTTAGCTGGGATAAATAGCCAGACTGAATGACTTGCAAAGAGTCACACACCATGAAATGGAGACTGACAGAGGCATTGAATCCAGGACTGCAAGATGAAGTTTATTAGTGCTAGCAATTCACAGCTGTAACCTTTATATAAATCTGCTGCTCAGAAAGATACAGACATGAACTGCTAACAGCAACAAAATTCATCATCCACAGCATACAAGTGCATAATACCTGTGGGAAACAGATACTGAACCATTATAGTGTTAATATAATATGTATGTATGTCCGTAGGTTCATAGGTACTTACTAAACCATTGATCCACGAGGAACTTTAAATGTCTAGCCCTGCATTCCCATGAAATTTTAGCCCTTGCAATTTAAGTACGAATAAGCCTGAGCCAGAAGAACATTTACATGTTGCCTCTACCCATAAAGGACAAAAGTGCTAAACGAGGGGTGAATTTGTCATTTCCTATCCACTCATCCCAATTACATTTGAATAGGGTAAAGAAAGTACTTTGCTTTATGTGTAGATGAAAGAGATTACAAAGAAGTGGTATCTCTGTGATATATATATATATATATATATATATATATATATATATATATATATATATATATATATATATCTATATATATAGCCCTCCAACGTGTTCTATTTATGTTGTAGAAGAGATTACGATTTCATGAGTGTCTGCTTATGCCACAATTAGATTCATGGATGTGCAGTAGATCTGAGACTATACGGTCTGATGAGGCTCTGTACATGAAGCAGAGGTAGCCCATTAGTAGCCTGCATGATATAGAGAAGAAAGACAAGGCATTGAGATAGTCTTTGTAGTTTTTATGATTTAGACCCTTGATTTTTTGGGTGAGAAATCTGAGAAAATGTTGTGATCATTCAAGCTGTGTTAAGGGTTTGGACAGCTATATACTGAATGGGACATTATGTTCAATTATTGGCCTAGTAAGTGCTGAATACAGGGGAATGATCACATCTCTGGGCTGAGATACCACATCTTTACTAATAAGCTGTGCAATGAAAAATGATTTTCTTACAATGAATACATGGTGACCAAAGGACAGTTTGTTGTCCGCATAGCTTCCCAGGTCCTTAACTACCGGATCGATTAACAGGGTTATGTTGTCGATGTGATAGTTACAGAGGACACCATGCATGTTGAAAGAAACTATTATACATTTTTTTAGCATTTAGTTTTCATCCATGGTTATGACATCAGCTATTTGTTTGGAAAAGGCCCTATTGGAAGATTTTGGTATCCTCTGGAGAGTTTATGATGGCACCAAGTTTACAGTCATCTGCAAACTTAGTCAGGCATAAACCCCAAACATTAGCTTTGACTTCCAAGAAGTAAATGCCAAAGAGGTGTGTTCCAAGGTCTGAACCCTGGGGTATCTCGCTAAAAACAAGTCTTTTGTAGGAGGTAGCTCCACCATCCCTAAATTCTCAGATTCTATTTATGATCCAATTTGCTATCCAATGAGTTACATAGGGATTAAAATTTAGCAGCGAGCGTTTCTCAGCAATAGCTGAGTGTGGGATGGTGTAAAATGCCTTAATAAGGCCTAGATATGCAGTGTATATGCTCGTTTTCCCTTACCCATTGCATCAGTAACCTTTTCAAAGAAGTGAAACAGGTTATGTAGGCAAGATCTGTCCTTGACAAAACCAAACTAGTTTGGGTCGAGAGTTAATAGGTTAACAATGTCCTTATTTTTTAATTCCATAAAGATCTTCTCCATAGCCTTACAGATGAGGCTGGTCAGATTTATGGGTTTATAATTTCCCGGGTCCATTAACACTCTGCCTTTCTGCAGAGACATGATTGTTGCTGCACTCCATTTGTCCGGCAAAAAAAAACATTTTGGAGGGTAATATTGACTTGCCTTTGTAGGGGGTTTGACTCATCCTGTTTCTAACTGGTCAGGAGGCAGCCTGGTATATCATTTGACCACATAAACCAGTGTTTCTGGCCTTGGAAAGTACTTTGAGGGCATGTTCTTATGATATTTGAGGGGAAGTGTAGATGTGAGTATGTGATCTGATAATGTAGGGGGTGAAGTTAAAGTTAAATCTGTCTACTAGTAGAGTGGTTATGTCTTCAGGGACTAAGTATGTGATATCATTTATTATTAGCTCTCTGTGGTGCTGGAAGATTCTAACTTAGTTAAAGTCAAACTTACGGCTGTGTTTTGCCTGAGTGGCTATTTTTACCTCATAGCTAGCTTTAGCTCAGGTAAAACACAGCCATAAGTTAGACTTTAACTAAGTTAGAATCCTCATCTGTAAGGCTATGTCGAACTTCAAAAGCAAGCCTAGGAACAGTCGAGATAGGTGCTATTGCCAAACTACAAACCTTGCCCCTATCTCGACCCATGTTAAAACCCGTTCCTAGGCTTGCTTTTGAAGTTCAGCATTGCTGTGTTCGACTTTCTGTGTTCCAACACAGCACGGTCGACAGAGCTGAATTTGAAATTAAGATAGTAAACCATATATGGGTGTGTGTGTGTGTGTGTGTGTGTGTGTGTGTGTGTGTGTGTGTGTGTGTGTGTGTGTGTGTGTGTGTGTGTGTATAATGCCCCTCCTTGAATGACACCAGAAGCTAAGCTAATTGTTAAGGCCAATAATCTTTTGTTCATATTATGACATAATTGTTGATGATATTAAATTGTTGCTCTAGGCTATGAGGTTGATCACATATTCCAAGAGCAACAGCATGTCTCTTTTCACATATCCCCAGGAGATATGTCTTAAGTCATTTACTCCCATGTATACTATGACTGTGTCATATATGTGCTTGAGGTGCAAGGACATGAGTGCATATGTGATGTGGTGAATCATCGCACCCAATAGGCAACCAATTGTGACCCTCTCCTTACTTAGCCTGGTGCACCACTCTGCCTCACTATATTGAATTTTGCCTTTAAAGCTGAGATACTATGAGTCATATGTTCATGTTTTTTTGGCGGGTGTTGCTTGAGTTGAATGTTTCTGAGGTTGCTCAGAGTGCTAATTTTTTAGGTTACACTTAGAAGGACTTTGTGGTTAAGTGAGGTTTCTTTTAAGAACCTCAGCATAAGTAGGGTTATGGGTTTAATATATATTATGTGTGACAAGTACAGAGTGGTGCTGTTTGTTTGTTGTTGGCAGTGACTTTATATGAGAACTTTGCTGCCTATAACATTGTATAACTGCATGTTTCACACACTGTGTCAGTTTGTTTAAGTAGTAGCTGGTTGCCTGTTATAATGATTGTTACATTGCCTCAGAATGCCCATTTCAATCAAGCTGGCTACAGATGCAGTGAAAAATTGGAAATTCATGGTTCCAGGTACTTACTTTTGTGGGCTGAAGGGAGAGTAGAACCTTTGAGATTTGTAGTTGATTACTGGAGGTGCTATCTGTCTGGAAGTGGAGTCAGTGCTGGTCTCATGAGAGCTGCATAAAACTATGAATCATTGATGGTTTTCTCTTCTCTCACTAGAACAAAGAGTAGCATTAATCCTAAGCTGCTTCCTTGGAAGTAGTGTTAACCTAGATGTTAATGGTTTTGGCAGAAATCCTGGACAGAACCTGTGGCAGTTCCACACAGCAGAAAGGCAAGCTGTACAAAGGCCCTGAAAAGGTTCTAACCAAAACTGCAGGCAGGCCACTCAGATATAGTTATTTATACATTTATAGTGTAGGTATTGTCGCTCATCTTGTCTCAGTATAATAGACAAGTCTTCATGGGTTCTGTTCAAGCAGCTTTGTTATGCACAAACGCTTTAAGGTTATAGCTATCAACTTTAACTTTGGTAACTCATATACAAACTAGTTACTTTTATTCTCACATGCTTAGCCTCTGGCTGCACTTTCAAAATGGCAGTGGGTATGGCACGTGTCTGCTATTTATGCATGCACGTTCATCTCTTGCTGAGCTTCTTAAAGACACATACACACTGTGCTCTACATGCTCCCTCTTTTGCAAAATGTGATACAGAGGATATCAAGCAACATGTAAGTGGTAGAAATAGCTTTTGTCATGCATTATACAAAACTATGTACCTATATACAGTTATGTCTAAGTCACCATGTATCTCACACCTGGTCTGGATGTGCAACCATGCTGTGTGATGTAAAACTGGGATTCAGGCTTAGCAACTAGACTCATTTCTTTAGAGTGTTTAACCTTCAGAGTGTCTGGAACATTCTTAGGATGGGAATCAGATGGTATGACATGTTCTGAAACAGGAACAATGTCTGAGTGATTCTGAGACTTAGAGTCTATACTCTGCAGTAACAATTCTGGTACAAAAAGGAGGTGCCTGTGATTCCTCCTATAATCCACTCCCTTGGAATCTAAAAGGTAGGACCTTGGCTTGGCACAAACACCTGTTATCTTTCCAATCTGGTTGAAACCTTTTGCCATTTGTATCCTCACTGTCTCTCCTTTTTTCAGCGGATGAAGAAATCTGATTTGTCATAACTGTGCTCCTTGACAGAATGCTTCTTGAACAATTGGGCTCTGATGATTCTGTTGTTTTTAGCTTTCGGTCTCAATAAACTGGAACTAATAGACAATGTTGTTCTGGTTTTCCTAGATAGACGTCTCTGAGCAGGCAAGCCAAGTATATCGTCAGGAGGTATGTTCCTGAGATAAGTAGATTCAAGAACAGATTGGTATTGTTATGCTTTCACCTTTCAAGTAGCTGCTTTGCACTCTGCACTGCACGTTCAGCTAGACCACTGGACTGTGGATATTCAGGACTGTTAGTAACATGTACAAAGTCCCATTCTGTTGTAGATTTCTGAAATAACTGACTAGTAAATTGAGCACCATTGTCAGAAATAACTTTGTGTGGACTACCATGGACTGAGAAATGACATTTCAACTTGGTAATAACAGCAGTGGATGTTAGATTAGGTAGTAAGTCAATCTCAAACCCGACTGAATAAGAGTCTACCAATACTAAATAATGCTGATTGTTCCACTCGAATATGTCGGTGGCAGCTGTTGACCAAGGTAGTTCAGGAACTTGGCTTAGCTGAAGTGGTTCTCTTTGTAAATGTGGTTCAAAGACAAACCCACCTCCCTAGAAAACACAAGTGAAAAAAAACTAAGGGTAATGCTGCTCAATGCCAGAAGTCTAAACCTCAAGATGCACGCTCTCAAAGCCCTCCTCAGTATGGAGAATGATGTCTGTGCAGTGACTGAAACCTGGTTCAAGGCTCCTGAGAGCACCCCAGCACTACCAGGTTTTACCTCATATCATGCTTTCTGGCCCCAAAACTTGGACCGAACCACAAAAGGAGGGGGAGTATCCATATTCATCAAAGATACCCACACCTCCAGGTTAGTGGCAATGCACGAAGCATCGGAGACCATCCAGGTGCAACTAACCATAGGCAAAACTGCCCTACAGGTTGTAGCATGCTACAGACCACCCTCTCAAACTCAGGAACCCCACTCAGCCTTCCTGAAGACACTGGAGAGTATGAATGTCTCTCCAAATACCATCATATTGGGAGACTTCAACTACCCAAACATAGACTGGGAACATTACTCAAGCCCCAACACCCTAGCCCAAAGGTTCCTAGAATTCATAAACTCAAATGCGATGGAACAATTAGTCACCACTCCCACAAGAGGAGATAATATACTAGACCTGATCATCACAAACATGGGGACAAAATGCTCCACACCAGAAGTATACCCCTCATTGGTGAGATCAGACCATAAATTAATCTCATTGGAAATCCACATCCCGCCCCCACCCCCTGCACAAAAGACCACAGTGAAGAACTTCTCAAAAGCCAACTTCACACTTCTTAAGACTGAAGTGGTATCCTTCAAGGCCCCTGGGCCAGTGGAAACCACAACCCACACCACTGAATCCTTTATAAATGCCTTCTACGGGCACCTTCAAGAATGCATGGATCATGCAATCCCTAATAAAACCAAGACCCATTCCCCAAAAGGCAGGCGCCCTGTCTGGTGGACCCCAGCCATTAACAAACTTTACAACAGGAGGAGGAAGCTACTTCATGACAGAGCAAAATCCCTAAAAGGGAAGGCATCTCTGATCAGTACTAGCAAAAAACTACGATCACTCATAAAATCATCCAAGGCCAACTTTGAGAGAAAAATCGCAAAAGACACAAAAGACAATCACAAGGCCTTCTTTAGCTATGTTAGAAACCTGGGTGGAAACTCCCAGATATGCACAGAGTTAGTCCAAAATTACACAAAATACACTGAACCCACTGACATTGCCAACATTCTGGCAGACAGGTTCAGTGCAAATTCCCCCCCCCCCCCAAAGGAGAAATATCTATCCCAGCAGAGTGTAGCCTCTCTAACATCTCAGATGCCCAGGTGAGAGCTGCCCTCTCTAAAGCTAAAAACAGCATCAATGGGACCAGATGGTGTCCCGGGCTGTGTGCTACATGAACTCCAAGAGGAACTAAACCCGCACATAAGGCTGCTGTTTAATCTTAGCCTTACTACAGGATATGTACCCAAAGAGTGGCGTACAGCAACAGTGGTCCCACTCCACAAAGGCGGTGCTTCTACGGACCCTGGAAATTACCGCCTCATAAGCTTGACGAGCCTGGTCTGCAAAGCTATGGAAAGGATCATTATGGAACTCATAAACAAAGACATTGGGGACCTACAGACATTGGATCCTACCCAATTTGGCTTTGTCAAGGGCAGATCCTGCCTTTTGAACTTGGTCGACTTTTTTGAAACAGTCACTAAGGCCATTGATGAGGGGAAGGCAGTTCACACAGCCTACCTTGACCTTGCAAAAGCCTTCGACACAATACCCCACTCGGGCATCATAGACAAACTCACCAGCTTAAATGTAAACCCATATGTCACAAGATGGGTTGCAAACTGGCTCAAGGACAGAACCCACAAGGTCAGAATTGCTGGAGCCATGCCAGACTCTAAGCCAGTCACAAGCGGTGTCCCACAGAGCTCAGTCCTGGGACCCCTCTTGTTCGGCATTTATTTTTCTGAGGTGCAAGCAAACATAGGAGGATTGTGGCTGACAAAGTTCGCAGATGACTGCAAACTGGGTGCCATAATTGATACTCCAGCAGACACAAGCATCCTTCAGAGAGGCCTCATAGAAACAGATAATTGGTGCCAGAGCCATGGCCTTAAACTGAATGCCAAAAAATGTATAGTCATACCCTTTGGGAAAAACAAGGTACCCACAAATTACCACATAGGTGGTAATCCATTACGTATGGAAGAGGTAATCAGGGACCTAGGGACCCAAGTTGACAGTAACCTCTCATTTGACACTCACATTGCCAAGGTGGTTAGGAAGACCTTCTATATTGCCCACCTTATCATGAAGGGATTCACATCTAGATCAAGAGAGGTCATTGTGCCCCTATACTCTTCTCTTATCAGGCCCATGATTGAGTACAATGCCCCATTTGGGATGTATCTTACCCGACACCTGCAGCAGTTGGAAAGACCCCAAAAGTTCCTCACCAAGAGGATAAAGGGTCTCAAACATATGTCATATGCTGCCCGGCTGAAGAAACTCCAGCTCTATTCAGTCACATACCACCTACTCAGAGGTGATCTATGCCTGACGTACAAGGCCATGTCCAATCCGGAATTAATGGACATGCTCCACCTCAGAAAATCCAAATCCATCAGAGCCACGAGAGCAAGAAATTTGAACCTCAACACAGAAATAAATAGGACATGCTGGAGGGACAGATTCATAACCCAGAGGCTCCCTACACTCTGGAACAGAATCCCAGTCCATATTAGGAAGAGCCCCTCATGAACTCTCTTCAAGAGAAATCTTGACGGGTGGATGGGAGATCGTAGGTTTACCCCGGGGGTCATCTCTGTGTCACTACTAGACAGAGGCACAGTAAACTAAACCCTAAATGGGCATAGTATTCTCATCCCAAGGGGTGGCGAAAGCCACACACACTCTGGCTAGGCTTATAAATGCCCTAGGGCAGATAGCCTAGTATGAACCTATGAACCTATGAATACTATTGCTCACTGAACAAGAGGAAAGTACATTATCAATGTCTTTCACTGGTGAAGGCCAAAATACTAGTTCTCTCACATGTAAGGTCTGGTTTAGGTGTGACCACAATACAAAATCTGGATATATTCATGTTGTAAGGAAGCACGAATAACAGTTTTGGACCTTTGAAAATAATGCCATCTTCCATCAACATCTCATATCTGTAATGAAAATAAGTTTGCACTTCAGGTGGTAAACTAGATTGCTTTGATGGCCATCCAACATTAATGTAGTGATTGAACGTTTGCAAAATTGGATCAGTTTTTGTATGATCTCTCAGCTCATTAAGGCACTGCCATTGCACCAAAGTCAAAATTGTCTGTCTCAAGCTGTTCCATTCTATTTCTGGGTTATCTGGATAAGGTATCAGCCAGATAAAGAAGTTTGCCTTTTGTACAGACCCTTTTGAATTTGTACTTTTGCAATTTGAGCATCATTCTTTGTAATCTTGCTGGAGTGGAATGTATAGACTTCCTTAGAATGGTAACTAGAGGTTGTTGATCAGTTTCAATTTGAATAGCTCGACCAAAGAGATAATCATGAAACCTTGAACATAAAAATACTATTGTCAAACGTTCTTTCTCAATTTGAGCATACTGCATCTCAGTTTGGGTAAGTTTTCTAGATGCATAGGCTACTGGTCTGCCTTCCTGAAGAATAACTGCACCAAGACCAAATTTTGAAGCATCACAGGAAAGAGTGACCGGTTTATTGACATCATACTATGTTAATGTAGGTGGGGCAGCAATTTTCTGCTTAACATTTTCAAATGCCTTCTGGTGCTGTTCCAGCCAAGACCATGTAACGTTTTTGCGAATTAGATCTCTTAAAGGTGCTGTCAACTCACTGAAGTCTGGTATAAACTTGCCTAGATAGTTGACCATGCCCAGAAAATGTTGTAGAGCTTGAATATTATCTGGTGCTGACATCTCAAGAATAGCTGCTTGCTTAAGTGGGTCTGGTCTTAAGCCAGTGCTGGTAAATAAATGACCTACATATATAACTTATGGCAGTCTGAATTTGCACTTCAGAGGATTGAGTTTTAAGTTCACTTCACGTGCTGTGCCTAGAACTCTCTTTAGGTTTCTGTCATGCTTTGTTTCACCATTACCTCCAACCAATACATCATCTACTATTATGGCCCAAGGATAACCTGAAAAAAATGTGCTCCTTTGTATGCTGGAAGACTTCACTTGCAGAATTTATTCCAAATGGCATCCTTAGGAATCTATATCTGCCAAACAGGGTACCAAAAGTGGTCAGTAAAGAGGACTTGCGATCAAGCATCACTTGCCAAAATGAACCTTTTGCATCTAAGACAGAAAAAACAGTGGCATTCTGTATTAGGGCTGCGACCTCTTCGACTGTACGCATTGGATGATGTGGTCTTTTTAATGCTTTGTTCAAATCTCTTGCATCAGTACATATTCTGATTTCGTCTGAGCTTTTTTTGTGGGCTGCTACCATTAACAACAACACCTTGCTGCACCATTTTATCCAACTGAGCTTTGACTTTATCTTGCATAGCTATTGGAACTTTTCGTGCTGGTCGGACTTCTGGACTGACCTCTAGGTCTAACTTCATAGAATATACAACTGGAAGTTTGCCCAACTTGCCATAGAAAACATCAGTATATTCTGAGAAAATAGCTTCAGAAAAATTTGAACTAGGATATATGCTTATATGGTGAACTTCTTTGCTAAATGAAAGCAGATTCATTCTCAAACTGTCTCTGAGACCCAATAATGGCTGCACAGGTATTTGAACTACATAAAATAACAAGCTGTAACAGTTCTTAGCCAAATAACATAAACGTTTTACTGAGCCTTCAGTGTGAATTTCTTTACCTCCATAAGCAACACGTTTCACACTACTAGACACACTGAGCTGCTCATTCGTTCTCAACTAAGCAAATGTGTTTGCTGATATAACATTACACTTTGAACCCGTGTCTACTTTGAGCTTGGTGGATTTACCATTGATCTGGACAGTATAAAACACTTTGTTCCTTGAGAATAAATTCACTGTGTCGACCCTTTCACCAATTACTGATACACCATCTACATAGAAAGTCGATTTCTGCAATTCTACTTGATCAAGTTTGTTTTTTGAGTGACCTCTCTTTGCAACTATGTGAGGTTTACTTGATTTGCAAAACCTTTGAAAATGGTTCCATTTTTTACACTTGTGGCATTGCTGACCAAATGCTAAGTATTTTTCTCTTTTAGACTCATGATTTGCACTACAACTGTCACAGTTTTAATGCTAGATTTGGGTTTTGCTGACTCATGCTTGTACTGCACTGACCATTTTCCTTTCTTAGAACTTGCTGGATAACTACATGATTTCCCTGGCAAACCAGCAGGGGTTGTGTCTGCCATGTGCCTGGGCCTGCTTCTGTTTGCCACGTGTTGCATGCTATCTACATTTGCTCTGGAGCCTGCTGAAATCATGATCTTGTCATTTGCAAGCATACTTGTGTGCCTTTCTGTAACTTCATGGATATGACAAATTTCAATGGCTTAACTCAGTGTTAAATCACTGTCATAATCTTTATCACAGCAATGTTATTAATACCACACACAAGCCTGTCCTTTATCAACTCATCTTTTAAGTCACCAAACAGACATGTTTTAGCCTTGTTTCTCAGGTAAGTAATATAAACTGCAAAACTTTCCCCTGGTTTCTGATCTCTTGTGTAAAACAAATGCCTCTCTAATGTAATATTTGTCTCAAGGTTGCACATTTCCCTGAACTTGGCGCTATAGACACTCAGGGTCTTCCCTTGATTCAACCTATACAATTATATGACGATTTTCACCTTCGCCCTCATATACTGCTTGTGCATACACAAATGAATGGTGTTTTTCAATGGCCTCTGACCCAAATGCCCTGATAACAACATCTTTGTCTGAATAAGCTGCTTGTATAAAAATATCATACTCTTGCTCAAATATTCTCCAATTCTCTGCAATATTCTGATCAAATGCAAGTGGTGAGGGCTTTCGAAATCTGTCTGCCATATTAACGCATACCATTGAAGGATTTTTTTTTAAAATATGCATGGATACATACACGTATATATATGCCAGACATTTATGCCAATACTTGTAACTTTGCCCAATGGCACAAAGAGCCTCTGAATGACTGAATTTTATGAAATAAGTTTCTCAGGCACTTTAACGCTCTCAAAATTGTCATGCAGCAAAAGTCATTTATCATCATTTTAAGAAACATTTCAAATAACTGAACTGTGGAAATGAAGTGGGCAGAAGAAGCTCATAGTAAGAAACATTTTGAAGTAACTGCTCTTTGGGAATAGACAGTACATGACACACTGAATCTTCTCTAAAATGGCAGTACTTTACAAGATAATTCTTTACAGTGCATGAAACACTCTGTAATGGTGGCACATTGCGAAGAGACACACCCACCTCAAGAAACTTTTCGAAGTGGCTGTATTTGACTGCACTTTATGAAATAGTTGCACTTTGCACACAACTAATCTCTTCGGAATACATGCACAGTAATAAGCATGCACTGTAAGTACTTTTACACACTTTGAGATACTTTGAATAACTCTAGATATGCCCTTGATACAATACAAAGTTGTAGTTATGCCAAAACACAGCACTTTACAAAAAAAATGCAGTCATCTTGCTTTATTTATGCTTAATGTGCCCTTTCTTACCCTTGTTATATTCGTTTAGCTTGTTTAATCTCTTTTCATGCCCATTGTACTTTTCCTGTGCTCGTTTTACTCTAAACATACCTGTTTTGCTTTAAACATACTCATTTTGGTTCAAACATATTCATTTTGCTTTAAATATGTTAGTTGCATGAAATATCTTAATCTTAAACATTTCGCTTGGTTAGTAAACCTTTTGTGGTTCCTCTCTTGTTTAATAATGCAGTTTGTACCCTTGTAACACTCCGTTTTATCTTTTTTATAAAGTAAACTGTTCATGCAAGGTTCTTTTCTGGCTTTTTTCATGCTTGTATCTCTTAGTTTACCTTCACTGTTATCTCTGCACCTCGTGGCTCCAAATATTAATCTCTCTGGAATCCCACTTTTGACACCATACTATTTGCCTTGGCTCGATATAATAGACAAGTCTTCATGGGTTCTGTTCAAGCAGCTTTATTATGTACAAACACATTATGGTTATAGCTATTAACTTTAACTTAGGTAACTTATATACAAACTAACCACATTCATTCTCACATGCTTACTCTCTGGCTGCACTTTCAAAATGATAAAGCTGTAATGAAAGCGCTTGTGTCTCTCGAATTAAACAGTGCTGTGTGTTTTTAAGATTTGGAGTCTGACGTGTATTCTTCGGTTGAAATTGCACTTTTTCATAAGGACTGGCAATTAATAATTATTATTACAACAGCTGCTCTTTTGGAGAAATATTTTTGATTTTTCTAAAAGGACAAAGTTCATCATAGTGGCCAAGTGGTTCTTTTCCAAGAGAAAGGATTTTGGCAGTTAATGCTTTCAGATTACTGCAGTTTTGAACAATTAGGAATGGGTAACTGAGATTCGATTAAGTGCACACACACACACACACACACACACACACACACACACACACACACACACACACAAACACACACACAATATATATATATATATATATATATATATATATATATATATATATATATATATATATGGTTGTCTTTTAAATGATCAAACATTCTTAATGTTGAACTGTCTCCCCCTGCACCACTTAAGTAATGAGTGCTAGCCCTAATCCTAAATCTGTCCCATCCCCCAATGCAAATCCTACACCTTACCTTAATAAAAACCTTCCTGTAACTGCCACTATGCAAGACACACTCAGGCACACAAACACCCACAAATACACTAACAATAATACATCTTTCCCCTTACCTAACCCTGACCCTAACACTAAAATACACGCACTCGCACACAAACAGAAAAACCTTTTCCCTCAGCTATCTGGACCCTAACCTATCTATCACAGAAATGTACAAATGCTCTAACCCCTTCCAGTACCACTTACCTTTCACAATGAAATATTCACTCAACATTTTGACCACACAGAAATCCATACATTTGATATAAAACACAAACGGTGTTAAAATTTTCACCCTGGTGCATGGGTACCGAAATAATATTCAGAAATAAACTAATGCAACACTCAACATAATGTCTAAAAAGTGGGCTTTATTATGCATTAAGCCAATGGCTTCTAAACCTCACAAACCAGTTTCACTAATTAACCATCTTCAGTGCAATCTCTGAGAGCTTTAGAAGCCATTTGACTAATAAAACCTGCTTTTTGGACATTATTTTGAGTGTTGGATTATACTATATATATATATATATATATATATATATATATATATATATATATATATATATATATATACACATATATATATATGTATATATATATATATATATATATATATATATATATATATATATATATATACGGTCTACTTTATTTCGTTGAATCTCATTTCACTGAATTTCATTTCATCTGATCATATCACTGAAAACACAAATTACTGAAAACTCATTTCACTGAATCTCATTTCACTGAAATGAACTTAGTATATATGGCAGTGTGTAGAGTACTGTAAGGCAAGTAAAAGGTATATGCCCTTTTCCCTACTGTAGTATGATCCTGGAGTTAGTATATATAGTTATGAGGGGTGGGGGGCACAGCCCCCCACATTGGAGGGTGTGGGTGGCATAGCCCCTACCTTGTTTGTTTTGTATTGTATTTTACCAAAGACTTCAAAACAATATATTTTAAACAATAGACATGCATAGCTGCAACACCAATGACTAACTCTCTCCAGAAGACAATATGTACTCAAACTAATTGCCCCCCACACGCCCCCATCTATCTATGTCTAGCAGCTGGTGAAAAATTTAATTTCCTGAAGGTGCTGCATGTATGCTGTACTTGCTGGACTGGACTGGAACCAAAGTCTTCTTAAGACACAAAGTCTTGCTGTCTGTTTACTGCTGAATCAGAGACACAGAGTTTTGCATGGTTGCCTCTGTAGTCTGCTTAAAGCACCAAATTGCACACTGATAAAGAAATACATTTTGCAGCACAATGCTATTTCACTGTAAGCACAGTTACTAATAAATAACTTATTTTTATAACAAATAAGATGTATGACTGTAGCTTACAAATTTAATGCACAAAGTTTTTCCTTCGTAACTGATATGGACAATGGCTTTATGGCTTTCCATTCTACAGTTACTTTGGAACCTGAGTTCCTAACAAATACCTCTAACACAGTTTAGTATAAAGTCTAATATATCCTTTTAGTCATGCACTTCAGATCCTGTTTTTCTCTTGGTATCTTTTTTGGGCTTTTGTGGAAAATCACATAATGTCTGTTTTTAGACTTTTCTATTGTTCTTTTGTGAAACAATTTAAGCACTTCTGCTGATGTGAGAATTTGCCTTTTAGAATTGTTTTCTGTTGATTCTATAAACATCCATGTCCATTTATCTGTGAGGAATTATATCAAGCTTTTCTTAACATTGTGACAAACATGTCTTTTAGAAAATATCTTGAGGAAAACCTGTACTACTGATTTTATAAAAACATGTCCATTGACAGAAGTCTGTAAGGAAATATCTGTAAGAATACGTCAAACTGTTCTGCTGCTGATATTGAGAAAACATGTCCTTATTAAACTGTTGTGCAGACATGAGAAAACCATGTAATACTTGCTTTCCAGAATTGCTTTTTAGGCTTTTTTTCCGATACTATGAAGAAGAGAAGCCTGTCTGTTATACATATAGTATGGATGCCCATTTTACATTACTAAACTCTATACCTACATTCAAGTACACTTTTTATTCTATTCTATTCTTTATCTTTCAGCATATTTACAACATAATTAATTTCAATCTTTTTATTCACTGTTGAACACTCTCTAACAGCTGGCACAAAGGTTTAAGACTTTGAGCTATAGTTATTGTGGTACTGGCTTTGATTACCACTGCTCTAATTTGCATACTGTGCAAACATGAGTAAGTAACTTAACCAGACATTGGTCTCAGGTCATCTGTGCCCAGTGGGCCTACCTTGTTAACAAGTGATTTTTGTATTTTGTGTGTGTGTGTGTGTGTGTGTGTGTGTGTGTGTGTGTGTGTGTGTGTGTCTGTGTGTGTGTGCGTGTGTGTGTGTGTGTGTGTGTGTGTATATATATATATATATATATATATATATATATATATATATATATATATATATATATACATATATATATATATATATATATTTATATATATATATATATATATATATATATATATATAGGGTCAATGTCATATGAGCGAATCGCACAAATTGTGAACACTCATAATATCGAACATAGACCTCAAACTTTATTGAGGGTGTGCCCCACACCCCCCTCTAAATATATATTCCAACTCCGTGATCGCACTACAGTGAGGAAAGATTAAATATCTTATTCTTCACTGTACCGCAATATCAGAAAAATCCCTTTAAAGTTCAGTACGTTTGATATTATGAGCATTAGCAATTTGTGCAATTCGCTCATATGATATAGACCCTATATATATATATATATATATATATATATATATATATATATATATATATATATGACATACAATATTCTAGGCCTTAAACATTATTAATTTTAGTTTACAGTTAGAAAAGAATAAATGGAGTGTTTGAAATCACATAATTTTTCGGCAAATGCAGAATACCAATTCAGTCCAACAGGAGTGAAAGCACAAGACCGATGTGAAGCGGAAGAAGGACTCTCCACACCACCAATCCAGTGGTTTCACCTCTGCAGCCTTTTACTTGAGACGCCTTACCTATGAATTGTACATCCATTTGGTAAGTTACTATTGGATGAGTTCACTGAATTGACATTCACCAAAATGTGATGGAAAAATAAATCAGAAGCAGAAAAAGATATAAACACTGATATTAATTTTGAAAAAAACATAACAAAAGGTTGTGATTGCACAGCCAGTCATAATCATTTATGCTTTGTGCGTGTGTGTGTGTGTGTGTGTGTGTGTGTGTGTGTGTGTGTGTGTGTGTGTGTGTGTATGTGTGTGTGTGTGTGTGGCAATGTGAGGTGTGTTAAGCTTTTAAAGCTACCAGTTGTTTTCTGATGCAGTTCCCTGGTAACTGCCTTCTATGTGACAGCAAGAAGTTTGCTTTGTTTTATGACAGCAAGGTCCATATATAAGAACCAAGCTATAACAACCGCATGCATGAAACTCCATGATTTTGCTCTGAAACTGGGAAAAAGACAGGCTTGCCAAGCACATTTCTGACATCAGAAAAATGTTTAACAAGCTTTTGTTAGGAATCCTTTTGTGCTTTTAATCACTAGTCACATGACAGGAAGATGTTAAACTTCTTTTTAAGTGTTTAACAGTCTAAATGAAATGTTTACCAGCTTTGCATTATTCTTGTTTTATGGTCACTCTCTTTCTGTGGCAGCAGTAGGTGTGCTACAGCTTTCAAAGTTTTTTGGGTCTTTCCAATCATAACCCTGCTTGTTATGAGTTCTCAGTGTGGATGTCACAATTCACCTCTCCAGCTTCACTTTCAAAATGTATTTTTGTAGAGAGCACCAAAACGCAAATATCAGTTGTAATCCTGTAATTACATACCTAAACCAGACCTTACATTTTTAAAGATGCTGGTTGTCTGTCTAACAGAACATACAAAATCTGCATAATTAAAGGACTACATATTCTTAATTACTTGATATCATGGATAATGCAGATACTGACTGTATATACACCATTGTTATAAACAATTTTCTTAAAAATGTTTAAGTGAAATTTTGAAAAGTTGCATTTTGAATTTTTATTTTTTTTTATTTTTATGATTTTATTATTTTACATTTGTTAACCGGGAGGGTCCGACTGGACACAGGTCCATTTTCAGCTGAGGCCCGGGGAGAAAAGCTCCATTTTACACTCTGAGCAATTATACAGTTCTAAGCAAGTTTTAAGAACAAATTTAGGTGTTACATTATTGAGAGTAGTGCAAAAATGAAAATTCCACAGTATATAATGCATTTGTTAGAAGTAATAAGTAGTAAAAATTAACAAGAATATATATATATATATTTTTTTTGTATATTCTCATTCACAATAACTTAATATTTGTATATGTATATATATATATATATATATATATATATATATATATATATATATATATATATATATATATATATATGCTCACATCCACACATCAGGAATATAGATATTGAAGTAAGACCAGGATGAGAATATGAAGTTCTCTGATAAGGTGTATACCTGTCTCAGATACAGATTATAGCCTGTATCAGGTACAGATTGTAGTATTGTAGTGAACAGGTGATAGTATGTTTTATCCTATTGTACTGATACTGAGTTTGGATGAAAAGCAAGGATATTAGTAGGGCTATGTAAGGAAAATGTCAGAGAGAAGCAGAATCTTTGCAACTGTACATAGGTATTGTTTACCCTGGGGAGTAGCAAGAGCAGAGCCAATTGTTTGAATAATGGGATTTCAAGAGGTGTTTGAATTGGGTACTCGAAGAAGTTGAAGTTATGTTGCTTGGGAGTGAGTTCCAATTTTGGGCTATTGTGCAAGCAAAGAGAGATTTTCCTGCTTTATTGTTATGTCTGATTACATGAATGAGGTTTTGGCTGCTGGGTCTTAGGGCTCTAGTGGAGTTGTGGGGCTGAATTAGTAGCTGGAGTGCTGGTGTTTTCTCAGGGTAGTAATAAAGTTTATGTGCTACTGTGGCTTGTTAAAGATGCAGTAGCTGAGGAAGCTCCAGCCATTTGAGTTGCATTAGGGAATGACAATGATGGGACCTATTTGTGGAGTCTGTAGCAAACTTGGCAATCTTGTTGTAACACGATTCCATTTTGTGAAGTTCAGTAAGATGAAGATTAGTTAGACTAGGGGAGGCATAAAGAAGGATAGAGAGGAGGTGGGTTCTAGCAGTAGTAGCTTTGGTCTGTTTAGTCATGAACTTTTTATTTCTATAGAGAAGTCCTAATTTTCTGTTCACCTTTTTGATGGTTTGTGCTATGTGAATATCAAATTTCAGGTGATTATCAATCTCTACTCCTAGTAGTTTTGTGTTCTTGGTTGGTGTGATTTGAATATTATTTTTTGAGTTTATGATGAGGCTGTAGTTTGGGTTAGATGATCTGCCAGGAGTAAATAGGATTAGTTTTGTTTTCTTTGGATTTAGAAGTAGTTGTATGTTAGAAAACCATGTTTCAGCTAGACTAAAGTTATTTTGGGTAAGGGTATGTGGTTCCATTATGTTGGGGGCAGCACATATTATAGTGGTGTCATCAGCATATTGTACTACTGAGGCAGTGGGCAGGGAAGAGGAGATGTCATTAGTGAAAGGAGAGAACAACAGTGGGCCAAGGATTGATCCTTGGGGGGCTCCTATGGATACTGGTAAGAGGGGGGACAGCTTTTCTTGCCAGATATCTGCTTGTTGACGTTCTGATAGGTAACTGTTGAACCATAGTATAGTGGAGGAGCATATGTTTAGTCTAGATAGAGCTTTGAGGAGCATGTTGTGATTAACCATGTCAAAGGCTTTTGATAAGTCCAGGAAAATGGATGATACAAAAAGATCTTTGTTTCTGCAGTGGTTAACTGTATTGGTGTATGATAGAAGAGTGGTGGTTGTACTATGGGAGGGTCTAAAGCCATGTTCGGAATTGGATAGTAATTTGTTTTGTTGGAGATGCTGCATAAGTTGTAACTGAACAACTCTTTCTAAAATTTTTGATAAGGGTGATAGTATGGCTGTAGGGCGATAGTTGGTCAGCTCTAAGGAGTTGCCTCCTTTGTGCAGAGGAACAATGTGGGATGTTTTCCAGAGGGTAGGTACTTTGTGTTCAGAAATTGACCTATTTATGAGAATTGACACTGGGTATGATATGGCCTCTGCTGATTTTTGAAGGAAATCTGCAGGAAGTTTATCGGCTGCTAGTGTGGTTGGTTTTAGCTTCTTAAGGAGGTTTGACATCATTTTAGTGGACACTGGATGGAGGGAAAAGCTAGAGGTGTGTTTTTTTGTATTACTGTTGGTTGTAGTGGATGATTGTGTTGGAGTGCCATTATTTTTTTGGGTATTAGCTAGGTTTTGTACTGTTTCTGTGAAGAATGTATTAAATTGTGTTAATATAATAACAGAATAAACTGTTTAGTTTAATTTTTCTCATTTGTTTATTGTTCTGCCGCTTGGCTGCCATATCGCCACTCTCCTGCCTTCCCAGGGGAGTGGCCCAACATCCACCTGCCTGGTTCCCGCATGCTGGGGCCACATCAGCTCTCCTCCACCATGCAGGCCAGGGGATGAGAGCCACACCCCCCCCATGACCACACTCAGAATGCAACCTCAGATTAGATGTGGTGACAACCCCCAAATGTAAGCATTTTACTAAGCAGAGGAAAAGAAACTAACCAGGATTCCCTCACGTGAGTAAAGTGGTAAGAGCCCATTGCAGAATCCCCACCCAGGCAACGGGCACAGGGAAATGTGGTGTATGGAAGTCCATCTCCACAGTGCTGCCCAGGGTGTCCAAGTCCTTGTAATCGAGGCTCAGCCTGCGAATGGTATGAGGTCAGTGGTGGCCCCCAATGAATCAGGATCAGGTCTTCCTGGAGTCAGGTTGTTTGTGAATGCAGCCCAAAGTGGGTGGTAAACTCCATTTAAGGCTAAACACTGGCATGAGACCAACAGTGGACAAGTACCATAAGGGAAAGTTGAAAAGAACATTGAAGAGAGAGCTCAAGAGGTTGTGAACCCATTCAGAGATAAACGGATGGGGTCCGCGCGGTCTGCCCAGAGGATTCAACTCAGTGGCCACATCGACCTCCCCAGATGAGGTAGATCCCCTCCCGGTCTGGGGGTTGGAGGACCATCCCCGGGTGCACTGGCCACCTTGGGGCACACTTCCTCCACAGCAGTGTGCCACAACCAGCTCCAGGTTGGCTGGGAATGCCGTACAGAAGGTGGCTCCCCTCCCCAAAGGGGAGTGTTACAGCCCACAGCCTCAGCTCTCGCCATCCCCTGGGGTCGTGAGAGATGACCACCGCCACCCCCCCCAGTGGGACTGTCGACTGTGCCTCATTATGGCCCAACTGCATTCCACCGCTGGGCCGGTGGTCTCACCTCGGGTGCCCGGGTCCACAGCGATGTTGGTGGCCCACCCATCCTGTCTTAAAACACGGGCAAAGAAGTCTAATAGGTGCACGAGTCTAAGGTTTGGCAGGAGACCCCATGGCACAATGAAAGTGAGGGCCGGCGCCTGCCAGAAGAGGCAGGATCCCCCTTCTCCACATGGGGGAGGGTGCACCTTCAGCCTGTCTCATCTCTCCCATCAGGGAGGTGGAGCATGCAAGTACTTGGTGGGACCCGAAAGATGGTAAACTATGCCTGGGCAGGGTGAAGCCAGAGAAAAATCTGGTAGAGGTCTGTAGCAGTCCTGATGTGCATATTGGTCATCCAACCTGGGTATAGGGGTGAAAGACTAATCAAAACATTTAGTAACCGGTTCCCTCCAAAGTCTTTCTCAGGATAGCTGGCACTCAACAGATGCAGTTTTATCTGGTAATGCAAATGATTAGAGGTCTTGGGGCTAAAACGATATCAACCTATTCTCAAACTTTAAATGGGTAAGAAGCTTGACTTTGCGGTTAGGAGCCATGTGTGGAATGCAAGTGCCCAGTGGGCCACTTTTGGTAAGCAGAACTGGTGCTGCAGGATAAACCAAATACTGGGTTAAGGAGCTCAATGCCGATGCTCATTAGACTCCAGAAAAGGTGATGGATGATATAGAAAGCAGGACGGTGGGCATATAAGTCAGAATCTGCTAAGGAGTGTGTAACAACTCACCTGCCAAATCAACTAGCCCTGAAAATGGATGGCCCTGGAGCATTGGGCCCATACTCAGCCATCACCGGTGCTGGGAGCCAAGGGGGCTATGCTGCAATGCATAGGAGGACTGCCTCAGTGGCACTGAAGCCCTGGGCAAGGGCCCAGGTGGAGCCTCCATGGGTGCAGATCTTGGTGGTAGTAGCAAATATTCAAACAAGAGCTTTGAAGGCCAAAGTGGAGAAGGGTTCTATGTAAACAGCAGTTGAACATTGGTCAGATGGTCCTGAGAGATAGGCGAGTGCCATTCCAAAGGGATAGGTGATGGCCATCATCACCCTTGGCAGATCGAAAGGGAGTCAGGTTCAGATCCCCGAATCCAGAGTGGCAGAGTTGGGCACCTCGCGGCATCCAGTGTGGTGACACAAATGATCCCAGAGAAGCAAATGAGGGTGCCTGGGAGAGTTTTCATTACTTTCTAAAGGGCAGGGTGTCCTGGAATGGATTTTCCCTGACAGAGAGGCCTAGGCCCTGGAAAGCATCACAGTTCAGGCTGCATCAGGTGAACTCTCACTCGCCCTTGAAAATCCAGGGGAGATGGTATAAGTCTTGTGCCGGGCCATACCCATATCCACAGCAGGTCTCCAAGGTGAACAGCTTCTGGCATGTTAGAACAATGTAGGTAAGGGAAGTCAGCAAGCGAGATCTGTAACTTGGGGATAAGGATTGGCTCTAAGAGCTGTAGCTAAAGGATAGAAAACTGTAGAAAATGGTTATAAAAAAAGAATGAAACGTAGAATTTTGGAATAAATAAAGTTATGATAAGACAAAATTTGCTTTTATAAAAGGAATTGTATAACATACAGAAAAAAAAATCAAAGTATGTAATGCAGTAAAAACTTGTAATTTGATTGTATTTTGGTATTAATTAATTCTGTGGATATTAATATATGGGTGTTTCAGATGTTAAATAGTGACCTAATACTCACTGGGCTCATAAGTTCCGCAAGCTGAGTACTTGCTTATGACTATGGATGTACTACCCTGGGGATTATGTATTATCAAATGTTTATAATTCCTTGAAGCTTTGAGCACTGAACATAAGGAAGTAATAATCACTGTGGCAATGGAAGCCCTTGTCCTAACTTTTTAATTAATACACATGCTGGTATCAATATTTTAGGATGATGTTCTCTTCTGCATTTGCATTGAAATTCATCTGTACAAAATGGTTACTTTATATTGCTTTAGTGAAGGTTGGTGTTCATAGGTTCATAGGTTCATAGGTTTATACTAGGCTATCTGCCCGAGGGCATTTACAAGCCTAGCCCATCGTTTTGTGGCTTACGCCACCCCTTTAGTATGGGGAACTATACCCATTATTTTGCTGTGCCTCTGTCGAGCAGTGACACTGAGGTAATCCCTGGGGTATATCTGCGATCTCCCATCCATTGGTCAAGATTTCTCTTGAACAAGGCCAGCGAGGTGCTCTGCCTCACATGTACCGGGATTTTGTTCCACAGCATAGGAGTCTTTGGGTAATGAATCTATCCCTCCAGCACGTCCTATTAATAGCCGTGTCGAGGTTTAAGTCTCCGCCCTTGTGGCTCTGATGGATCTAGATTTTTGAGGTGAAGCATATTCATCAAATCTGGGTTTGACATGGCCTTGTATGTTAGGCAAAGGTCACCTCTGAGCAAGCGGTGGCGACTGAATAGAGCTGGAGTTCTTTCAGTCGGGCAGCATAGGACAGATTTTGAGACCCTTTATCCTTTTGGTGAGGAACTTTTGTGGCCTCTCCAGCTGCTGCAGGTGTCGGGTCAGATACATCCCAAATGGGGCATTGTACTCAATCATTGGTCTGATGAGTGATGAGTAAAGGGAGACTATGACCTCCCTTGATCTAGATGAGAATCCCTTCATGATAAGGTGGGCAATGTAGAAAGTCTTCCTAACTACTTTAGCTACATGGGTGTCGAATGACAGACTACTATCAACCTGGGTCCCCAGGTCCCTGATAACTTCTTCTGTGCTCAGTGGATTGCCACCTATTTGGTAGCTAGGGGTAACCTTGTTTTTCCCAAAGGGTATGACTATGCATTTTGGCATTTAACTTCAGGCCGTGGCTCTGGCACCAGTTATCCGTTTCTGTGAGACCCTTCTGAAGGATATCTGTGTCAGATGTGTTTTCTACTATGGCCGCCAGTTTGCAGTCATCTGCAAACTTTGCCAGCCATAACCCTCCTGTGTTTGCTTGTACTTCGGAAAAGTAGATGCCAAACAAGAGTGGGCCCAGGACTGAGCCCTGTGGGACACCACTTGTGACAGGTTTTGAGTCTGACATGGCGCCAGCAACTCTGACCCTGTGGGTTCTGTCACTCAGCCAGTTTGCAACCCATCTTGTGATGTATGGGTTAACATTTAAGCTGATGAGTTTTTCAATGATACCCGAGTGGGGTATTGTATCAAGGCCTTAGCCAGATCGAGGTAGGCTGTATGGACTGCCTTTCCCTCACAATGGCTTTGGTGACTGTTTCAAGAAGTCAACCAAGTTTAAAAGGCATGATCTGCCTTTGACAAAGCCAAACTGGGTTGGATCCAAAGTCTGCAAATTCCCTATGTCTTTATTTATGAGGTCCATTATGATCCTCTCCATGGCTTTGCAGATAAGGCTTGTCAGGCTAATGGGCGGTAATTTCCAGGGTCGGTGGAGGCACCGCCTTTGTGAAGTGGGACCACAGTTGCAGTGCGCCACTCCTGGGTATCCAGAGGTAAGACTTTGATTAAACAGCTGTCCTAGCTGTGGGTTTAATTCCTCATTGAGTTCGTGGAGCACACAGCCGGGGACACCATCAGGTCCCATGGATGCTGTGTTTTTGCTTTGGAGAGAGCAGTTCTCACTTGGGCTGGAGATGTTTGGGGCTGCAATCGTTTGGTATAGATATCTCTCCTTTTGGGGGGGGGAGAAGTTTGCACTGAACCTGTCAGCCAGTATGTTGGCAATGTCTGTAGGATCAGTAATCTTCACATCATTTTGAACTAGTTCTGAGCATATCTGGGAGTTTCCTCCTAGGTGTCTAACATAGCTAAAGAAGGCCTTATGATTGTCTTTTGAGTCTTTAGCTATTTTTCTCTCGAAATTTGCTTTGGATGATTTTATGAGAGCTCTTAGTTTTTACTTATAGTGATCAAGGGTGTCTTACCTTTTAAGGATTTTGCTGTATCTTGTAGTAGCTTCCTCCTTTTATTGTAGAGTTTGTTTATGGCTGGGGTCCACCAGACTGGACGCTTGCCTTTGGTACTAAGAGTCTTTGTTTTGTTTGGGATTGCCTTATCCATGCAGTCCTGCAGGTGCTGGTAGAAGGCGTCTGTAAGTGATTCAGCGGCTTGAGTACTGTTTTCCACCAGCTCGGGGCCTTAAAGGAGACCACACTAGTCTTTAGAAGTGTGAAGTCGGCTTTTGAGAAGTTCTTTACTGTGGTCTTTTTATTTCAGGTGGGGTGGGATGAGGACCTCCAGCGAGATTAGTTTGTGATCTGATCTCACCAGTGAGGGTATACTTCGGTGTTGAACATTGTGCTCCCATGTTCGTGATGATGAGATCAAGTATGTTATCTCCTCTTGTGGGGATGGTGACTAGTTGTTCCATGGCATTTGAGTTTATGAATTCCAGGAACTTTTGGGCTAGGGTGTTTGGGCTTGAGTAGTGTTCCCAGTCTATATTAGGGTAATTGAAGTCACCTAGTATGATGGTGTTTGGTGATACATTTATCCCTCTAGTGTTTTCAGGAAGGCCATGTGAGGTTCCTGAGTTTGTGAGGGTGGCCTGTAACATGCTACAATTTGCAGAGCAGTCTTGCCTATGGTTAATTGCACCTGGATGGTCTCCGATGCATCGTGCGTTGCCACCAGTCTTGAGGTGTGGGTGTCCTTAATGAATATGGATACCCCCTCCTTTCTTGGTATTGTCCGGATTTTGGGGCGGAGCATGATATGAGGTAAAACCTGATAGCGCTGGGGTGCTCTCAGGAGCCTTGAACCAGGTTTCTGTCACAGCACAGACATCGATGTTCTCCATACTGAGAAGGGCCTCGTGCATTTTGAGATTGAGACTTCTGGCATTGAGCAGCATTACCCTTAGTTTTTTCCTTTTTTGTGTTCTAGGGTGGTAGGTTTAGAATTTGAGCCTTGCCTAAAAAGGCACTATGGGGTGGCAAGAGCCTTTGCCAATATCCGGAATCCCAGGGTGACAGGTGCAATGGCTTGTCCAGCATGTCATCCCAGGCAGACAGATACTGGATCCCCTTTGAATGACACCAGTGTTTAAGCCAATTGTTAAAGCTGATCATCTTATCTCTGTATTGTGGCATCACTCTTGGTGAAGGTAGGATACTGCTCAAGGTCAGGGTCATACCTGCCTGGGCTACATAGTCAGAGAGCTCCTCAATGTCTCTTTTCATGTAGTGCGTCTCAGGTCGTTTACACCAGCGTGGACAATGACTGAGTCATATTTGTACTTGCTGTTGAGAGACCTGAGTGTTATGTGGCGGATTCTAGCGCCCGACAGGCAGCTTACTGTGACCTTCTCCTTACTCAGTCTGGCAGTGTGTCTGACTATGGAGTCACCAATGACTAGTGTGTCTGGCATTGTGTTTGGCCTTAAGGGCTGTGACTGTTTGACACTCTGACTGTGAGGTCTATGTGTTGCAGGTGTTGTGTTCTGAGGTGGTGGTTGTTTGGGTGTCTGCTTTGGTGGCCTCTGCTGTTTTGGTAGATTTTTGATCAGAGCCTCCAGTATGTCTTTGTGTGTTTATGTGTATGATTTGAGGTTGTAATGGTGCTATGTGAGACTGGGTCTATAGTGTGTGTGGTAACCTTCTCCTCCTGACTGGTCTTGCCAGTCCTGTGTTGAAGAGCTCAGCCTCCAGTTTGGCCGTATAGTTGCATCTCTCGCATGTATTTGTGTTTTGTGGGAGGAGGAGAGGGTTGTCTGTGTACATGAGGCAATTGTAACATTGCCTCAGTATTCTAGGTTCACCAGCTGAGCAGGAGAGGACACTAGCAACTGATATGCTAGAAGGATAGACAAAAACTTTAAAAAGATTCAGGGGACGTGGGTGACCGAGAAATGTTACCTTTTTGGGGTACTATCTATGACAAGAGTCAAGGTAATAAGTACTGTAGGAGCAAGTGCTAGGTTTAACAGATAGAGAATAGTCTACTTGGAGTCAAGTGGAGATGATCTTTTTAGTTATAGGATAAGCTGATTAGATCAGTAGTATAGTTCAAGGAAGGTAGTTTGAAAATTTGAAGAGTGGACTTTATAGTTTAAACCTGCCTAACGGGGCTGCCCTAGTGTGCAACAGTGGCAGCTCCGCTCTAAATCGCTACGTTGCCGTTGCAGCGTTTATACCAGGGGCTGGAAAAAGCTAGAAACTGGCCCAAAGCGACCAATAAACTACTAGTTACTGGCTGAAACCTCACAAAACTGGACAAAGGCAGCTCAATGCTTCCCACTCCCACTGGTAAGCAAGGTAACTTCCTCTCCCCAAATAAGGCAAGGAAACAGTACACAGGAACCAAAGCCCAGGAATCAGCAACTCTGAAAATGGACTAAACTAGTAAAGCAGGAAAAACAAGAGATATTTCTTCTTTTTTTTTTCTCTTTTTTTTTTTCACAGAACAGGCAGAAACAGGTACAGCAAACACTTATAAATGCTATGAATCAGCTACTACAGCTTACACAGAAGAATTTGCTACAAATACAGTCAAATAGTAACAAACAAGGATTCCAAGTGCAATATTAAGTTAAATGCAGTAAAACAGCTTCAGTGTAACAGAAAGGCGCTAGGTATTCAGATGTGGAAAGCAACAAAATTATACTTAGTATCAAGCAAAGTCGCTTATTCAGCTCAGAAGGGCAGAGTGCAGCCTCTCCTTCCACAAGAGTGCAGACCGCAATCCTTCCTAACGTAAAATAACTGGCCTGAAGCCCAAGTGCTTAAACCAGAACTAATACACTTTTAGAATAACAGACACTGAGCTCTCAATCAGCAGTTCCTAACCTAGAAGGATGTAAGCTGCCTGTCCTGCCACCACAGTGCAGGCCACAAACCTTCCTAATGTAAAACAACTGGTCTGAAGCCCAAGTGCTTAATCCAAAAGACTTAGAAATGATAGCTACACTTTAATCAAGTTACTACCAGCAGTAATAAATACAACTGAATACTTTAAAATGCCTGGATTAGTGCTCAAGTTATACAAACAAAGCTAGATTCAGCAGGTCTGGATCTAGTCTATGCCAAACGAGGTGTACCAATTTCAGTAAGAAGCAGTTCAAATATGCAGGCACTATGTTTTAACCAGAAATTCCCAGCTCAGAAGGACAGAGTCCAGCCTCTCCTCCCACAAGAGTGCAGAACACGAACCCTCTTAATGTAAAATAACTGGCCTCAAGCCCAAGTGCTTAAACCAGAATTAATACACTTTTAGAATAACAGACACTGAGCCCTCAATCAGCAGTTCCCAACTTAGAAGGATGTAAGCTACCTGTTCTGCCACTACAGTGCAGACCACAAACCTTCCTAATGTAAAACTGGTCTGAAGCCCAGGTGCTTAAACTAAAAGGCTTACAATGAGTTACACCAAGCAGTAATAAATACAATTGAGTACTTTTAAGATGACGCAAGAGCAAAATAAAGTAAGAAAAAACACAAATACAGTATATATATATATATATTTTTTTTTTTTTTTTTTTTTTTTTTTTTTTTTTTTTTTTTTTTGAAAGAGAGAAAGGAGTAGCAGAAACTAAGCTGATTGGCCTTCTCAAATGCTCTCCCTGTACTGGGTAGAATGAGGTAATGAGACTGGGAGGAGGGTCCCTCATCAAATTTACACTAGGGGCGCGCAACTGCACAGCCACCAACTACACTATACCAACACGGAGGGCGGGAGGGTGGGAAACAAACTAGTGTTACTCCCAGCTGAAAAGCACCAGTGAGCCTTTAAATGAAAGTTTTAAACAGCTAAAGGAGCCACTAGAAAAAAAGAGTTTAACTGCAACAAGTTATCATAAACAAACAACCCAACAGATGCTTAATAAGGGTGGACAATTTCCAGTTAATACCTCACACACAGTGAAACTAGCTAGAAAAAATACACAGTACACAAAGTGCTATAAACAACAAAGAAATAAAGAACAAAATAAACAAAACCAGGATACTTAATGTTATATATTGTAGCTCGAGTTTGCTGAGTGTCCTTCCTTGATAAGCTCACTGTAAAATGGCTGAACACTTCTTAGGTAACAGAAAGTTGAAACCTGAGACAGTTTTAAGAAAGAAATCTCAAAAGAACCAATGAGGTGCTTAGTCTAAGCTGTAGTCCAGGAGACCTCAGTCAGCCAATGACCTCAAACAAGTCTCTCTCACTGAAATGCCTAATGGCTTTGGCTAAAACAAGATGTCCCTGAATTATGTACTCAGACACACAGCCTCCACAAACACTAGGCCCAAATACAAGCCTGAATATGGAAATGCTACAAATATCCACACTACTTAGAACAAACTGCAGAAGTGTTACTCCCAGCTGAAAAGCAGCAGTGAGCCTTTAAATGAAAGCAACAAGTTATCATAAACAAACAACCCAACAGATGCTTAATAAGGGTGGACAATTTCCAGTTAATACCTAAAAATACACAGTACACAAAGTGCTATAAACAACAAAGAAATAAAGAACAAAATAAACAAAAACCAGGATGATAAGCTCACTGTAAAATGGCTGAACAAGAAATCTCAAAAGAACCAATGAGGTGCAGTTGGAACAGACAGTTTAATACAGAATGTACTATAAGCAGAGGGGATCCACTCTAAGGACTGCACCACTATTCTGAGGCAGAGTTTGCAGAACACAACAGAGAGGGTGTACTGTAATGGCTGAACTATGTCACGTCAGTTCTGAAAAAATCTTTACCTAGATGAAAGCGCTAAACTGCTATCGCTTGCTATTTTTGCTGCGTGTCGATATTTTATAAATCGTTTGGTGATATTCACTGGAGTGATCCCCGGCGTGAACAAGTCAATAAATAAACTTTAAACTAAGATGTCTGGTGGAGAAAAGAACAAGATATGGCTTGATATGCTACATTTTTTTGTTCCAGTCCCCATGTTTTGTAAGCTTATGACTATTTAGTTAAACACATTTTGCTGCAGTACAAATGTATGTCTTCAAATAAATATTTTTCAAAGAGAGTAGGCCAAGAGATTTCTGTTAAAAGAATGGGCCCGAGGAGCCTGCCGCTGTCGTAGGAGCAACATATTTGTTAACGCTCCTTTTTCACTTCCTTCACTTGACAATGGCCTGTGCGTTTGACTATAACCACTCTGTATTATATCTACGCACACGATTCATTTCCATTATCCTCCGGGAATGTCTGGCATTTTAGCCTGCTGTGATCCACCAAGATTCTTCCACATGATCTGCAGTTTCATGTAATTGTACTCAGATACACTTTTGAACTCTGAATCCACTGGAACTTTGCGGGGGAGTTTTCTTTTCAGTTACAATTTATGCATATTTACCTCACCACAATCATAAATCTTATAATTTTGTAACTATTTATCTGCATAACATGAATGTGTCATTCCAGAAAACTTCTATGATTTTCTGAAATGATACATTCATATTAAGTAGGGACATGATTACTCGATGCAGAATAAAATTCTGTAATAGTGTTCCAGTGTGAGAGCACACATTATACGACACACCCAAAACATATGTTACCATGAGACAACATCTTTTTCTAGAGATATTTGTCATTTTTTTCTATTGCCAAAATTAAAAATCATATTGAAATGACTGCAAATGTGGATCCCTATCCTTGGCCTAAAAATGCAGCCCAATAACCTTTCCGAGGAATGTCTGAATGACAGGAGTTGTTTAGAAGATATAACTGCACAAAGACAATAAACAATCTAGGTAATAAGTAGTTAAGGCAGGTCCTCTCTGTTATGGGATCTGAAAACATTGCAGGAGGTCTTAGTTGGTATCTTATTGTCATTCCTTATATATAACAGCGTGCTGGACCTCCACATAATTTCAGAAATTTGGCTGTGCTATTTCACTTAAGTGCTGAAAAGATTTAAGGCCATCGGAAAAAAATGAATACTAGCAAAAATTGCTTTTCTAGGAGAAGAGTTAGGCTCTGAGACCATAATGCCTCTACTGGCAGTGGTGAGGCCATGTATTCTACCCCAAGACAAGCTGATTTTGAGGAAATTCTACAGTTACTCAGGTAAGCCTATTAATTTTTAAAAAGGGACAGCAGGATATCAATGTTTTGAGCATACAAGGGGAAATATAACTAGTTTTATAGTGGAAAAAGCTAAAAAAGATGTTCCTACCTCTTACTGAGACTTTGAGTTACAAAGTAAATTGTTGTGTATCATAAGTAAGGATAGAGAGGAAGTACTATATCAGCTATTCGTGCCCAAACCTTGCAGACATTTACTGATGAGATTAGTACAAAACCATGCACTATGTGGACACCTAGAAATGAACAAGGATAAAGAATTGCTCTTAGCCAGGATAATAAAAGAAATTGAGAACTTCTATATAGGATGCCATGAATTCTGCTCGTCCATGCTTTAAGCATCCTTTAATTCCATTGGCTATAACATGACAATGGATGCTGCTTTTCCACTGGTAAAATCCAGCAGTGGATTTAAACTTTGGTTATTTTGGATAGAGCAAGTAAAAGTAATGTCTTTCGGCTTTTCCCGGTTAGGGGTTACCACAGCGGAACTCCTGTCCGTTAATGATTGGCAGTGAATTTTTACAGTGCCGAGTTGCCAGCCCGACACCCAACCATCAAAGAAGGCACACCCATTCATGCACACACTTAACTGCATGTCTTTATGCATCACTCGACTATGGGGAGGACATGCAGACTCTACACAGAAGGTGCTCCAGCCAAGAATTGAATGGGAGAACCTCTTGCTGTGAGGCGATAACGCTAAGCAAGTAAATGTACTAAAACTATTGCATTAAGTACAGCAAAGGGTAAATTTAGACAAGTATTTGGCCTTATTTATCAGGGTAAGGATAGCAAGGAAAATACATGTTAATTAATGGCCAGAATAATGCACTAACTGAGTCAATGCTTTAAAGTCAAACAACTAAAAGTCTCAGTCTATCGTCTTCCAGGCAGATTGATGACAGATTATTTTAGTCAATGCTATGAACAAATTATTGATTAAGATGGCAAGAACTGGACCAACTAGTAACATATCTCTTATTTGCTATTAGAAACGTGTCACAATCCATACCAGGTTCAGTCCTTCGAGTGATCATATAAGAGTTTCCTTCATAGATGATTAGATACTGCCAGAGAATCACGAGTACAAGAAAAAAAACATTTAAAATTGCCACAGGACATTATACTGGGTTTCTAGAGATGATGAAATTAGTGACTCCAATTGTACAGAAACACATGGAAAGGTATAATCCCTGAGGTTCTGCAGCATCACACTGATTTTAGAGAAGTAGCAAAGGGTTGGGGAAGTGCTGTCTCCATCATCAGGCAATGCATGGGACCTTGTCGCCTTACATAGACATGGACAGAGGTTTGTGGTACTGTTGTTATTAGTAGTGTAACAGAATTATGAGCTATCGTGTCTGCTCCTTCAGCATTTAATAGCTTTCCATTCATAAATGATATTCTGCCATAGGCATTTTCATTTTCAACCTTTTAGACCTCCCTATTATATGGTTAAGTGAGGTGTGCTCTTATCCATTATATTGCCTCTGTATTACAGTATTTCATTTGGAATGGTATCATTTAGGCATTCTGAGTTTCAGGTTTGATTACTATCAGAAGCTGACATATTATGAATAATCTTTGAATGCCTTCATCTATATTATACATCTATTTAATTATTTGTACAATAACAACAGGTTGCAGTATGCTCATTTGTATATAGATTTAGATGTATTTAGACAGCATCTGTCCATTTTTGTTTGTGTGTATTTTATGTTGATTGTTGTGTAATTTCCTTGATGTATGAAAATTGACTCTTATATTTTTTTACAGTAACTTGGATATGAAAAACTAAATGTAAAACCAAAGGTAACGCCCAGCGTATAGAGCACAACACCAGCGTGTGGAATAAAGGAAGTAAATAAAGGTCAAAGGTTTGCTGGTGTGCGACAGCCAAATAATAGTTCACAATCCAACCAAAAGGTGTCAGGAAACCCTAAAAATACGTAGAACACTGAAAATCCACATAAGGAAGTAACCACGCTAGATGAGCAATGTGGAGAGCAATCCTTTATTGTAACAGTAAGCACTTTCGCCTCTCGGCTTCTTCAGACTATCAAACATTTACTCCATCAGACATTACTGTTTAAATACCTTCTTATTCAATACTATTGGTTAATTCAGTGATGACAATTGAATTTTTAAAGCGCTAAACAACTTCCATTAAAAGTACTTCATTCAAAGTACAGTGTGAAACACTTTCAATATAAAACACATATCATACATCTATATAATATATACATTTTGGAACTGTGTATAATGCAATATGATGGGTGCTTTCTCTCACATATACTAACACAGGCTGAAAGTAACTTTTTGTTGATTCTAATAATAGGTAGATAGATAGATTCATTGACTCTGATTATCTGTACGCTATATATTGTTTAATCTTAAAAGGAATTGTTTACAATGTTATTACATTCATGAAATGATATGGCATTTTCAAGGAAGAATATTTTTAAGGAAGCATATTTTAATCAGGATTGATTTTATTATAATATGAAATGGTATATAACAGTATAAATGCATTTTTAAATAATCTAACATATTTATGCATTTGTTTAGTTATATTTATAAGTCTTATTAGCCATTTATGTGAGAGAAAGCACCCATCATATTGCATTATACACAGTTCCAAAATGTATATATTATATGTTTATATGTTTGTTTCTTTTTTTACCTATACATATTGTCACAGATGTATGATATGTGTTTTATATTGAAAGTGTTTCACACTGTACTTTGAATGAAGTACTTTTAATGGAAGTTGTTTAGCGCTTTAAAAATTCAATTGTCATCACTGAATTAACCAATAGTATTGAATAAGAAGGTATTTAAACAGTAATGTCTGATGGAGTAAATGTTTGATAGTCTGAAGAAGCCGAGAGGCGAAAGCGCTTACTGTTACAATAAAGGATTGCTCTCCACATTGCTCATCTAGCGTGGTTACTTCCTTATGTGGATTTTCAGTGTTCTACGTATTTTTAGGGTTTCCTGACACCTTTTGGTTGGATTGTGAACTATTATTTGGCTGTCGCACACCAGCAAACCTTTGACCTTTATGAAAAACTAAATGTTTAGCTCTGTTTAGTATTATCTCCAGGGTAGACCTGAAATAAGACCTTTTGGATCAGTACACTACCCTGATTAGCAAATCGAATTAACTAACTAATCCTGTATATTTATTTTACATTTGTTTACCAGGAGAGTCCGACTGGGCATAAAACCCTTTTTCAGTGGAGACCCAGGGGAGAAAAGCTCCATTGTTAGTAAACTATTTTGTTAGTAGAAAGAAAATTGTATAGCTGTGATGTTTAACCTAAACAGGTGTAAGAAAGAAATAAAGACATCAAAATGCAATGAAATGCACCAACAGATAACACAATTCTTATTTCCATCACTGCACATTATCTGATCATGGCCAAGCTAAGGAACGCAAGGCTTATAAACTGCGTAATAAATGAAGATTATGATCCTGGAACATGTTGTACACAATAACAAAAGAGATTCCAGCTGGCAAATGAAGATGAAATACAAGAGTTGAAGCACAACGGGACAATTTCTGATAGACTTTCAGTCTTATACTCCCATCTGGTGGCCATAATAATGTATAACATGTTGTCCTAATTTTCACTGAAGCAATAGATCCATAAAGCACATATTGTAACTGGTAATGGGAAATAGGGTACAGGAAAAACTCATTTCTTTTAAATGGTGTACACCAAAGGGTTGTACAATGGTTTAAATTAGTTACTTTAAAAATCAGATAATTAACACATGCAATGCAGAATACCATGGACAGTTTAGCTGCTTATAATGCACGGGGTTAAAACTGCAAGGTCATTCTTAAAGACTCGGGTTTAATTTTCTTACACTGCATTTCCTACTGTGCGACTCTGAGTAAATTACTTACAAGACAGAAGCAAGACAAGAAGCTGTTCTTCTCTTGCCCTGGGAAAAAAATGCAGTGTACAGAGTAGGCTTAACTGTTTAATAAAAATGAAATTTTAAAAATATTTCTGTTACTGGAAATCTGTTCTCATTTTAAAACACAGAAATGCTCAAAAGTGCGCGTGTGCGCACATGCACACACACAAACACACACACACACACACACACACACACACACACACACACACACACACATATATCATGCCTTTCCATTCTCCAGAACTTTGCAGAATGTCCAGATTTTAGGCCTCATGCTTTGAATCAGTTTATCATACAATTTGTGATTTTCTTACAAATTGTTAAGGATTGAAGTCATTAAATAATAACAGACATTTAAGTTTCAGACTTCATTTTATTCAAGAAATGCATATTAATATAAAACCTGTTATTCTGACAACTTTTCTAATTTTATGAGAGCAATACTTAAATTCTGACCCTGATTTTGGGCCATTATCTCCCCATTAATTTTGTCAACATCCACAATTCTTGCTATAAGAGATTGATAGGTGTGATACACTCTTTAACCTTAGGTTGTTGATAAACACCTACATTGCATTGTTTTACAAAATGTGAGCACTTTTCTGCACAGGTTCTTGAACTTTGTCTCACTGAACACCCCTCAAATCATAAGATAGGGATCCATTGTGTATTTGTACAATGCCATGTTACACTCCCTAACATAATTAGCAGGCAAAAATGCATGCAGCCTTTCTTTCCTGCCTTGCCGGTTAGAATATCACTCCCAGAGGGTTGTTGGAGTGCATATACACATATACATTTCAGCACACAATGCAGTCCCTCTATCTTTGCATTGTAATCCAAGAGAAACAAACAATGCCAGCAGTGAACCCACTGTTTAATACTACAAGTTTTATTACACGTTTCCCAGATGCACACACATTTTGATGATGTTGGCATTATTAATCTGAACAAGCATTTTTGAAATCCATATATTGTCTTGCTAAAGTGTTTAGTACTAATTTTGTTAATGAGAATGATGTCATGCAAAATTAGACAGTTTTTTTCTTTGTAGTGGTTCATATTATTGTCAATAACTTTCAATACTTGCTTTAATAACACTCACAGTTCTCCAACTGAGTATCCATACTGGGCTTGAAGCACTGACCTGGCTAGATGATTTGGAGGTATCCTTTTTAGGTATACTACAATGTCAGCATCCAGGTCAGTCAGTGGAGTAGAATGTATCTGGCCATCCATTTCAATTTAGTTAAAGGTCTGCTTTATTAACACTCTCTTAGAGCATGAACTTGGTTAGTCATTTCCCTCTGGTAATGCTTTTGGTCATCCATACTGCAGTTCATCAGATATCCAGTATGAACTATGGTTTTAATTTTTTTTTCATTTATCACACTAAGTGTTTGGATGGAAGGTGTTCTTCACTTCTGTCCTTTTACCTTTCTCATCGGATGGTTGTATTAACCCCAGTTGTCTAATAAATGTCTATAAACCTTATGACGGCTGAGTATGTTTAATTCATTTCCAACCCGTTTCTCTGCACCACACTTTATATCAACAACATATATATATATATATATATATATATATATATATATATATATATATATATATATATATATATATATATATGTGTGTGTGTGTGTGTGTGTGTGTGTGTGTGTGTGGAAAGCCCAGTCATTAGAATACATGATCTATTTGTCATTTGTCATATCTGCAGTCCATGGTCAATGCATAATCTTCTAGGATAAAATTTCTTAGTGGCCTCTTATCCATAAGATGTACTTATGTACAGTGTGCTCATTCCTACACATCTGGTTTAATTATGTCCAGTGCAGAAGACAATGTTCTGTATGGACATGACTCTCATGGTATTGAACTGGTGGCAGCATTTATAGCATTGTCGTAAGTAAAAACAGGTGAAGTTATTCCATTATCTGAAAGCCACATGTGTACCAACAGTGCAGGCAGACCAGTATAATTCAATGAATAAGGCATGTGTGAGTGTCTGTTGTAATTGTGACGTTCTGTGTGCAGCTCAGGGTAATGCCTTGTGTCAAAGTGAGACTCAGTCAGTCAGTGAATCTGCATGCTATGACATCATCAATGACTTCACTGTGACTTCAGAACACTGCACAGTAAGAAGACAAATATAATGGCACTGCAGGGTAACAGTTGTGAAAAGGCTGCAGAGAACAGCTGCATAAGAGCATCTTTATGTGAAGGGAGAAAATGCAGTTGGTAGAGTGATATAACAACTAAGAACAGTGGAGTCTTTGCTGTGAATTTCTGATTTCATGGTGCACAGTAACAAAATGTAGATAAGTCAGAAATATCCCCTTGTAATATGGTGTAGTTTGTGTTTAAGTATTATCATTAGCCATACCTACATATTATAACTGTCATATATAAAACAGATCACACATATTTAGTTAAAAGTATATTACCTCTAGAATAGATGAGGTTGTGCAGGTAGGGATTTTTGTGTCATACCTGTATCATTACGTCTGTGTAGTATGTCAGGCTGAACCAGCAGCAGCAGCCGCTTTGCAGCTCTAGGGTCCATCAGAGCCACATGTGCAGCCTAACAGAATCATCCATCTTACAAGATGGTAGAACTGAGTAGTTGTTGTATAATGTTGCAGTACTGCAAATACTAGAACTATTATTCACAAGCAAGAGCTGCATGCTGTGTCTATACAGGTCCTGTGTCATTGAGAGTAGCCTTGGATAAAATGAGTTCACAGTATGTGCTATATTCTGCATTCCGCAGATATCAACAGTAGGATCCAAGGCCTAGCAACACATTCAGCATGTGTATTTCAGATAAACTCCAACAGGAGTATATTAAGAGGTAACAACCCCAAGTGACATTAAAAATAAGTGTCTGAACACATGCCTATGTGTTATGCAGCATGTCTCCAGTATGGTGCATAGATAGCAGTGGCAGTATGCAAGTATTCTTTTACACAGCAGCTCCCACCCATGGCAAAAGGAGGCCATCTAATACTGAGACAGGCTGCCATTCAGTAGAGTAGTGCCTACTTAAAGAAGGGTCTATCTATCCCCCCAACAGCATGAAGTGCAATCTAACCTGTTATTAGATTGGAGACATACAAGTCTCAAATATTACCAGGCCTGATACAGGCATTCGCGTTAAGTTACTTTAATGTCACTTCCAAAGACATATGCAAAATAGAGGCATGGTGTAGCCAAATTCCATCATGATATGAGCATGACTTTAAGGTCAAGACAAAAAGTGATATAGTCTTACAATTAACATAAATGGTCTTGTGAGTGCACAGGTTAATAATGCACTCACAGACTCTTCTGGCCTATAGTTAACTAGGTTTGCAGATGACTGCATATTGGATGTTGGTATTTGATCTTCAACTGCCTCACAATTGCTCCAACATGACTTAGACCATGTTAACAAATAGTGCAAGGACAATGGTCTCAAATTAAATGTAAAAAATGTAGCATAGTTCATTCTGGCTAATGAAACAGTTTCACTTACGCTATAGAAGATGCATCACTCCAATCAGGGATCTGTGTACTGTAGTTGATAAATCCTTTTCATTTGAACACCAAGTCTCCACAGTAGTTTGGAAAGCCTTTTATCTGATCCTTCTATTTTCCAAAGGCATGTCCACTAGATCCAAAGAAGTCTTAATTCCCCTTTACTCATACCTTATCAAACCCATTACTGATTATAATGCACCTTTTGGCATGTATTTACTTAAACACATCACATAACTTGAGGGACCTCAGGGATTCATAATTAAAAAGATCAGTGGCCTAAAATATCTTAGTTATCAGGACAGACTGACATCCCTTTCTCTGTATTTATTCTCTTACAAAATATTCTGTGGAGATCTATGTCTAGCCTTTTGTGCATGAAAGATCCAATCCTATTTTATCTCCTGCTCCTTTGCAGAATAAATGGTACATCAAATACTTGATTAAAGGAACTAAACCTTCATCAGCAGATAAATAAGGCATGTTGGTGTCAGAAATTCATATTCCAACATATCCCTCACCTCTAGAACAAACTTCCACTACATGTCAAGCAGAGTAGCATGTTTGCCACCTTCAGTGTTAACCTAGATAATTGATTGGGCAGTCTCAGGTTCTCTTGTGGTCTCTCTTGTCTTGCCATCCTTGAGGCTAGCGGGAAATTTTGAATAGAGTTTTTTGGCTAGGCTTGAAATGGTCTTCAGGCCGATTGCCTTTTACTAACCTATGAGTCTATGACGGACAATAGAGGTATGACTGCTGAATCCTACACAAATGCACTTTATAAGCACTTACACGAGTGCATGGATCATGCAATCCCTAACAGAACCAAGATGCTATCCTCCAAAAAAAGGAAGCCAATCTGGTGGTCCCCTGCCATAAACAAACTCTACAACAGAAGAAAGAAACTGTTGCAAAAAAGAGTAAAATTCCATGATTGGAGAAACTCCCTGGTCAGCCTCAGTAAGAAGCTGAGATCCCTCATAAAATCCTCCAAAGCTAGTTATGAAAACAAAATCTTCACTAACTCTAAAGGCAACCACAAAGCATTCTATAGCTATGTCAAGAATCTCAATGGCAACACTCAGATCTGCTCTGAGTTGCAGCACAATGGCACTAAATATACAGAACCAACTGATATTGCCAACATCCTGGCATATAGGTTCAGTGCTAACTTTACCCCCCTGTCATCCCCTAAAGGGCCCATCTCTATACCAGTAGAATGCAAAGTTCCTGTAATCACGGCTGCATAGGTAAAAAACACACTATCCAAAGCCAAGAAAACAGCATCCATGAAACCTGACAACATCCCAGGCTGTGTTCTACATGAACTACAGAATGAACTGGCACCCCACCTAAGTACCTTGTTCAATCATAGCCTCACCTCAGGCTATGTGCCCACTCAGTGGCGAACAGTGACAGTTATCCCACTCCACAAAGGGGGAGCCACCACAGACCCTGGAAACTACCACCCATTAGCCTAACGAGCCTGGTCTGCAAGGCTATGGAATGTATCATCATGGAACTTATAAACAATGACATTGGTAATCTCCAAACTCAGGACCCCACCCAGTTCGGGTTTGTAAAAGGCAGATCATGTCTCCTAAACCTGATAGACTTCTTTGAAGCAGTCACCAAAGCTGTAGATGAGGGTAAGATGGTTCACACAGCCTATCTAGATCTCGCCAAAGCTTTCAACACCATTCCCCACTCTGGAATTATAGATAAACTCACTAAACTAGGTATAAATCCCTATGTCACAAGATGGGTTGCCAACTGGCTCACTGACAGAACCCACACTGTGAAAGTAGCAGACTCCAAATCCAACTTCAGACCAGTGACAAGTGGAGTGCCACAGGGTTCTGTCCTGGGTCCTCTCCTGTTTGGTATCTACTTCTCTGAAGTACAGGCCAACACAGAAGGTCTTTGGCTAACGAAGTTCGCAGATGACTGCAAACTAGGAGCCATAATCAAAACTCCAAAAGATGTGGACATCCTACAAAAGGGCCTCGCTGAGACAGATGCCTGGTGTCAAAGCCATGACCTCAAGCTCAATGCCAAAAAGTGCATTGTCATCCCTTTTGGTAAAAACTCTGTACCCATGAACTACCACATAGGCGGTAGTCTACTTAACACCGAAAGTGTGATAAGAGACCTTGGGACACAGCTGGACAGTAGTCTCTCCTTTGATAATCACATTGCCACAGTAGTTAGGAACTCCTTCTATGTGGCACACCTCATCACAAAAGGTTTCTCATCCAGGAAAAAAGAGGTCATTGTTCCCCTCTACTCGTCACTCATTAGACCCATTATAGAGTACAATGCCCCTTTTGGTATGTACCTCACAAGACAACTACAACAACTGGAAAGGCCACAGAAATATCTCACAAAGAGGATTATCAGCCTCAAACAGATGCCCTATGCAGACCGTCTCAAAAAACTGCAGCTTTACTCCGTCGCATATCGCCTACTCAGAGGCGATCTCTGCCTAACACACAAAGCTATGTCAAACACAGAGCTTTTAGACATGCTCCACTTAAAGAAATCCCAATCCCTACCAGCTACATGCTCTAGGGACCTAAATCTTGTCACCACAATAAACAGAACATGCTGGAGGGATAGATTCCTGTTCCAGAGACTTTCCATACTCTGGAACAAACTACCTATCTATATCAAACAAAGCTCCTCATTAGCACTCTTCAAGAAAAATCTTGATGACTGGATGGGAGATAGGAAATTCAAACCGGGAATCACTTCTGTGGCTATGCTCGACAGTGGCACAGGAAAATAATTTTTCTTGGGTGGCGAAAGCCAGGGTACCCTTGGCTAGGCTTATATAGGCCCTAGGGCCAATAGCCTAGTACCTACCTATGAACCTATGAACCTATGAACTATGAAAAGAAATGGCAGTTGTGCATACGTGCCATGGCACAATTAATCTACATTTAAAGAATATTATAAATCTTGTGTTGTTGTGGTTTTCTATAACTCATTGCTTTCAGAGCATTCTGTCAGTGAATTCACCCCCCCCCCCGCTCAACATTAGTACTATATATGCTAACCTTTACCCTAAGCCTCACCTGCTCCTCACCTTACTCTGCAGCTTACCAGAAAAAAGCCTTTCTCGTAACACTGCCATTACGCAAGACAGCTAAGGCACTCAGCATATGTACACACAGACACACACACACACACACACACACACACACACACACACACACACACACACACACACACACACACACACACACTAAATCTACACCTAACCTAAACTTAACCCTTACCCTAACCCAAAAACATACAAACACATTCACACACAAACAGCCAGCCCAAACACTTACCTTTGTTGACCAATCAGAACTCACCCAAATTAGCATTTTCACAAATGTACTTTCACTCAATAATTACAGCAGCTCACTAGCATCACACAAATGTGTTTTGCCCAAGTTAGCTGCAACTATCTCTCTCTCTCTCTCTCTCTCTATATATATATATATATATATGTATATATATATATATATATATATATATATATATATATATATATATATATATATATATATATATATATATATATATATATAAAAATATAATTATATATACATATATATGGATCTATGTTAGATATTCATACAGATGAGACCATATAACTGAGTTTCCGAAAACTCGAACACCAAAAAAAATCTACCCCCATGCTTTGGGCTGCATCTCCCACACCCTAACTTCGAGATTGCACTACAGTGAAAAAAAGGGTAAATTTCCCGATTCTCACTTGTACTGTGATCTCCATTCAAAAGCTGCAAGTTTTCAAAAACTTGATCATATAGTCTCGACCATATGAATTTCAAGGTTCTGAAAACTTGATCAACTGATGGAGCTCCATACATATTCTATACACACACACACACACACACACACACATATATATATATATATATATATATATATATATATATATATATATATATATATATATATATATATATATATACATACACATAGGTATATGTTTGTGTGGGCACCATATTGAAATGTCAGCACTCCAAATAACAATACTCCAGAAAAAAGACAGAAAATGCAGAAGAGAGAATCTTGGCCATCGTTCTTCTTCTTTAAACTTTTTTCAGTGGGCAAGCTCCCTGCACACCCAACAAACTTACATATATTCTAATTCTGAGATTGCCATACCTTAGAAAAAGAGAATGTCCCAAGAAATGGACATCTTGGCTGAGTATATGTAAGTCCATTTTTTTCAAACATTCATTCTCTGTGTAGTCTAGACATTTCATATGGTTACCTTGTGTGTGTGTGTGTGTGTGTGTGTGTGTGTGTGTGTGTGTGTGTGTGTGTGTGTGTGTGTGTGTGTGTGTGTGTGTGTGTGTGTGTGTACATCTCCTCTCAAGGAAAAATTGTCATGGAAATTATTAACAATGACCTTCAGACACTAGACCCAACCAAGTTTGTTATCATCAAAGGTTGGTCATGCCCACTGAACCAGGTGGACTTCTTTGATAAGGTCTCCAAGGCAATGGATGAGGGCAAAGCAGTGCATACTGCCCACCCTGACCTAACTAAGGCATTTGATAAAATACACCACTCTGCAATTGTAAATAAATTCAATGAATTAGGCATAAACTCCTATGTAACTTGCTGTAAAGCCAACTGGTTTATGGACAGGACCCAGGAAGTTAAGATTGGAGACACCACATCTACAAAGAGGCTGGTCACCAGTGGAGTCCCCAAGCCCACTGTGCTAGGTCTTCCTCTCTTCGGCATCTATTTTTTTGAAGTCAAGGCCAATGTCAAGGGCCTCTGGCTTTCCAAGTTTACAGATGATTGCAAGCTAGGAGCAATCACAGAACCACCCGCTCCCCCAAAGACTTGCATAATGATCTAACACAGGAAATTGACTGGAGATAAAGCCTCAGCTTAAACCTCAGTGCCAAGAAATCCATAGTGGTACCTTTTTGGAAGTTGGCCACCCCAGGAAACTACCTTATTGATAAAACACCCTTTAAGTAAACACAGCAGTCAGGAATTTTTGGACTCATGTAGGTAGTAACCTGGATTTTGACCAACATGTCTAAGTTTGTACAAAAGTCACTCTATGCCACCCAACCTATAAGTAAGGACAAGTCATCTAGGTTCAGAGAAGTCATCATGCTACTGTACTGACCCTCATCAGGCCCATAATTGAGTATAATGCCTCCTTCGATGTTTACTTGACCAGGTACATGTAAGACCTAGAATGTCTACAGAGGCTCTTCACAAAAATAATACATGGCATAAACACAATGTCCTAGGCAGATCACCTCAAAGCCTTATCTCAATATTATTTTCTACAGACTGCTGAGAGGAGTTTTATGCTTGGCATACTAGGCATCCTTGGGTCTCACTGTGATGGATACATATCCACAAAATGAACAGCTCCAGAACTACTACATCTTAGGATTTAAACTTTGCTTGTACCTTAAATAGGACATGTTGGTGGGATAGGTATAGACTTCCTATCTATATGAAGCAGAGCCCTTCCCTAACCCTATTTAAGTACAACCAGGACCAGTGGATGGAAAAATCAGAAATTCACCCCTGATCTGACACCTATGTATCTGATGGACAAAGGCAACTGTTAACTCATGCCTTAACTAATATATACCCTTTAAATTAACCTCTAAGGCACTTATGAAGGCCCTAGTAGCCATTAGCCTAGTATACACCTATGAACTTATGGGCAATACAGGATACAACTACTTACAGGAGTCCCTTGCATTCTTCTAGTTCTATGGGAATGATAAATTCCACATTCATAAAGTTGTTAAGGTCTGGGTATAGTTCTAGTTAGCTTTGTAACAGCAGCAGTGCTATATGTCTTTTGCTCAGGATTATACATGGACTTTTCCCCGCTGAAGTAGATACCCATCCTATAAGGTGAAGGAAATTGCTGTTTACATACTCTAATAAAGTCTAAACCACTGTATAATTTAATCATGTTTGGTTAATGGGTATGACCTATACTACTGAATTATCCCCACTAACAACTTCTCATAAATCGATGTTTTGTATACTGTGCTGTAGTGTGTAACCAAAATATTTTGCTGTAGTTATGTGTGCACTGTGCTTAGAGTGTGTTCTTTAACAACATAATTTAACTGAGTAAGACACACAGTTGCTAAGTGTTTTTAAATAGAATTTCATTGTTACGACTATCAGGCAGAGTGTCTGATAGTGAGCTTACACATTATCACATAAAAATTAGTGGGTATGGTTCATTCATTCCTCGTGTCTGTTCAGGAAAGTGAATTACAAATCAACAGTGGCTCTGTTTCCACTGTGGCAAAACATTTGATTTCTCTGCCATGGAACACAAGAAGATGTATGTTTAGTAAATGTATCTCTACTGAAGCATTGTTCCATAGATTAAAGGTAACCATCTAATAAACAAAGACCTTGATAAAGCACATCTTTCCTAATGAGGGTGCAGCCAAGACAATACATTCACAGAAGCTTAGGAACAGTATGAAGACCATAAGATGCTTAGCCATACTCACCTTTAAGTGGGTACATTTAAAAGTTTGTACTTCCATTTTCAAGCAAGGCTGTATCTGATAACCCTGGTATAAATTTGTGTCTATCCATTCTATCATCAAGACCAGACTGACTTGTAGTGACAACACATTCCGTAGGCTGGGAATACATTGAGATAGGATCCTATCTCTCCAGCAAGTCTTTGCAAAGATGTAGGCAGTCAGATAGGACTGAATCTTTCATGGCTGGAAAGTAAGACAGTGATGACCTCAGAGCAGCATTTAGGCTACTCAATATGAGAAGAGGTTGCACTAATCTCTCAGGATAGATAGCTGAAAACTTTATGGACTTTCATTTTCTTGATTCAGAATCTTTGAGGCCTTTCATGTTCAGTGATATGCTTGAGTTTATACATAACAAAGCAGGCATTGTAGTCAGAAATGGGTCTGATGAGGGGAAACTATAGTGGAAGGAACACTTCTTTGGATCTTGAACATATTCTCTTGGAAATTAACTGGGCTACATAGAAGGAATTCATGGTTATGTTGAAAACATGAACATTGAATGAGACAGAGCTGTCCACATGAGTACCCAAGTCCTTTATGACAATATGTGTCTGAACAGAAATAACATTTATAACATATGATGTGGGAACAACTTTTCCTGCTGATTGCTATTACCCTGCACAATTTATTCATAGGTTCATAGGTTCGGTCTAATGAAGGATGAGTACAGTGGGACAATGACATTGAGCTTGAGCCAACAAGAGCGCCCCAGGACTGAACCCCTGAGGTACTCACTTGTCACTTGTCTGAGCTGGGGGGAGTGAGGCTACTTTTTTACAGTGTGGTTATCAGAGTTATAAGCCATTTACCCATTGGGTGACATAGGGATTAATGCCCAACTTAGTTAGTAGTTTATCTATGATTCCAAGGGTGGGGATGGTGTCAAAGGCCTTGCAGCTCTCAGGCTGGCTGCACCACCCACCTTACCTTCAGGGGTTGGGGGAGACTGATTCAAAAGAAGTCAGGAAATCAGGTTCTAGACAAGATCGTCCTTCACAAAACAAAACCAGGGTGGGTCCAGTGTTTGAAGTTGGTTGCCAATGTCTTTGTTTATAAGTTCCATGGTATTTTCGGGTCCATGGTCTGCAGATAAGGCTTGCTCAGACTGATGGGATTATCAGGTGGCTATGATTAAACATGACACTTAGGTGAGGTGCCAGTTTCATATTGTAGTTCATGTAGTACACAGCCCGGATGTCATCTGGTCCCATGAGATGTGTTCTCCTTGGCTTTAGAGAGTTTTTGTACTTGTGTGGCGTTATTATTGGGGAATTTGGCAATCTTAGGGGGGAAGTTGGCACTGAATCGATCTGCCAGATATAAATATCCTTTGGATCAGGGGATTTTATATTTAATGCCATTTTATTTTTAGCTCAGAGCAGATCCAGCATAGATTCATTTCTTGACATAGTTATAGGGCATCTCAGTTTCTTACTGAGGCTAGTAAGGGGTTTTTTGCATCCTGTTTTTTTTTTCTTCTGCAAACGCTTTTCTTTTTTGTTGTGTAGTTTGTTTATGCAGGGGGGACCTACAGATTGGCTTTCTGACTTGAGTAGCATGAAGTTGGCTTTGGAGAAGGGTGATTAGCTTATGGTCAGACCTGACTATAATGGGGGGGACCATATGTATGAGGGATTCTTGATTTGCTGGTAATGTCCAGGGAGGAGGATATTGGATGGGTGGGACTAAGAGGATTAGTTGATCCAGGCATTGGAAAAAGGTGTTGGGACATGAGTAGTTTTCCCAGTTAATGGCAGGGTAGTTAAAAACCCAGTATTAGGGTGTTGTTTGGTTCTCTCTTAATATTTTCCAGTATGTTTAGAAAGGTGTAGAGAGAATCTGGGGTATGGTGGGGGGATTTTGGAGTCTTACCTAGTGTTAGTTTAGTTTGGAGAATTTCTCAGACACATTGTGTTGTAACTAGCCTGGTGGTGTGAATATCCTTGGTGAATTGTCATTTTCAGTACATCAAATATGTGCATCAAATATGTGCATATTCAAGTCCTTACTGGAGCAGTTTAGTATCATTGGATGAGCAGATAAGACAGCCCAGCTTGTAGTAATCATCAAGTTTGGTCGACCACTTTTCTGTGATATTGGATTGGATGTCTTCCACATATATTCCAAATAGAACAGGGACAGCAATGATCTCTGTGGTACCCCACTAGTTACAATTTTACATTCAGAGAGAGCACCAGCAACTAGGATATGTTAGATAATCAAATTCCAAAAGAGCAAATAAAATGAGGGTCTATATATGTTTGTCTAATTTTTAATGATACCAACATAGAATGCAGTGTCAAAACCTTTAGCAAGGTCAAGATACATAATGTTCACTGAGTAACCACTGTCCTCTGTATCCTTTTTTAAGATGCTTACTAGGTTCAGGAGACAGGACCTGCCCTTCACAAAATCAGACTAATTTGGGGTCAAACACAGTTCCATAGCCTGTTTCTGCAGAAATGAGTTCTGCTATGATACATTCCATGACTTTGTGTATTACGGCGGTGAGGATGATATGCCTGTAATTACCTTGGTCTACAGATGCTATGCCTGTAATTACCCTGGTCTACAGAATGGTCAGTTTAGTGTAGGGGTGTCACAGTTGCTGTTCTCTGGTATTCAGAGACAAATCCTGTGAATACACTCAGCTGTAACAGGTTAAGTAGAGGCTCATATAATGCACACTTAGCACTGATCGGAATGAGGGTTGGTATGCCTGGTATGTTAACTAGTTCCAAAGAATTATTATTTTTAACCTCTGATAGGAATTCTAAGACCTATTCCATGGTGATTACAGAGGAGATTGCATTTTCAGGGATACTGGGTGCAACAATACAGGTAGCATGCCTAAACGTTCCACTAAATTTGTCTGCTAATATATTGGCTCAACCCTTGAGATTAGAATATGTGATATTATTACAAATTATCTCACTACATTGTTGGACATCTTTCCTGAAGACAGATTTGTAGTTACTTTTGGTTTCTGTAGCAACCTTAAGCTCATACTCTGCTTTACATTTTCCAATAGCACTCTTAACGTCCTTGTCGGCACAAGTCATTGTAGTCCTGAGATAACGGGTTGGGAATTTCTTATAATTGTTCACTATTTTTCTTCTTTCGTTATACAGTTTAATACAGGATTTCCACCCAAGAGGTTTGCTCCGAATTTACCATTATATTTAGGGTGGGTGGGTACTCACTTATCTATGCAGCTGCTTATTTGCTGGTAAAATTTAGAGATGAATGCAGCAGCCCTCTCATCTGGGTCCATTTGCAGGGCATTGATGGGAATTTTGCATAGGTATTCTAAGCTGATCTGGTGAAGTTCCTACTGATGGTAACATTTGGGTGTTAGTGATACCACAAAGCTTGAAGGAGAAGATGATTGACTTTGGATTTAACCAGGGATAAGAAGAAGGACCAGGTCAAGTATATTAGAGCATCTAGTAGTCAGTTTTATAATTTCTTCCAGTGGTTTTGTATGAACTAAGTGTACAAAATGCTGTGCATATTAATATTCCCCTGAGTAAGGGTGCCAATTTATGCTTGGATAATTGAAGTTCCATAGCAAGAAGGTATTTTATTTAATGTTTAACTCCACAGTGGCATTAAGGTAAAATCTACATGATCTTTGCGGTCGTTGATGATCATATGAAGCTAGCAATGAAGTAACAGTTGGATTTGTTCATGGTGATTTGGATCACCATGGAGCTCTAAGTTAGCATCATGGGTAATTCACTGTGATGTGATGTCATTTCTAACAAATACAGATAATCCTTCTCAGTTACCCAAGGGCTTGAAGGCATGTTAGGCACTTAACCCTGGGAAAGAGGTAGTGTTGTCCCTGCACTGAAGCTCTCTCTTAGTAACCACACAAATATCAGGTCTATATCATAAGCTCGAAATTGAATTTTAACGAATGCCATTTACTCGAACTGTCTTCAGTGAAATCACCTTTGATTGAGCGTTACATATCGTGAAGCATCCCTCCATGAACTGTTTTAGTTGGCTAACACCCGGTAAGCTGCGCAGGCTGTGTATAAAGTCCTGCAAGTAATAACAAGCATTCATATACTGCGGATATCAGCTCACACTAATGTTATAAATCAAAAACATGCTCCCAAAACACTGAATGCAGTTTATAACAGAAAGTATCCATATAGACTAGTACATAGCAACTGATAAGACAATGACACTACAGTTAGGACATTCCAGTACACTTTAATGCAGCATTTGGTCCCAAAATAATTAATTCCTTGTTGAAACAAACATACTGAAAATAAACTGCATTGATAGCCATCAAACGATATGACTACTGCAGTCCAGTGAGGTTATTCCAAAATAACATAGTATGTACATAATGCAAGCTGTGTGCCTAAGCAGATTCCTGCCACCTAACACGTCAATGAAATGTCAGAGACAAGCATCAATTAATGAGAATAGACAACACAGTAAGCAGGGGCGGCCACGGTGGTGCAGTGGTTAGTTTTGCGTCAGCTCACAGAAGAGGTTCTCCTGATCCTCGGCTGGGGTGGGGTGCCTTCTGCGCGAGTCTGTCCTCCCTCCCTGTGGTCGGTTTCCTCCCGGGTGTCGTGTTCCTCCCCCCATCCCAAAGACATGCTGTAGGTGGATTGGACACTCTGACACTTGGCCCTAGGTGGGTAGGTGTGCGTGTGGCTGTGCTTCTGTGGAAGCGCGGCTGGCTGGCAACTCGACACACCCGTACTCCACTGCCATTCAATGTGCGGACATGATGTGCTCGCTGTGACCTCCTAAGACGGAGAAGAAGAGTAGACAACACAGTAAGCAGAAGGAAAAGTGTTAACATGTACTGTCAGTGCAAGTCATTCATAATGTACCTCACGTAAAACTGCTAGCAATCGAGTGAGCAAATTATTACATCACTTTCCATATAGAGTGTCATATTATACTGCTGAAGACCATTACGTGGTGTATACGAAAGAAATACTTTCAAGAACATGTGCAGTATACAATACTGTTTTTACACACTTTATGCATCACTGTATTACACCTTTAAGGCAAGAGCTATTACTTTCAGTACAGATTAGGTGACATACTGTCCTTTATTTTGCAATATATTTTGCAAACGATGTTGTCTGACAATATTCTTCCTCTTTTCTGGATATGCTAGATAGCCTGTCGAAAGCTGTAGGAGTAGTTCATTGATGCAGTTTTGCTCCCTCACCAAGACAGACACCACAGTAGGTATGTCAGACATCCTTCTACCAAGCAGACTACGTATTCTCCTATGCCACCCCTCAACAAAATTCTGAGTTTTCGGTAAGCATAGGTCATTTAAGCATGAGATGTTCCAGAAGCTTATGGGAAATATGGGGGGAAATCTTATGGTGGCAGATGTACGAGGGTACTGCTTGCTAGGATGGCCAAATATATAGGTGTCTGAGAAGTACTGCAGCAACTCCTTACCCTCTGAAGGGAAACTTTTAACCAATTCAGAATATGCAGGCAGAACTTCACTTTCCGGTAAAAATGCTAAGGCTACCAACTTCTTAACAGACAGCTGGAATTGCGAATTGCTGCCATATAATGTAGCCAACTGTAATGCTTGCACCTTACGCCAATCATTCCGGGAGAAATTAAAGAGGCACCCTTTACAAGATACACCTGTAAAATTGGCATTAATGTTTTTGACAGCAGCAAATTCGAAATCACACAGTAAGTACTTGACCTGACAGTGCAGTTAAAACATACTAATCAACTGAAACGTACATTCCCACAGGAACTTACATGCCTTGAATGACTTCTTGCTCATCAAGCAATCAACTAAGGTAGGGGCTTCCTATTATCTTCATAATTTGTCAGTCCATGAATAGTGTACAGTTGCCTACACAGCCTCCCTTTTGTTAGGTGTACACCATCCATAAACCACATAGGGGGTGCACATAAATCAATCATGTTCTCTTTCGTGGAAAACACTATGACATATAAATTGCTGTGCAACTCCACTTTGCATTTCTGTACAAATTGCCCATCTTTTAACTCACAACGACTCATACACACTTGATTGAGATTATTCTCTCATAGTGATGTCTTACGCATGTGTGCACGCCTAGCTCAATTAAACTGCTGCAGCATCGATCTTCTGCTAGGTAGCAAGTTTGCACTCTCCACCGGGGTAGTGGCTATCACATCGTCCACTACTAGTGCAGGATTATCCCTTGATGTAGTTGCTCTGTCTTTCAGTGAACTGCAAGCTATATATCTGTCTATTTCACAGGGGTCAGACGCATGGTTATGAGTGGCTGATTTCAATAGTTACTCCTCATTCTTCACATATTTTGTTATTGCTCTACCTCTACAGGTCACAGAGATTTTTAGCTGCCAACACCAGTACTTCCTTTCATTTACTGCCTTCTCCAGGTTGTAGAGATACCCGTCTACTTGTAGAATGTCTTTACATTTCTGTGACTGTACTTTCCCATACAGGTTTCCTATAACTTTTGGGGCATAATTGGGTGCTTCAGCCATTGCTAACTATAGCAGCGAAATTTACGCTCTCCTCAGCTTCTGGCTTCTACCCATAATATACATCAGTGTAGATGGCAATTAATGGTTGTTAACCTTAATCAATGTCAGATGGGGTTAATGAGGATTTAACACTTTACATCAACTTCATTAGCTGACATTCACTATTGTAAGCATTACATAGACTATTTGCATGGTTCACCTCTCTGTAACTGACCACTATTTCTCTTAATGGGACTGCAGTAGAACAGTACGTTTATGACCTCAGTTATTGTATAGAAGGTGCGTTTGTGTTTGTAACATAACGTACACCGAGTATATCGTTATTATTATTGCCATAACAGGTTCTGGCTTTCGTACTTCCTGAGTGATGACACATGTCAGATAGCTTGGAGCTGGCCAACAAACAGAGTTCGGAGATGGATGCTTTGAGATATGCAACGTTCGATCAAAGGTGATTTTGCTCAAGACAGTTCAAGTAAATGGCATTCATTCAAATTAGATTTTGAGCTTATGATATAGACCCCAAATATCAGTGTGTTCAAGTTGTAGGAGGGCCTCAGGTTCAGACATCTTTCTATTTAGGCCCCCAGCATTAAGTAGTGTCTCCATGATGTTATGTGATTTTTAGTTTGAATCTTCTATGTAGGAATACCCAGAAGGGGAAGTCTACCTAAAAAATGCATTATGAAGGTAACACCTGTTTTAGTTGGTATGTGGAAGTCCTGTATGACAGGTGTAAGAGTAATCTATTCCTGGCAAAACAGTATGTCTTATCCGCCATCTCATTTCATACTGGATCCCCTTTGGAATGATAATTACTGCTTAGCCAGTTGTTAATGACAGTTATTTTGTCGTGGTATCTGTCCAACATTCTTGGTAAAGTCAAGATACTACTGAAGACGAGTGACTTTTCTGCCACTAGCACATTGGTAGTAACTTCCACTGGTTCACTCTGCATCTCTCTCTGGTTGCAGTATCTCAGGTCATTCAGTCACACATGGGCTATGACTAGGACAGAGTCATATCAGTCTGTTTTAATTGTAAATCCTGGCACTGGACAAAAAGCTTACTGTCACCCTGTTCTTGTCTAGTTCAGTGAGTGTGGAGTCTGTAACCTAACTATATAGTCAGCCATGACTGAAACATTTTCCTATGCTGAAGCAGATGTAGTTGACCTTACAGGTGTATGCCTGTTCTCCTGGTGACTCTTGGATGAGCTGTGTGGATTTGCAGTATGACTGGGTGGAGAAGGATTAGGTGTTGCCTTATGTACTGGAGGCTAGAATATTTTAGTGAGTTCTAGGAGATGTTTGATTTTTTTCTTTAAAGTCTCAGGATAACTTTTGGGCCTAGTGGTACATTTGATTGATATGGTGTTATGGAGTTCTGATGTTTACTGACAGTACGGTTGATGTGAGATTTCTGCTACCCTGCTTCTTAAATATTTATATCTCTCGCACGTCGCACTATCAGTTGGTAAAAGGAGTGGGCATTTATTAAGTATAAGGTTGTTGCAAAACTGCTATAGAACACCTAACATGATATGACCAGCCTCAAATGGGTGTGAGAGCAGTCTGCTGATTAATGTTGGTAGGTTGAGGACTAGGGCTCATCCCAGTACTCAAGGGCCAGACGGAAACTATTACAGTAGACCCTGAAGATTTCTGGATGAAGTATTAGAGTGATAATCTGAGGTTTGGTTAGTTGGCAATTAATATAGCATTACTTAGTGAAAACGATAGAATTAGGTCTGCCAAAAATGATGAATAGTCAAGATTTTTCTATTGGCTACCAGGCTATTGTTCTTACCACAGCTGTACAATGACTGTTTGTTCCATCTCTCACCAAAAGCAAAACATCAGCACTAATCCTGTAGTTCCTGAGAATCAGGTTGCAGTTTCTCCTGCGGTTAGTTTTATTGCTCCAGATGTTCTTAGGTTCAGTTTTTTATTTTGATAAATGCTGTTAACACATGCAGCAACTCAGCACAATAGAAAGCCAAGCTGTAAAACTACAAAATTAAAATTGAAGAGGTTTCCACCAAAATGGCAGTCAGACCAGTCACGGAATCCCATACACGCTGTCCAATCAGAGACCATCAGCAATCAATGTCCCTCTGCTCCTTATCTCAAAAGGGGCAGAGCAGCAATATGTAGAAGCCAAATCCTAGGATCATAGAAAGCAGTTCTCAGGCTTTCCAGCAATTTGTGACCTCAAGGAAGGCTATGAAATCTCCTACTCTTACCGGGAGCAAAACAGAACCAAAAATCTCAACCTGATTCCCAAGAAATGATCCATAAGCTCTCCAGTGATCAACAGCTTTGTCCCAGATATCATTGATTTTAAAAGTAAGATGGAAAAAAGGGTTTTTAGTTTGTTTTGAAGTATGCACCATATGGGTAAGATTCTCGGATGATATGAAATAAAGGGTAACTCAAAGCTTTAACATTCTAAGGGGGGGGGGCCTTCCCAGTATGGACTTTTAGTTTTCAGTAATACGAGCAGATGAAATGAGACAGGGAGGAGCTTCCAAAATTACATTTACAATAAGGGTAGGTAACCCAATATCCATTGAACATGAAGACACCATGGGGAGTAGGCAGGTGAGTAGAGAAAAAAACAAAATGACCACATGACAACAGGCATCTAAGACTACTTACAAGTCTCAGAGATTAAATCTTTTCCTGTTCTGCTTACCCTAAATAAGCTCCTTCCTCACATCAGCTACATTTAATTCCTTTGCAATCAGTGAATGGAAAGGAAATTTTTGCTTATTGGTCATAATCAAGAAATTTGAAATGTCAAAGAAAAAGCAACTTGAAAGTAAAACAAAAACATACAGTTTCACAGGCTGCAATAAAATAAGATAAAAAATCAAGAAACAAAGTATGCAAATCTCAAGTGAAGAAATACAAAATAGTTACCCAACAGCAACATACTGCCAACAGTCTCAGAGCAGTCGCAGCTCTCATTTAATTAATAAGCTGACTGTACTGCCAACAGTCTCAGAGCAGTCTCAGCTCTCATTTAATTAATAAGCTGACTGTACAGCCAACAGTCTCAGAGCAGCTGCAGCTCTCATTTAATTAATAAGCTGACTGTACTGACAAGAGTCTCAGAGCAGTCGTAGCTCTCATTTAATTAATAAGCTGACTGTACTGCCAACAGTCTCAGAGCAGTCGCAGCTCTCATTTAATTAATAAGCTGACTGTACTGTCAACAGTCTCAGAGCAGTTGCAGCTCTCATTTAATTAATAAGCTGACTGTACAGCCAACAGTCTCAGAGCAGTCGCAGCTCTCATTTAATTAATAAGCTGACTGTACTGCCAACAGTCTCAGAGCAGTCTCAGCTCTCATTTAATTAATAAGCTGACTGTACAGCCAACAGTCTCAGAGCAGTTGCAGCCCTCATTTAATTAATAAGCTGACTGTACTGCCAACAGTCTCAGAGCAGTTGCAGCTCTCATTTAATTAATAAGCTGACTGTACAGCCAACAGTCTCAGAGCAGTTGCAGCTCTCATTTAATTAATAAGCTGACTGTACAGCCAACAGTCTCAGAGCAGTTGCAGCTCTCATTTAATTAATAAGCTGACTGTACTGCCAACAGTCTCAGAGCAGTCGCAGCTCTCATTTAATTAATAAGCTGACTGTACTGCCAACAGTCTCAGAGCAGTCTCAGCTCTCATTTAATTAATAAGCTGACATTACTGCCAACAGTCTCAGAGCAGTCTCAGCTCTCATTTAATTAATAAGCTGACTGTACTGCCAACAGTCTCAGAGCAGTTGCAGCTCTCATTTAATTAATAAGCTGACTGTACTGCCAACAGTCTCAGAGCAGTCTCAGCTCTCATTTAATTAATAAGCTGACTGTACAGCCAACAGTCTCAGAGCAGTCGCAGCTCTCATTTAATTAATAAGCTGACTGTACTGCCAACAGTCTCAGAGCAGTTGCAGCTCTCATTTAATTAATAAGCTGACTGTACTGACAAGAGTCTCAGAGCAGTTGCAGCTCTCATTTAATTAATAAGCTGACTGTACTGCCAACAGTCTCAGAGCAGTTGCAGCCCTCATTTAATTAATAAGCTGACTGTACTGCCAACAGTCTCAGAGCAGTTGCAGCCCTCATTTAATTAATAAGCTGACTGTACTGCCAACAGTCTCAGAGCAGTCACAGCTCTCATTTAATTAATAAGCTGACTGTACTGCCAACAGTCTCAGAGCAGTCTCAGCTCTCATTTAATTAATAAGCTGACTGTACTGCCAACAGTCTCAGAGCAGTTGCAGCTCTCATTTAATTAATAAGCTGACTGTACTGACAAGAGTCTCAGAGCAGTCGCAGCTCTCATTTAATTAATAAGCTGACTGTACAGCCAACAGTCTCAGAGCAGTCTCAGCTCTCATTTAATTAATAAGCTGACTGTACTGCCAACAGTCTCAGAGCAGTCGCAGCTCTCATTTAATTAATAAGCTGACTGTACTGCCAACAGTCTCAGAGCAGTCTCAGCTCTCATTTAATTAATAAGCTGACTGTACAGCCAACAGTCTCAGAGCAGTTGCAGCTCTCATTTAATTAATAAGCTGACTGTACTGCCAAGAGTCTCAGAGCAGTCGCAGCTCTCATTTAATTAATAAGCTGACTGTACTGCCAACAGTCTCAGAGCAGTCGCAGCTCTCATTTAATTAATAAGCTGACTGTACTGCCAACAGTCTCAGAGCAGTTGCAGCTCTCATTTAATTAATAAGCTGATTGTACTGCCAACAGTCTCAGAGCAGTTGCAGCTCTCATTTAATTAATAAGCTGACTGTACTGCCAACAGTCTCAGAGCAGTTGCAGCTCTCATTTAATTAATAAGCTGACTGTACTGCCAACAGTCTCAGAGCAGTCGTAGCTCTCATTTAATTAATAAGCTGACTGTACTGCCAACAGACTCAGAGCAGTTGCAGCCATCATTTAATTAATAAGCTGACTGTACTGACAAGAGTCTCAGAGCAGTTGCAGCCCTCATTTAATTAATAAGCTGACTGTATAGCCAACAGTCTCAGAGCAGTTGCAGCTCTCATTTAATTAATAAGCTGACTGTACTGCCAACAGTCTCAGAGCAGTTGCTGCTCTCATTTAATTAATAAGCTGACATTACTGCCAAGAGGTGTGTTGCTGTTGTTATTTTCATACATAAATGGCTAGGATGGGATGCAATAACTTCTTGAAGAGATGATTAATATGCGAGTCTTGGCCCAGATATCTACTACTGGACATCTCTTAAAACTTGATAATATGGTGACTAGGAAGCCCATTAAGAAGTAATGACTAACTAAGAACTGGAAACCCATGATCCGTAACTGTGGTACTAACCTGTCAGCTGTCCCTGGTTTTGGAAACATCACTCCTCTTGATGCAAATTTTGGCCCTGTCCCTACTATTCCTTCATAAAAGTGGTAACTTTTGGAAAAAGGGTGGTGAATTTTTCAGATGGTGCAGTGGTAGCATTGTCACCTCCCACCAAGTGTTTTTCCAGTTCAATTTCTGGATGGGATGCCATCTGTGCGGAGTCTGCATGTCCTCCCTGCACTTCTGTGAGTTTCCTCCAGTTGTTCCGGTTTCCTTCCACATTTCAAAGACATACGTTTGGAGTGTTTTCCCATGGGCCTCTGCTGAAAATTGGCTTTGTTCCAAGTCAGACTTTCTGGGTAAACAAATGTTAAATAAAAATTATTCCTCATAAATCATGATGACAGTTCTAGACTTATTTTACTTCAGAAAACATATACTAATTCACATTCTCTGCCTCAAGTAAATAGTACAAATATTTTAAATCTGTCTCTGATTGTCTCCAATTATTTCTGATTCTGTTGAGATTTGTCCCTAATTGGTTGAAAGCTATGCTGTGGTATGGGAAATTAAGTCTGGAGTTTCTGGAGGAGTGCAGAGTCAGGGGATTCCTGTTTGAACTGCTAGCTAATGGCTAGACTTTCCTTATCTGTTTGAACATTTTGAAAGACTCTTTATTGCCTCTGAAAAATTGGAATGGGGTACTGCAAATATCTACTGATTGTGTGACTGGTGAGGCATTGGAATAGCTAATGTCTTATGAATTATGCATCAGCTTTATTAATATACAGTTCCTTACTGCAAACACTCTGCTAAATGTTATAAAATGAATCCTGGTGTGGTTTACAAATTAAATAGCTTCTAATGCTGATAGTTGCTCTGCTGGGCTTGTAGCAATGACACTGGTAAATACTTTGTGTGCATTTTAAAATTAAGTCCATTTTTAATAACACTTTATAGTACATGAGTTGTAATGTATTCATTTTTAGGCTGCTGTGAATTAATTTGTGCTCCTTTTGTGTACATATTTCCTGTGTCATATCAGTTTGAACAATCATTTTTTTTTTTTTTTTGGGGCAATCATTTTGATTAGTGTCATCTAAGTGAATGAAAACGTGCTTACTCAGACATGACAGATAGAGATCAGGACATTTTTTTCCATGCAGCTTTTCTGGTCCCTTTCTAATTTTAATAGTACTATAGTGCCAGTTCTGCTGGTGTGTTTATGTATGCATGTGTGTGTGTGTGTGTGTGTGTGTGTGTGTGTGTGTGTGTCTGTTTTTTGTCTATGTCTGTATCTAAGTGTATGTACATGTGTGTCTATGTCTGTGTTTGTAGATTGAAGGTTAAAATTGCCCTGGACCATCAAATGAGGGTGCATGCTATGGTGAAAGCTGACAACTTGAGCACTACTATACGTTACAAATTAACCATATTATCAATGAGCAAGCAGAAAAGATTTTACTGCCAATTGCTACTTACAGTGAAGCCGAAGGAGAATCCATTCATTTAATTTTAGCAAGGAAGTCATTTTGGAATATATAAGACTCTAATCCATGAATGAATTTCCTTTTGTTTTATTTAAATCATAAACAATGGCACTGGATGAAGTCACATATCACATTAAAAAAAACAGACTGTGTTTGTGAGGAAAAACACTGAAAAAACAATAAGAAAAATAATAGCAGTGCAGCTAACTAGGGAAAAGTATCAGTCCAAGTTGTGCAATGCAGCCTAACACTAGCTATGTATACAGTATCAACAACCTTACATGGAGACAGCAGAATAAGTAAGCAATTCACTGACAAAAGGATGGTGAGTTGCAGAAAGATTTAGACATCTAGGCCCAATAGACTGAATGCATGGAATATACTTGGGACTGTATGCATCCATGCAGACACTGACATGCTATTATGGACATATCTGACCGTCAAAACAAGGACTGCATAGTAAAGTCTCTACTCTGTTTATATTGAAAATGGGAAGAAAATAGATAGGACAGTCAGAGGGAAGAGCAAGCAAAGAACATACAGAAGGACAATGGGAAGGGACAGAGGGAGGACAGTTGGGAATGGGATGGACTGGAGAACAAACTAGGAAGGGGAGTGACACAAAAAATGGAGCACCATGATGGGGGATGAGGCATTGAGTAGTGACTGCCAAGCTGCACATTGGTGTACCCAACATGAAGTCAGTCATCTCCATGACTGCCCTAATTCTGGGCCCAGCCTCTGTTGGCAAGACTGTCAAGGTCATATAGCTGTGCAACTCCACAATTTGCACGATGATATGCTCCAGGATGCCAATTTGAGTGTCCAGCTGCTGTCACCAGGTCTTCCACCTCTTGCAAGATGATAGAGTAGGACATCCTATGATAATTCCTGATGGGGATCTTCCACCCCTCCACGAGCAAAAAAGCACCATAGGGTACAAACAAACCATTCAGGCTGCCCTGATTAGGATGACCTTCATCACCCTGCAGAGCTGCTAGCCTGAAGAGTCTTGGAGCCTCAGCAAGTGATGGCAAGAGAGATGTACAATGCAGTAGACAAGACATTGTCACAACACATCCAGCTCCACAACTAATGTTGCATAAAATATGAATGTTAATGGTGAAAAAAGGTACAGATAATAAAATTAATATGTCACTGACAAAGGGAAAAAAAAAGGAAACACAATTATCAGTAAAATGCACTACATTAGTTTGCAGTATATGCCCTGGAAAGTGTAAAATGTTTTTAGCTATACTGTGACAGCCCAAAGGCAACATAAAGGCCCATGACACATGTACTACAGAACTATATGCACTACAGACTAGGATATGACAAGAAATGCTATCACCCATTTGTAGAACAGTAGTGCAAGGCATGAGTGTCAACCAGTATGAATAAACTGGACATTGAATAAGAAGGATATGACTCCAAATGACTCCAAAATACTATCCAAGGTTTTATTAAAATATAAAAATGTACTATAGTTAAAATACTTATTGTGAGCACTTTTGTTTGTGTACAATACCAACCTTCATCAAGCATATTACGCATCATCTCACCTTGATTTAAATAAAAACAGCTTACCCCCCATTGGTCCCTAATAGATTTAATTTAAAGGTATATTCACGTCTCCAGATTTAATAACTACTTGCATGATTTTCAATATATAAATAAACACATATAAACATGTATTAACATTAAAAACATGTATAAACATTTATAAACTTGTTTTTACATAGTGATTTTAATACATAAAACACCAACGCTGAAACCTGATTTATTACTTGATTCTAAACACCTTAAAACTTATTGTAACTTTCTCCTCTCCAGTGCTTTTAATTTTAATAATGGGATGATTGAACTACATTAATTTAATCCTGGCCAGCTATCTGCCTGTAACTTGATTTGCCATATTAATTCTTTCTTTTCTAATAATGTCATCCGAGGGGATCTGTCTGTGAAGGTCACTGTATCTATTATTCTATATTTAAAGGTATGTTCCGGGATTTCATGATTATGTTTGGCTAATGAATTATTTAAATTGTCTTTTCTTATGGCATATTCATGTTCATATATACATTGCATGAACTTCCTCTCCATTTTTCCCACCTAAAAAGCACGACAAAGGTCACACTCTGCCAAATAAACCACTCCTTTTGTACTGCAACTATATTTTCCTTTTAATTTATAAATTTTGTTTCTTATGATAAAGGAATTTCTTGTATTAATCTTAAAATAAAACACCAGTTGCATGATTGACACTCAACCATACCTTTCATCCCTTTCTTAAACTAATTTCACTATTGGATAGTATTTTTAAACATTTACCGTTCCTATTCACTACTTTGGGTTCTTCATCTTTCTTTTTTCTAACATATTCCATTAACAATGGCCTGTTTTTATTTAAAATTTCTTTCACTATTTTGCTATCCTCACTATATGTTGTAATAAATGCCCTGGAATAATCTTCTTTTTTAACGGTCTCGGTATTTGTTAGACTTACATGTTCTCCTCTTTTGCGCAAAGGGGATCCTATGTTCTGAAATTCATTACTGTTATAATAGGTCCATCCTGCCCATTTATACATTAATTCTCATCAATTATATCCCTCATAATGGGTTTAAAATAACCAGACTTCCCTTTTTCAATGACTTCACTCATTATCTGCTGTATTAATGCCTGTAGGTATGCTGTTTTCCTAAACATGATTTCTAAGTTGTTACATTCAGTTTCAAAATCTTTTTCCATGGAGATTATTTGTGCAGCCCTAACAAAATGGCCTTTCATCACCGATCTTTTTGATGGTATGGGTAAGAACATGTGTAATGAAGAAAACTGTTACAATATGTTTCCTTCCTATGTATACGTGAGACATATTGTTTGTTCTTTTTATCTTTTAAAATGTGTACATCTAAGTAAATCATAGAATCAGTATTAATGTCCCGTGTAAATTCTAAAAAACTAGTAGTTCCCCTAATGTATTTTAAGAAAGAGTTCAACAATTCCATTCTACCTTTCCAAATTATACTAATTATATTAATATCTTCTTGGAACCTAAAGTATGTCTTAATCTCCCATTCAAATTTTGAATTAAAAATTAATTTATTTTCCCAATAAGCCATTATTGTGTTAGCATAAGCCCCTCTGCAACATGAACCCATTTCAATGCCTTCCTTTTGTAAATAATATTCTTGATTGAACTGTATATAATTATAGATTCATAGGTTCATAGGTTGATACTAGGCTATCTGCCCTAGGGCATTTATAAGCCTAGCCAGAGGGAGTTTGGCTTTCGCCACCCTTTTAGATTAGTTGACTGTGCCTCTCTATTGTAGGTCACAGAAGATAGCCCTTTTAAGGTTAGTTTACTGTGCCTCTGTCTAGTAGGGACACAAAAGAGATCCCAGGGGTAAAGTTACGATCTCCCATCCACTCGTCAAGATTTCTCTTGAAGAGGGTCATTGAGGGACTCTGCCTAACATGGATTGGGATTTTGTTCCAGAGTGAGAGGAGCCTCTGGGATATGAATCTGTCCCTCCAGCATGTCCTATTTATTTCTGTGCTGAGGTTTAAGTCCCTGAAGTGTGTAGCTCTAAGGGATTTGGATTTCCTGAGGTGGAGCATGTCCATTAATTCTGGTTTGGACATGGATTTATACATCAGGCACAGATCGCCTCTGAGTAGGGGGTAAGCAACTGAGTAGAGCTGGAGTTTCTTTAGCCTAACTGCATAGGGCATCTATTTGAGTCCCTTGATCCTCTTGGTGAAGTACTTTTGGGGTCTTTCCAGTTGCTGCAGGTGTCGGGTAAGGTACATCCCATATGGGGCATTGTATTTAATTATGGGCCTGATGAGTGATGAGTAGAGGGGCACAATGACCTCTCTTTATCTAGATGTGAACCCTTTCGTGATAAGGTGGGCTATATAGAAGGTCTTTCTAACCACTTTGGCAATGTGATTGTCAAAGGAGAGATTACTATCTACTTGGGTCCCCAAATCCCTAATTACTTCTTCCGTACTTAATGGATTACCACCTATGTGGTAATTTGTGGGCACTTTGTTTTTCCCAAAGGGGATGACTATGCACTTTTTGGCATTTAGCTTTAGGCCATGGCTCTGGCACCAGTTATCCGTCTCTGTGAGACCCTTATGGAGAATGCTTGTGTCAGTCGGCAAGTCGATTATGGCATCCAGTTTGCAGTCATCTGCGAACTTGGTCAGCCATAGTCCTCCCATGTTAGCCTGTACCTCAGAGAAATATATACCGAACAAGAGAGGTCCCAGGACTGAGCCCTGTGGGACGCCACTTGTAACTGGTTTAGAGTCTGACATGGCACCTGCAATTCTGACCATGTGGGTTCTACCCTGAGACAGTTTGCAACCCATCTTGTGGCATAGGGGTTGATATTTAAGCTGGTGAGCTTATTTATGATGCCCAAGTGGGGTATTGTGTTGAAGGCTTTTGCAAGGTCCAGGTAAGCTGTGTGGACTATCTTCCCTTCATCTATGGCCTTGGTGACTGTTTCAAAGAAGTTGACCAGGTTCAAGAGGCAAGATCTGCCCGTAACAAAGCCAAATTGGGTAGGATCCAGCATTTGGAGGTTCCCAATGTCTTTGTTTATGAGTTCCATGATGATACGCTCCATAGCTTTGCAGACCAGGCTAGTCAGGCTTATATGGCGATAGTTTCCGGTGTCCGTTGTGGCTCCACCTTTGTATAGTGGGACCGCTGTTGCTGTACACCATTCCTAGGGTACATATCCTGTAGTAAGGCTGAGATTGAATGGTGACTTTATCTGAGGGTTCAGCTCTTCCTGGAGCTCGTGTAAGACGCAGCTCGGGATACCGTCCGGTCACATTGATGCTGTATTTTTTGCTTTGGAGAGGGCAGCTCTCACCTGTGCATCTGTGATGTCAGGGAGGCTACACTCTGTTGGGATAGACATTTGCTCTTTTGTGGGGGAAGGGGGGGGAGAAATTTGCACTGAACCTGTCTGCCAGAATGTTGGCAATGTCTGTGGGTTCAGTGTATTTTTTGTCATTTTGCACTAACTCAGAGCATATCTGGGAGTTGCCATCCAGGTTGCTGACATAACTAAAGAAGGCCTTGTGATTATCTTTAGCGTCTTCTGCAATTTTTCTTTTGAAGCTGGCCTTAGATGGTTTTTATGAGGGATCGTAGTTTCTTGCTAGTACTGATCAGAGATGCCTTCCCTTTTTGGGATTTTGCTCTGTCATGTAGTAGCTTCCTCCTTCTGTTGTATAGCTTATTTATGGGTGGGTTCCACCAGACAGGTCTCCTGCCTTTGGAGGAGTGAATTTTGGTTTTATTTGGGATAGCACAATCCATGCATTCCTGTAGGTGTCCATAGAATGCGTTTGTAAAGGATTCTGCGGTTTGGGCCGTATTTTCCACCGGCCCGGGGGCTTTGAAGGATTCCACTTCAGTTTTGAGTAGTGTAAAGTTTTCTTTTGAGAAGTTCTTCACTGTGGTTTCTTTGGCTGGGGGTGGGGACGGGATATGGATGTCCAGTGAGATTAATTTATGGTCAGATCAATTTATGGTCAGATCTTACCAATGAGGGGTATACCTCTGGTATGGAACATAGAGTCCCCATGTTGGTGATGATCAGGTCCAATATGTTTTCCCCTCTTGTGGGAGTGGTGACCAGTTGTTCCATAGCATTTGAGTTTATAAATTCTAGGAACCATTGGGCGAGGGTGTTGGGGCTTGAGTAGCGCTCCCAGTCTATGTTTAGGTAGTTGAAGTCACCCAATATGATGGTGTTTGGAGAGACCTTCATATTCTCCAGTGTTCTCAGGAAAGCCGAGTGGGGTTCCCGAGTTTGGGAGGGTGGTCTGTAGCAGGCTACAAACTGAAAGGCAGTCTTTCCCACTGGATGGTCTCCGATGCTTCATGCAGTGCCACTAAGCTGAAGGTGTGGGTATCTTTGATGAATATGGATACTCTCCCTCCTTTTGTGGTTCAGTCCGAGTTTTGGGGCCAAAAAGCATGGTATGAGGTATAACCTAGTAGTGCTGTGGTGCTCTTGGGAGCCTTGAACCAGGTTTCTGTTACTGCACAGATATCGATATTCTCCATACTGAGGAGAGCCTTGAGTGCATGCATCTTGAGGTTTAGACTTCTGGCATTGAGCAGCATTACTCTTAGCCTCTTTTTCCTTGTGTTGTCTGTGGAAGTGGGTTTGTCTTTTGAGCCTTGCCTAAAAAAGGCACTATGGGGGTGGCAAGAGCCTTTGCCAGTATTCGAAAACCCAGTGGTGGCAGGTGCAAGCCGTCCCTAGTGAAACAACGTGACTTGTTGAGCATGTCATCCCAGGCTGACAGACACTGGATCCCCTTTGAATGACACCAATACTTTAGCCAATTGTTAAAATTGATCATTTTGTCTTTATACTGTGGCATCATTCTTGGTGAGGGTAAGATGCTACTCAAGGTCAGGGTCATACCGGCCTGGGCTACATGATCAGAGAGCTCCTCTACGTCTCTTTTCATGTAGTCCAGGGAGGTACTTCTCAGGTCATTCACACCAGCATGGACAATGACGGAGTTATATTTGTACTTGCTTTGGAGTGACCTGAGTGCTTGTGTGATGTGGCGGATCCTGGGACCCAACAGGCAGCTTACAGTGACCTTTTCCTTGTTCAGCCTGGTGAGTGGGACGTCAGTGTGTCTGACAATAGAGTCACCTATTATTAGGTGTGTTGTTTAGCCTTAAGGGCTGTGACTGTGTGGCACACTGACTTTGTGAACTATGTGATACGTGGGCATTGTTGTGGGGTAGCAGTTGCTTGGAAGTCTGCTTTGGAGGTCTCTGCTGCTTGGGCAGATTTTTATTTAGATCCTCCGAGTATGTTTTTGTCTGTTTATGTGTTTGGTTTACTGTTGCGATAGGTCTATGTGAGACTAGATTTGTGGTTACCTTCTCCTCCTGAATGACTGTGCCAGTACTGGGTTGAGAGAGCTCAGCCTCCAGTTTGGCTATATAGTTGGATCTCTCACATATATTTGAGCTTGTTGGGAGGAGGAGAGGGTGGTCTGTGTACATAAGGCAGTTGTAACATTGCCCCAAGATTCCCAGATTCACCAGCTGGACTGGAGAGTAAACCCGAAACTGACTTTTGGACATGCCAGAATAGTATAAGGAACTACTTTTTGACTGATCAAAAAGGACCAATAGGGATCCAAGTACTTAAAGGGAGTATAAGAGGGTGTAGTGCTTTAGTTTATTAGTGCTTACTTATAAGATTACTTATACGAGCAACTGCAGGGCTTTAGAATGAAAATAGAGTGCTTACTTTGAGATTTAGAACAGTTCTAAGGGAAAAAGTGAAGAGCAGACTTTGTGGAGCCGGGAATAGTTTAAACCCATTTAAGCTGCGCTATGTGCAAAATCATGCAAAACTACGCAAATGCAAGTTTTAAAGCAGGGAAACTGAAAGAGATAGGAATTGACCCAAAATGGCCAATAAGCTACTAGTTTCAGGGCTGAGACCACTCCTCCAGGGACAGATAGGCTGCTCAAAGCTCCCCACTCTCACTGGTGAACAGAGAAGCTTCCTCCTATCCAAGTAAGGATATGGGCAACACAGGAAACTATACCACAGTCTGGAATTCAGCAAAACCTGAAATCTGGACTAATCTATTTCAGCAAAGGCAGGAAAAGAGAATATATATTTTTTTCAGGAAACAGCAGAAAAACACACAGAAAACATTGTAAATGCTATAAACAGGCTAGCGCACTTTAGTGTGTAGCCTACAGCAGTTATACAATACAAAAACGACTTAAATTGATATAAAACAAGTGCAAAAACTGTAGAAAGCAGAAGGCAAATGTAATTTAAACTTTTTAAAGCACAGATCAGTTAGAAATTTACTTTTTAGGCGGGAAAAGGCAGTCGGAGCAAAAAAACAGAGAAAAAAATACTTAAATCTGGAAAAGTCTCTCTTGGGTCTCTCTGTTGCCTGTACCACTCTGCAGGACACCACGAGGAGCTGTGCAGAGTTGTATACTGGCGCAAAACCGCGCAAATGTGAGTTTTAAAGCAGGGAAACTGAAAGAGATAGGAATTGACCCAAAATGGCCAATAAGCTACTAGTTTCAGGGCTGAGACCACTCCTCCAGGGACAGATAGGCTGCTCAAAGCTCCCTACTCTCACTGGCGAACAGAGAAGCTTCCCCCTATCCAAGTAAGGATATGGGCAACACAGGAAACTATACCACAGTCCGGAATTCAGCAAAACCTGAAATCTGGACTAATCTAGTTCAGCAAAGGAGGGAAAAGAGAATATTTTTATTTATTTATTTATTTATTTATTTATTTTCAGGAAACAACAGAAAAACACACAGAAAACACTGTAAATGCTATTATATTAATAATAATTATAGGTTCATAGGTTCATAGGGGTTTACTAGGCTAATGACCACAAGGGCCTTTCTAAGCCTAGCCATGCATCCCAAATCTCTGACAAGTTCTCATGCAAGTTCTCATGGGCCTGGGAGATGAACCATTTACAGGTTACCTGTGTCCATTAGACAGGAATTAGGAATAGCTGACACATGCACTTTGACTTTTGAATAACTGTGACTCAGATTCTATAGATGCCTGAGAGTGGCCAGCATCACCTGTATACTAACCACTAGGGGCAGTGTAGGGTATTACTCTGCACTAGTTCAGAACCTTTTCCACTTGGAGGTGTATGACTTCGCATTACACCCTTACTCAGGAGACCAAGGATATGCCTCACTAGACTCTCTTCAGAGGCAGAAATAACCAGCAATGAAGACTGTTCAAGTCTGCTCCTATGAAATAATTCTCTGAACTAGGGTCAGAGAAGTCTTTTTCCAATTCATCTTGATTGCTAAGGTCATTATCAATGGGAGCATCTAGAAAAGGACTACCTCCAAGTCATGCATCTATATCAGAAAAGCGAATGCTATTCTGTTGAGCTAGAAAGTTCGAAAGCCAAAAATGTCAAAGTCACGGATCAGCGAGTTTTTAATCCAAAAAAAAAAAAAAAAAAAAAAAAATACAAACAAAATAAAGTGGGGGACTTTGCCCTCACACCCCCAACTTAAATATACAGATTGCACCACAGTGGAGAAAACAGTGAAGTCTTGAGAACGGCACAGTGATTTTTTTCTCCTGGGAAAAAAATTGCTGTTCCTTGACTTTGACAATCTCAGCTTTCGAACTTTACAGTTCGACAGAAGAGCGTTCACTATTTTTAGCATTCGCTCTTCTGAAAGGGAACCCAAGTAACTGCTATTTATTTCCAGCATAGTCCATCCTTAAGGTATAGTAAGACCAGCAGACATTCTTTCTTCAAGGCTTTATTAACACAGTCAGCACCATGGTGATAATTCTGGTCTATGAGGAATGCCCAAATGGCACCACATAATACTGAATGTGATGCCCATCTTGAGTAAACTGGAGGAGTCTCCTCTATATATCTGAAATAATGATCTGCCAAAAGTCATCTACTATGTCCAGTAACACCATCTAGTCACCTCTTGGGAGCAAGAATATGTTCTCCTCCTTATTACCCATCCATAACTAATATAATTATTTTCCATTACTATCTCTAGAAGTTCCATTACAAAATTTCTCTTATCCTGTGGGATGTTATATTTGTGTAACATTTCTGTTACCCATTCTAATCCTATATCTTGTGGTATGACAATATATAGATCTCGTACATCAGTGCTTATCAGGATATCCTCCTCACCATATTGGATGCCATTAATTTTTTCTAAAAACATCAAAGAGTCTTTACAGATCTGCCTCTCATTATTTAATATGGTTTTTAATTCAAATTCCAAATATTTAGCACAGGCCGATGTTATAGAATCTCTACCATCCATAATAGGCCGCATGAGTGGATCATCCAGGCCCTTATGGATTTTAGGGACCCCAAAAACACTGGAACCTTGGCTGAGGTAACATTCAAATAATTATACAAGTTTAAATCTATTCTCCTTTCTAGGAACATATCATTCAACTGACAATGGATTTTCCTATGCGCGCCATTCATCTGATTGAGAGAAACTTTTTCATAGGTGGAGGTGTGTAACAAATATTAAAAAAAAAAAAAAAAACAGTGTAAGAAACAAGAAACTTCTCTGAGTGGAAGATTTTCAGTCCATATATCTCTAGTTAATCACTGTATATTAATCAGATCAGACAATAGCAGTAGAAGTAGCAAACTTAAATTTGTCTTAAGTCAAAACAAAACAAAAAATAATAATAGAAAATATATAATTGTACAACATTACTAAGTATTCGAAAGTAATCCAAGCAAGGCAGGCAGTCTGTTTCCAGTCAAAAATCCTTTATTAAGTACACAGACAAGCGATCCTAGTGAAACAAAAATAGAGTAATAATTTCCTCACAAGCTTTCTAAATGTATATATACTTTTTATCAGGCATGGAAGTGGTTTATTGTGCTGTAAAACAGTGTATTTGTATACATGTTAAATTCACATCCCTTCCCCCATCAGTGTGACATTCGAGCTGGTCCTGCCCTACTTAGTAGCTGTCATAATAATATAACCCTTATGTACTTTAAATAAAATGATCTGTGTAATGTAAGCTACTTGGGGTTGGGGCACGGAACACTGGTTTCACAGAGAGGTTGCTGTAGGACTTGTTTTGGACTCTTGTCTGAGGACCTAACCATCTGCTGTACCAGTAAGTATTAGTCATACCCCCCCCCCAAAAAAAAAAAAATAAGGCAGCATTTTTTCTGTTATTGTAATCACAGTAATCCTGCAAAATCAGAATTATGAGAAAAGATAATCTGTTGGTCATATACCCCCCCCCACATGCACACAAATAGGCCATCATATTTATATTACTTTAATGAACTTTGTTAACAAAACAGATTTTGTATCAGCAAGCATTTTCTAATGAATGATAAGCATGAAACCCCAATGTCTGCCAGCTATGCCTGGCAATTTAGACTCAATGCAATTCCCAAATTGAGGGACTGAAGGTCGTATGTAATGTCACTAATAAATGGATAGATCAGCAAGGGTCTATGTAAAGTCTACAGATGCCTTTTGCACCATGCAGTTTGTTGGAAGATTTGGATAAGAACTAGCTGTTTTATTTAAAAATAACCACAAATAGGTTTCTTTAGTGAATCTTTTTTAATAAAGGAGCATTAGTGTGTGTATAGATGACTCATTTAGTATGGAATAGCTTGGTCCACTGACTGTATACTGAACTTGAACTCAGGCAGTCATAGTCAAGAGCTTTAATGAAATCTAATCGGATATTTAACATGTAGGGTCATTTAACAAAAGATAAACTGTAGAGTGCAAAGTAATACAGACATACATGGACACCCCCACACAGATGCATGCACAGACACACACACACACACACACACACACACACACACACACACACACGTATATATAAGGGCAAAATGTGTCATTGATATACGTTTTTAATCAATCTGTGAAAATCCTCGTACAGCTGATCAAAAATCAGCTGATTGGCAATTACCAGCTTTTTCCCCATAGGACTGCGGTACAGTGAGGATCATGAAATGTAACATTCCCCCACTGTACTACAACTTTGTATATTTAATTAGCAGGGGGTGTGAGGTATTTTTTATGTTTTTTTTTTTTGTTTGTTTGTTTTTTTGTTATCCTTTGTTGATAAATGTTTCCTTTTTTACCATTTGGGTTCAGTCATTTATTTAGTGGGTTCAATGAGTAGTTTGGCTCATAAATTTATATCGATATCTATATATATATCTATATATATATATATATATATATATATATATATATATATATATATATATATATATATATACATATATATATATATATATATATATATGTATCGGAAAATGCACTTTCACGAATACTGGTTCACCGAACCAGAAATAAAAAAAAATAACTGTCACACTGCAGATAAGGGAATAAACCTCTTTTCCCATTGTAGTGCGATCTCAGAGTTAGTATATATAAAATAGTGGGGGTGTGAGGGGCTGCAGGGGTGCTTTCCCCCCTGCAAAACTGCCTTTGTAGTGTGTCATTTTTATTTTTATCACCAGTTCACTTTCATTTAAGTGCACTTTCGCGTAACTGGGGTCGTACCTTTATTTGTCGAAGAAACAAGCCTTCAACAAATAAAAGTAGACCTATATATATATATATATATATATATATATATATATATAATAATAACCGTAGCTCTTAGAAGAGAAAGAATTATATAATAAAAACTTCTATCTTAATGTACTGTAACAACTGCAAAATAAAGTAAAGAGAAATAAATAAATAAATAAATCACGCAGACACCGAACAGTTAGTTAAGCTTTCGCTCTTATTGGATGAAAGAGCTTCTTCAGAATAACTCCTTGAGGTTACAGCATACAGTATAAATCATAAGAAATGACATGCATTTACAGTAGCCAATAAATACAGTGAAAATATTGGAACATAAATACAGAGGCCAATAGCAGGAGCAGAATCCTTTGTGTTAAAATTCAAATAATGCTTATAACTGGAAAGAGAATGTGGAATGTTATGAATATTCATAATAAAAAATGAATATTCATATAGAAGTAAAACAGTACATACAGTAAAAGTGGTGTAAGTTCACAATTTCCATTTTAACACACACTTAATATTAACATTTTCATTTAAGCCTGGAAATACTTCTGAATTAAGAAGTAACTGCCACTTTAGTTCCCTTAATTCTAGATATAATTCCCAATCACCATAAAAGCTTTCAATTTGTTCTAAAATAATAAAGTTAAATTTGTTAAAAGATGAACATGCTTTACTGTGTTTAAATAAGGCATTATAAAAATTCTGTGTTCATATTGCTCCGAGGTGCTCTTTAATTCTGTCAGAAAGTTTTCTAGTGGTTTTCCCAATGTAAAAAGCTGAACAAGTTTCACAGATACCTGCATAAACAACAGCAGTGGTGTGACAGAAAAAATGTTTGGGATATGTAATAGTATAGTTACAGTGAGGAAAAGTGTAACTCTTGCCATTCAAAATGTAAGGGCACACTACACATTTCTTGCAGGAATACAAGCCTAAAGGTACAGTGGAAGTAGTGTTACTGTTTAACAAAAATGGAGAGTCTCTATTCTCTAATTTCATTCTGATTGTTCTTGTTCTATTAAATGAGAAAGAAGGAGAAGTGCCAATAGCAGAAATCATGTGTTGAGATTCAGTTAGTAAGTCTCAGTTATTGGAAATAATATTCCTTATATGCACCATATCCCTGGAGATGGGTAGAGGAAAACTAAGGGACCTGTTAGTACTGTCAAGGTTATTTGACTTAGGTTTGAATCCATATAATAAAATAGGGAAATGTTTAACATACCTGTCTGATGCTATTTCAGTGTAAATAGAGTCAATTAAACTTTCAGGGTAATTTCTTTTTAAAAACATCATTTTCAACAATTTAGCATTAGAGTAGAAATCAATGTCATGGCTAATAATTCTTGAAATTCTAATAAACTGACTTTTAATTACATTCTTTTTCATAAAATATGGATGAGAACTAGAGAAGTCAAGTAAATTGTTTTTGTAAGTATTTTTTTCTGTAAATAGTGGAACATACTTCTTTAGAAGGCAAAATACTTACTGTAGTATCCAGGAAAGAAACAGAATTACCACAATCTGAAGTAATAAGATTCAAAAAACCAATGCTCATTTTCATATCTGATATGAAGTTATCTAAAGAAGTTTTGTCACCCTTCCAAGAAAAAAAGATGTCATCAATAAAATGTTTATACACATGAATCAAATCAAAATTAGACAAAGTGTGTAAGCTTTCCATCTCCCAAGTGCTTAATACAATATTGGCAAAAGCAGGTGCTAGTTTCGAACCCATGGCTATGCCTTTTGTCTGTTTGTATATATGACCATTGAAAAAGAAGAAATTGTTATTTAGGACTATTTTAACTAGAGTGTACAAAGTGTTAATTTTAGTTGGAGAAAAAGAAGTGTATTTAGTGAGGAATAACTTAAAAAGTTGTAGACCCTCTTTGTGTGGAATATTAGTATATAACCCTTCAACATCAAGGGTGGTGAGAACGCAGTTGGACAACTCAGCTTTGTTCTGAAAAAGAACATCTAGGAAAGCCCAGGAATCTCTGAGGTAATACTTGGTTTGTTGTACCAACGGATTCAGAATACAATCTAGAAAATCTGCAATTTTCTCTGTTTTAGTTTTCCTGTTTGATATGATATGTCTAAAAGGAGGGTCTGATGTATTTTTATGAATTTTAGGGATGCCAAATAATCTACCTAAATTAGGTGAAGGGACCAACATGAACATGTATTCTTCAAAGGAAATGGCATTTGTTAAATGTAAGTTTTTTAAAATGTTGTCAACTTTCAGGAAGTGTTTATTAACTGTTTGAACATCAACTTGACAAAAGAACTCGTTATGTAAAGTGTTTTCCATTTTTTGTATGTAAGTGGCTTGTTCCATCAACACTAAACCTGTTCCTTTATCTGCGTGCATGATGCGTAGTGTTTTGTCTGTGGAGAAATCTGATAATGCTTTTCTTTCAGCATAGGAAAGGTTAAACCATTTTTCAGTGTTATTAGATTGACACAGTTTCCTCAGATCTCTTTCACAAATCTTGAGGAAAGCTTGTATGGAATGATGAAGAGTAGGGTTAAATAAACTTTTAGGTCTGAAGGACCTCAAATGTAATGAATTATTCTCATCTAAAGCTAATACAGATGTTTCAGGTGTATCAGAGTCTGAGCTGCTGTCATGGTTACTATTAGAACTGTGTAAAAAACACAAATTAAGCTTTCTTGCATACAGTTTAAGATCTAGAATCAGATCAGGTAAGTGTGCTCTTTGCGCAGGTATAAAATTAAACCCTTTTTGTAATAATTGAATGTGTGCGTCAGAGAAATTTCTGTTTGTCAAATTAAAAGTTGCAGCATCCATTTGAAGTAAAGTTCTGTCCAGATTATCAAGTGAAGTTGGATCTCGAATGTCATTTGGAGAACAATCGGAGGAAGTGGAAGCAATGGGAACAACAGAGATTGACCATGAATTTAAGTTTTGGACAGGCTCCTCGTGATGATCCTCGATGCTGTGGGTGGAAGTCTCAATGGTCTTTTGCTGGTAAGTATGTTTCTGGCTCTTCCCCTTCCTTTCCCTCTGAAAGTCATTTCTGTGTTGTCTACTGCACTGTATTCTGGTGGTAAAAAATCTTGAACAGTAATGGGGTTAGAGCAGCCCTGAAGTACTGGATTTATCCTTCGCTCCTGTCACACAGGATGTCAACTTAACTCCTAATAAGTTACTACAATTGATGAACAACCTTGACGAATCCACCAAGAAAGCAAATGAAGCGCTACTTAAAGTCAATGAATTTATCTCTTCTCAACCATCTCTAAATACGAGGTCAGTAAATCTGTTACCTTCTACTACTACTTTTACTGCCACCACAGCGACTACAGCAGCTACTACCTATACCACTTTGATAAATGATTCCTCTGTGCGTTCAGCCTTAAACTTTAATCAAGGCCAGTTACATAACTCACAGCCTGCTACTACTTCCACTGTGCCTCCTGTTAATCCATCGTGTTCAGAGTTCACAACAGGTGTTAACAGCAATGCGAACCTTTCCACTACACCTCTCTCCTCTGTGCATACAGCAATGCACCCTTCAGTGACAACACCATCGAGGATCTCCAATATTCTTAACTCTAGTACTACTCACCCTGTGCAAGACATGTCCTCTGACTTCAATATTATGCCCCTACTTCGCACTGCATCTGACTACAACCCTTTTCTAACTACTGGTCAAAGACAACCACATAGTAACCCGCAGAGATATGTTGCAGAGATGACGGAATACCACAGTGACTGCAAAGCTGATATTTTCAGGCTTGAAAGGTTGATTAAAGTTTACAAAAATATAGAATATGACATTCTATATTTTGATTCATGTCTCATAAATGAAATTGTACCTAAAGGGTTACGGTACATTAAATTTCCTAATAGTGCCTTCAGAAATGAAAAGTTACATGACACACTTATAAAACTGTTCAATGACACTGGCTTGAAATCTTTAGCTATTGTAAATGAAGACAACAAGGCTCGCATGTCTGAAATGAAAGAACAGATTAATGCTCTGAACACGAAGATTCTACAACATCAGGACTTTCATATACATGAACATATGTATAGGGGAATACACCAAAGGATTGACAGACACGTCGACTCTCTTGTTCAATGAAAAAGACAGAAACTTAACAGGGACTTGTTTGATTATAATAATGGGACTGCTTATCGTGTATATAAAAATAACAACAGCTCTTCTGCACCACGGCAGTTCCAGCTCTAATAGTGACTCTAACGGCTATCAGCACAACAGCAGAGCAACTGTTTACAATACCGGTTACTTTGGTAACCAACGTATCTACCGTGACAGAAATTTTGTAAGAAACCCAATTTCATACGCTGCTGCTGCACGCTCCAAACAACGAGATTCATACCATTTCAATGTTGCTGCAAATCCATCTAACCACGTTTCCAATCGCAACAGATTTAATAAAAATTTCACCACAAGATCCACTGGAATTAATCGATCTCAGTTTAATTCTATTAATTCTGTTCAACAGTTTCCCTTTGTTTTACCACAGAAACCCATACGTTCACCCCAACCAGTACTTCAGCAAACCAATGACCAGCCCATTAATCAACCTAGTAACCACCAGCAAGCTCCTAACTCTAACCCCATTACTGTTCAAGATTTTTTACCACCAGAATACAGTGCAGTAGACAACACAGAAATGACTTTCAGAGGGAAAGGAAGAGGAAGAGCGAGAAACATACTTACCAGCAAAAGACCATTGAGACTTCTACCCACAGCATCGAGGATCATCACGAGGAGCCTGTCCAAAACTTAAATTCATGGTCAATCTCTGTTGTTCCCATTGCTTCCACTTCCTCCGATTGTTCTCCAAATGACATTCGAGATCCAGCTTCACTTGATAATCTGGACAGAACTTTACTTCAAATGGATGCTGCAACTTTTAATTTGACAAACAGAAATTTCTCTGACGCACACATTCAATTATTACAAAAAGGGTTTAATTTTATACCTGCGCAAAGAGCAAACTTACCTGATCTGATTCTAGATCTTAAACTATATGCAAGAAAGCTTAATTTGTGTTTTTTACACAGTTCTAATAGTAACCATGACAGCAGCTCAGACTCTGATACACCTGAAACATCTGTATTAGCTTTAGATGAGAATAATTCATTACATTTGAGGTCCTTCAGACCTAAAAGTTTATTTAACCCTACTCTTCATCATTCCATACAAGCTTTCCTCAAGATTTGTGAAAGAGATCTGAGGAAACTGTGTCAATCTAATAACACTGAAAAATGGTTTAACCTTTCCTATGCTGAAAGAAAAGCATTATCAGATTTCTCCACAGACAAAACACTACGCATCATGCGCACAGATAAAGGAACAGATTTAGTGTTGATGGAACAAGCCACTTACATACAAAAAATGGAAAACACTTTACATAACAACGAGTTCTTTTGTCAAGTTGATGTTCAAACAGTTAATAAACACTTCCTGAAAGTTGACAACATTTTAAAAAACTTACATTTAACAAATGCCATTTCCTTTGAAGAATACATGTTCATGTTGGTCCTTTCACCTAATTTAGGTAGATTATTTGGCATCCCTAAAATTCATAAAAATACATCAGACCCTCCTTTTAGACATATCATATCAAACAGGAAAACTAAAACAGAAAATTGCAGATTTTCTAGATTGTATTCTGAATCCGTTGGTACAACAAAAGTACAGTTTTGTACCTACCATAAATGTAGATGTTCGAGGATTCCATTGCTGCAGTCCTGACTATTGGGTATAGTCCGCGTCCAGTCGGCCCGAATACCAGAGTATAAGGCTGACATCGGTCATGGCGCCTTAGACTGACGTCAGTACGTCAGGGTACTAATGCGCATGACCGACGTCATATCCTCAGTCTTTTCTTGCCCCAGATGTCAGAAGACCCTAAAAAGACAAGTCCCAGAAAACCTGCACCAAAAACATGTACAATATATACAACAATATATACAAAAACATAAGCATGTAAACTCACCTACACAACCACCCCTAAAATCAGAGGGAAGGAGGGAGGGTAATTGGACTGCAGCAATGGAATCCTCGAACATCTACATTTATGGTAGGTACAAAACTGTACTATGTTCTTCGTCTTCCATTGCTGCAGTCCTGACTATTGGGTAGAATCCCAAAGCAGAGGTAAGGGAGGCTGGCAATTTATAAAGAAGTAGGAGCTGACAACATGCCTTGCAAAACAGCTGTGGCAAAACCAGCCCTAGACTTAGAGTAGATAGGAAGGTGATAATGCTTAGAGAAAGTATGCACTGAACTCCAAGTAGCTGCTTCCAAAATATCCTTAGTTGCCACCCCTTAGAAATGCTGTTGAAGTGGCAGTAGCCCTAGTGGAATGAGGCCTAATCCCAGATGGAATCTCCTTGCCATGATGGGAATAACAAAATGCAATGCAAAAGCCAATCCACCTGGAAATAGTTTGTTTTGACACAGGCTTGCCCTGTGAACTCAAAGCAAAAGAAACAAACAACTGCTGAGACTGCCTAAAATCCTTAGTCCTGCTTAAATAATATCGTAACTGCCTGTGTACATCTAAAGTGTGCAAAATCTTTTCCCCTTTATTTTGGGGGTCTGCATAAAAAGTAGGCAAATGAATAGTTTGGTTTAAAGCCACACTAGAAACCACCTTAGGCATAAAGGATGGATTAGTACGTAATGATACCCTATCCTTATGGAAAATCAGAAAGGGCTCAACTGCCATAAGGGCCTGCAACTCAGACACCCTTCTTGCAGAAGTAATAGCCAACAGAAAAGCAGTCTTCCATGACAAGTATTTCAATTCAGCAGTAGCCGCAGGCTCAAAAGGTTGTAGAGTAAGTTTTTCCAACACAAAATTGAGATCCCAAGCAGGAGTAGGAGCTCTACGTGGGGGTCTTATATTCTTTGCCCCTCTAAGAAACTGCTTGAACAAAGGATGCGAAAACAAAGGTGGGTCACAATCATAGTGAGCTGAAATTGCTGCAGCATGAATCTTAATGGAAGAGAAGGACAAACCTTTGTCCAATAACTCAGTAAGATATTGAAGAGCCACACTCAAATTAGGCTCAGAAATCTCCAAATTCTTTGATGTACTCCAAACTAAAAATCTCTTCCATTTTTCTGCGTACACCTTCCTTGTACTAGGTCTTCTAGCTTCCATAATCACATTTAAAACTTGTTGAGGAAGTTGAGACCTGCTGTGTTTCAACAGAGAATATGCCAGGCTGTTAGATGAAGAGAGTGAAGCTTGACATTGAGCAGATGACCGTCCTTCTGAGATAACAGATGAGGAATCAGAGGTAAAGGCCATGGAGGCTTCTTTACTAGACTCCGTAGTAGTGGATACCAGTGTTGCGAGGCCAATCTGGAGCTATCAAAATCATCCTTGGCCTGTCTTGTCTGACCTTTAATAGTACCTTTGGAAGAAGAGGCAGAGGTGGAAAGGCATAGACATGAAGGTTTTTCCAACTGAAAGACAGAGCATCCACTTTCCAAGCTGTGTGATGAAACCCCTTTGTGCAATACTTTGGCAGCTGGTGGTTTAGTGGAGAAGCGAACAGATCTATGTCTGGAGTTCCCATGACACTGTCAATGTCTGAAATACATGAAGATCCAGTTTCCACTCGTGGGGATCCATGATTTGTCTGCTTAACACATCTGCTAAGGAGTTCTGTGCTCCTGGCAGAAACCTTGCCTGAAGAGTTAGTTGCAAGCTTAACGCAGTCTCCCATAAAATCATTGCCTGCCTGCATAGAGGATAAGAATGTGTTCCCCCTTGCTTGTTGATGTACCACATGACAGTTGTGTTGTCTGTTAGAATCAACACCTGCCCTGGAAGAAGTAACTCCTTGAAAGCCATCAATGCAAACTGGACTGCTAACATCTCCTTCATGTTGATATGTAGATGCTGTAGTCTGGCAGGCCACTTGTCCTGTATCCACTTTCCATTTAGATGAGCTCCCCAAGCAATGTCCGAGGCATCTGTCGTTAAAATCTGACTCGCCTCTGGCCGGGTCACAGAGAGTCCCTTGTTTAGGTGACATTCCTGAGCCCACCACAAGAATTCTTTTTGAAGGCAAGGTATTATATGAATGACAGTGTCCAAATCCTGGCAGTGCTGTGTCCATACATTTTTGAGATACCATTGTAGCTTCCTCATATGCAGTTTGGCATTGGGAAGCACCAGAATACAAGATGCCATGAACCCTAATGCTTGAAGGACTGTCCTTGCAGTCAGCACGGACTGATGAGATATTTGATGGAAGTAAAGTGACAGACTCTTTTGTTTGTCCGGGGTTAAAAAGGCCATCTGGGCTGCTGTATTCAGTCTCACACCCAGAAAGCACATGTCTTGAGAGGGTACTAGACTGGACTTTATTTCGTTCACAGAATACCCTAGGCATCTTAGCACTGCTATGACATATTCCAGATGCTGTAGAAGGTCTTCCTTTTCTTGAGCCAGAATCAGGCAGTCATCCAAATAAGGATAGATTTGAATTCCTTGAAGCCTGAAGTAAGCTATCACTGGAGCCAGAACCTTTGTGAATACTCTGGGCGCAGTAGATAAGCCAAAGGGCAATGCAGAGAACTGATAATGAAAATCTCCAGTTCGAAACCGCAGATACTTCCTGCAACCTAGCCTTATAGGCACATGAAGGTAAGCTTCCTTGAGATCTAAAGTTACCATCCAGTGATCTTTGCCCAGTAGAGGTAAAAGCTGTTGTAACGCCAACATCTTGAACTTGGGAATGTCCAGATAAGTGTTGAGGATAGATAAATCCAAAATTGGTCTCCACGTGTTCCCCTTCTTTGGTACTAGGAACAGGCGAGAATAAAAACCTAGGCCCCTTTCTGATACAGGAACTGGCTGAATGGCCCCCATCTGGAGTAACTGAGAAACTTGCTTGTGAGCCTCTTTTCTTTGTGAAGGAGGAACGTCTGGCATGCCTTTGAAAGGGGGCATTGTGTGGAAATAAAATCTGTAACCGTGATGAATGATATCCAACACCCATCTGTCTTGAGTAATTAAATCCCAATTTTCTTTGAAAAGAGACAGTCTTCCTCCCAAAGGAGCTGCCAGACGAGAGTCCACTGGCAGCTGAAAAGGCAGGTCATTGGGTCTGTTTACGAAAGGACTGACCCCTGCCCTCACCAGAAGTCTGAGCAGGTGAACTCCCTGATCTAGGCCTAAAGAACCTTGAGCCCTGCCCCTACCACGTCTAGACCTACCCCTAGACTGGGAATCATAAGCAGGATATGTCCACCCCTTAGCAGGCCAATTTCTACTAAACTTGGAGGCTGCACCTGCAAAAAATCTTTAACAGTCTGCATAGACTTAGCTTTGTCCTCCATTTTCTTTAAAACTGCTTCCACAGGCGATCCAAACAACACATCAGACTGTAAAGGAGCATCCAAAATCCTTGTCTTAACATGCTCAGCTAAATTCTGATCCTTCAACCAGGCATGCCTGCGAAGAACAGAACTAGTAGCAGCCACCCTCGAGGAGGCCTGTACAGCATCAAAACCACACTGCAAAGAATGCTTACCCACTTGTTCAGACACATGAACCAAATCCAGCAACTCTTTACACTCAATACCTTCCGCCAAAGCATCCACCTTAGATTTCAATTGTGAAAGGAGATAATTTTGATATTTTAGCATGTGAAACTGACAATTCAACCCTCATGGCTAGAGTGGAAGAAGTATACATTTTCTTTCCCCACCTATCCAAAGCCCTTGCCTCTTTATCAGAGGGTACAGGATTTTAACCACAGCAGCTCTAACATCTTTAGGCCCCTGAGAAACAGTTTCTGGGTCCGCCCTAGGACTCTTAAACAAATACTTATGAGCTTCAGGCACCCTATAATACCTATCAGTCTTAACAGGAGCACGAGGTAAGGAGTCAGGATTCAGGAAGCCTCTGCAAAACATCCTCCACCACATTCAACACAGGAGGAATAGCTAAGGGCCTATGCTGGGGTAAAACAAAATTCCCTAAGCCTTTTCCTGGAATCAGAGTAATCCTGGCCTTCCCATTTAAAGTGCTCCCTCATGGAGTGTAGAGTCTCTGAAAATGAGAAATCCTCAGGAGGAGAAGCTGTAGGAGTGGAATCATCCACATCCGAATCAGAATAAGTAGGATACTCCTGTAAGTCTTCCCCAGAAGACTCTGAAGCCTGTGAACACTGTTCAAAACTATCAAACTCCTGTTCCACCCTAGGCCTCTTATCAGGCGGGGCATAGAACCTCTAATCATAGTAATCAAATCTTCTGCCATTTTAAGCATATGTTTCTTAGGAACAGAGCCCGAAATGCTAGGAGAAGCCCCCACAGAAGCTGAACTTGGCCTACCTCTAAAAGAAGCTTTGGCAACAGAAGGAGAGGCCCTAACTACCTTGGGAAGAGAGGGAAGAACAGTTACCTGAGAAGGCCCCTCAGCCTGGCCTACCTCCTGAGAGGGCACATCCTGTAACAGTAAAGTTTCTGCCTGAGACTCCATGGAAACTCCTGGCAAAACCTCTGGCTCCACTGAGCCTTCTAAAGAACCGACGTCCGGGACTGCCGGTTCATCAACCCTAGGCTTCACTGTTTTGTCCTTGCGCTTCTTGGATGAAGCAGGCGTCGGAGCATCCGACGGCATATTATAATTGCAACGCTTCCCAAACACTAACCTGGCACAATCTAGCCTCCTCTTAATAGTGCGTTTGTTAAATCTAGCACAAGAACGGCAACCAACAACGCCGTGCTCAGGCCCTAAACAAGGTATACACAATGTATGATAATCCCTATGCGGTATCTGCTTCCCACAAGAAATACAGTTATTCACTTTTTCTGACATCCGGTTAAATACTGAGGCAAGAAAAAACCAAAATGTTCCCCAACGGGGTACTTAGCCAACTCTGTTTCGGTCTGAAACTCCGGTTTCGGAAATATCTCAGAACGCCAACCTGCACTCGCAAAATTGCTTCTGCATCGGACCATGCGGCAAAAAAGACTGAGGATATGACGTCGGTCATGCGCATTAGTACCCTGACGTACTGACGTCAGTCTAAGGCGCCATGACCGACGTCAGCCTTATACTCTGGTATTCGGGCCGACTGGACGCGGACTATACCCAATAGTCAGGACTGCAGCAATGGAAGACGAAGAACATCCAAGTATTACCTCAGATATTCCTGGGCTTTCCTAGATGTTCTTTTTCAGAACAAAGCTGAGTTGTCCAACTGCGTTCTCACCACCCTTGATGTTGAAGGGTTATATACTAATATTCCACACAAAGAGGGTCTAAAACATTTTAAGTTATTCCTCACTAAATACACTTCTTTTTCTCCAACTAAAATTAACACTTTGTGCACTCTAGTTAAAATAGTCCTAAATAACAATTTCTTCTTTTTCAATGGTCATATATACAAACAGACAAAAGGCATAGCCATAGGTTCGAAACTAGCACCTGCTTTTGCCAATATTGTATTAAGCACTTGGGAGATGGAAAGCTTACACACTTTGTCTAATTTTGATTTGATTCATGTGTATAAACGTTTTATTGATGACATCTTTTTTTCTTGGAAGGGTGACAAAACTTCTTTAGATAACTTCATATCAGATATGAAAATGAGCATTGTTTTTTTGAATCTTATTACTTCAGATTGTGGTAATTCTGTTTCTTACCTGGATACTACAGTAAGTATTTTGCCTTCTAGAGAAGTATGTTCCACTATTTACAGAAAAAATACTTACAAAAACAATTTACTTGACTTCTCTAGTTCTCATCCACATTTTATGAAAAAGAATGTAATTAAAAGACAGTTTATTAGAATTTCAAGAATTATTAGCCATGACATTGATTTCTACTCTAATGCTAAATTGTTGAAAATGATGTTTTTAAAAAGAAATTACCCTGAAAGTTTAATTGACTCTATTTACACTGAAATAGCATCAGACAGGTATATTAAACATTTCCCTATTTTATTATATGGATTCAAACCTAGGTCCAATAACCTTGACAGTACTAACAGGTCCCTTAGTTTTCCTCTACCCATCTCCAGGGATATGGTGCATATAAGGAATATTATTTCCAATAACTGGGACTTACTAACTGAATCTCAACACATAATTTCTGCTATTGGCACTTCTCCTTCTTTCTCATTTAAAAGAACAAGAACCATCAGAATGGAATTAGAGAATAGAGACTCTCCATTTTTGTTAAACAGTAACACTACTTCCACTGTACCTTTAGGCTTGTATTCCTGCAAGAAATGTGTAGTGTGCCCTTACATTTTGAATGGCAAGAGTTACACTTTTCCTCACTGTAACTATACTATTACATATTGCAAACATTTTTTCTGTCACACCACTGCTGTTGTTTATGCAGGTATCTGTGAAACTTGTTCAGCTTTTTACATTGGGAAAACCACTAGAAAACTTTCTGACAGAATTAAAGAGCACCTTGGAGCAATAAGAACACAGACTTTTTATAATGCCTTATTTAAACACAGTAAAGCATGTTCATCTTTTAACAAATTTAACTTTATTATTTTAGAACAAATTGAAAGCTTTTATGGTGATTGGGAATTATATCTAGAATTAAGGGAATTAAAGTGGCAGTTACTTCTTAATTCAGAAGTATTTCCAGGCTTAAATGAAAATGTTAATATTAAGTGTGCATTAAAATGGAAATTGTGAACTTACACCACTTTTACTGTATGTACTGCTTCACTTCTATATGAATATTCATTTTTTATTATGAATATTCATAACATTCCACATTCTCTTTCCAGTTATAAGCATTATTTGAATTTTAACAGAAAGGATTCTGCTCCTGCTATTGGCGTCTGTATTTATGTTCCAATATTTTCACTGTATTCATTGGCTACTGTAAATGCATGTCATTTCTTATGATTTATACTGTATGCTGTAACCTCAAGGAGTTATTCTGAAGAAGCTCTTTCATCCAATAAGAGCGAAAGCTTAACTAACTGTTCGGTGTCTGCGTGATTTATTTATTTATTTATTTCTCTTTACTTTATTTTGCAGTTGTTACAGTACATTAAGATAGAAGTTTTTATTTTATATATATATATATACATATATATATATATATATATATATATATATATAGAGAGAGAGAGAGAGAAGGAGAGTAAATACTGCGGGAAGAAATAGCCAGGGAATTGTTATGGCTAGGCTTGTATAGACCATAGAGCCAATAGTCTAGTACCAATCTATGAACCTATGAGAGTAAAGAGATTTATGTTTGTTTATACATATGTATGTATTTATGTATATGCTATGTGAGTTAAATTGTAGAACGCATTATGATTTCTTTGAATTCAGCCATTTATTAACTGATATTCAACTTAAATGCTCGATCTCAGCCTATCTACAAGGTTTATTTATAACTTTCAGGTAAAATACATCTTTATTTATAACAGCAGCATCACTAATCAGCTAAACGCTCCCTTCATTCAGACATTAGCATCACCCTCAATCATACAAACAAGTACCAAAGCAATTTCTTATTCTAACCGGTTCCCAAATCAGTTAATAAAAAGCTACTCCAAAAGCTAAAACCTACCACCCTTGCTCCTGCAATTTAACATTACAATATATCAAAGTAGAAGCTGAGTCCTTGGCATATCCATTTTCTATCCTAATACACCACTCTCTTTAAGAAAATTTTGTCCCCACTCTTTGGTAAAAAACTCATATTTTATTACTGCATAAGGGAGGCAGCTCCACCGACATTTCCAATTACAGACGTATAGCCATCTTATCCCCACTCTCTCAGACTTTAGAAAAATGTAAATGAATACAGGTCCTTAGTTATATTACATATATGGACATACTCAGCCCAAATCAGCATGGCTTCTGCCCTAATTAGAGCCCTACAACTTCCATTCTAAAATCCATCACTACAGTAAACGAGAGCAGGAATTGTGGTAACTCTGTTTTTAGCTATATTGTTTGACTCATTGAAGGCCTTCAAAACAGTCTCCCATTCCAATGTGTTAAATAAACCATGTATTTTACTACTTGGACCAGCTGCACTTTCATGGCTCTGTAGCCATTTAGCCAACAGAATTCAGGCAGTTAAATAGCAACATGAAATCTCCGCTTTCGTTGATGTTACATTTGGAGTCCCTGAAGACTCGGTGCTGGGCCCCATGCTATTTAATCTCTTCACAAATGACTTCCGCAGTGCAACCAAGCATTCTTCTGTATTACAGTATGCAGATGATTTTATCCGGATCTACTCAGACAAAAGTCTGGAAAAGCTGAAACACTTACTTAGGTATCTCTCTCTTCCACTGAGTTTCAACTATCTGTCTCACAAATACTGTTAAGCCCTCAAAAAACTAAACTGATTGTGTTTATCCCAAAGCATCTAACAATAACCCCCCCCCCCAAAAAAAAAAACAGCTCACCGTTTTCTCTTCCAGTCTAACTGAATTGAATTAGTAACTCACAGTAAGCTATTGGGTGTCACCACTGATGAAAATCAGAAATTCAACATCCATGTTCAACAGGCAAGAAAACCCATAATAAAATAGTCTCCTTGTACAGGACCAAATTATATCTCACAGACAAAGCTAGAACAACCATAGCATCCATCTACCTACTCCCGACTCTTTTCTATGCAGCCCCTGTTCTCGTTAACTTTCACTCTACATTTATATCTGCACTTGAGCAATGCTAAGTACTGCGGTGGTGGTGGTGCTGCGGTAGTGTTGTTGCCTCACAGTAAGACGTTGTCCTGTTCAATTCTCAGCTAGAGCATTTTCTATATGGAGACATGTGTGAATGGGCATACCTTCGTTGAAGGTTGTGCATCAGGGCCGGCAACTCAGCATGTAAAAATCTACTGCCAATCATTAGCGGACCGGAGTTTCGCTGTGGCGACCCCTAACCGGGAAAAGCCGAAAGACACAACAACTTGAGCAATGCTAAAAAAGTGGCAAAGTTTGCTTCTAATCACAAATACAGGACCCATAAATGCATATCCCCTCAAACAGCTCCAGTGGCTAAAATTGGTACATTTCTTGACTCACTCATAACTGGTAAATAACAATAATCTAATTTACTGTACTGAGAAATGTCCGAGTCTAAATAACTTCCTACAACTAAACAACTCATTTAGATCACTGCGATCTTCTGACAAACTACTTTTTGAAATAATCAAATCCAAATATTGTGCCAGAGGATACCTATACTCCTCATACCTTTTAAAGTTTGGAACTCCATTCCTGTACCTGTCAGACAAACTGAAAATGTAAACTCCTTTAAATCTTTCTTGAAACAATTCCTCAGTGACACATGGCTGTGCCCATGCTATAACACTACATAATTCCCCTTCTACATTAATCCACGTTAATCAAACTCTCCTCAGCTCAAAAAAAACCTCTGCCATCATACATCTCAACTTCTTAGTTGGAGAAATATGGACAAAGCTTGATACAAAGGGGGAGGGGCAAAGGGCCCAAAATAGGGACAGACTTTAAATACTGATCTTATAAACTTAGAAAGATGCTAGAATAACAGGATATTTATTAGCATGCATTTTCTGAAGGATATGAAGTGTGACACTCAAATGTATGTCATTATTTAGTGGCTTCAATCCTCAGATCATCCCAGTGATTTGCAAGAAAACCACAAACTGTATGAGGGACAGACCAAAAATATGAGGCAAAAATCTGGAGTTTTTCTGACAATCGGGGAAGTTGAGAAATATGTCTGCCATCTTTGTTATAGGCTCTTATCCCAGGATCCTATAACTGTCTCCTTTATATAATCCTGTCAATACAGTTTTCTTATACCCTCTATTTCTTTTTCTAAATTTTACCTACATCTCATATCTTATCTATACACCTTCTTCATTTTAGTTATTTCTCCATCCTTAAGCTGTTGCCCTCTCCATACAACTAACTCTAGACTACTGCGACTTATCTCTGTTCCCATACTTTCCTCTTCTCTTCCTGACAAGTGACACATTTCCTTCTTTCTGTCACTCTTTCTCTCTACCACTCAAGATTTGATATATCCTCAGGTCACCTTCAGTTTTAACTAAACTCCTCTGACTATGTCCTGCTTATATTCTAAACAAGTAAACCATAGCTACTTCTTCACTGCTACAAATTTTTTATAATGTAAATTACAAGTCTATTAATTTTATCTAAGCTTGACATATATGTTATTAATTGATATGTCCGTTATTATACCTTTATGCTAAAATAATATTTGTAAATACCTGTCAGCTTCAGTTTGTAATGTTTTGGAGCTGTTTTTCCCCAGACCTTCGCTGAAAAGGGACATTTTGAATGCCCAGTCAGACTATCCAGGTAAAGAAATGCAATAAAAATAAATTTCACTAGTCCATTTTTCCAAAAGTGCACTTATCTAAAAATGCACTTTCGTAAAAAAACGATTCAACACCTCTGAGTAATCTGTATAAAACAGAATAAAGTGATGTGATTTCAGTCTATCCACATAGGATAGCTACTGAAGAACATGAATTTTCCTTCTGAGGCATCTTTGTGGTCTCTCCAATTGCTGCAGGTGCTTTGAAAGGTACATACCAAAAGTGGGGTTGTATTCAGTTATTGGCCTGATGAGGAAAGAGTACAGGGAGTTTATATCTTCTTTTTTTCTGGAGGCAATGCCCTTAATTATGAGATGAGCCATATAGAATGCCTTTCTTAGCAGGGCAAAGACATAGTTGGCCAACTGCAGAATTTTGCCCTTTTCTACAAAATATAAATAAATAAATAGAGAAGAAACAAACGAACTAACATAAATAAATAAATAATAATTAAATAAATGTTGACGCTGTCCTATCACAGTTTTTAGATTCAAGATACTCTTTCATCCCAGTGTATCATCCACTGCTTAGTGTGACGACTGGCCACAATTAAAGCAGGTATTTCAAAAATTTCATGATTCTCAGGCAGTTTAAGAAAGGATTTAGCAAACTGTACTGGAATAAATGAATGTCAACTCTGTAATGTAGTGGTATAAAGACCTGGCTGGCATCCAAACCACATGGAATCAGCTCATGATCTGGGCCTAGGCAGGACCAGAAGCAATAGAAAGCTGTACAATGTGCAGCATACGGACCAAGAATGTGCGTTTGGGTCTGCCTAGTCATATTCACATGGAAAATTTCACTCTTTATGAGCATGACTGTGAACATAAATAAGAGCAAATGCTATGCACAAGAGTAGCTGTGGTGTGCAGGACTGTGAACATCATACCCAAGAGCAGATGTTATGTTCAGGAGTGTAAATATGCACAAGAGTAGCTATGGTGTGCAGGACTGTGAACATCATATCCAAGAGCAGATGTTATGTGGAGGATTGTAAATATGCACAAGAGCAGCTGTTGTGTGCAAGACTGTGAACATCATACACAAGAGCAGATGTTATGTGCAGGTGTGTAAATATGCACAAGAGTGGTTGTGGTGTGCAGGACTGTGAACATTATACCCAAGAGCAGATGTTGTGTGCACGAGTGTAAATATGCACAATAGTAGCTATGGTGTGCAGGACTGTGAACATCGTACCCAAGAGCAGATATTCTGTGCAAGAGTGTAAATATGTACAATAGCAGCTATGGTGTGCAGGACTGTGAACATCATACCCAAGAGCAGATGTTGTGTGCAGGAGTGTAAATATGCACAAGAGTAGCTATAGTGTGCAGGACTGTGAACATCATATCCAATAGCAGATGTTATGTGCATGAGTGTAAATATGCACAAACGTAGCTGTGGTGTGCAGGACTGTGAACATCATACCCAAGAGCAGATGTTCTGTGCAGGAATATAAATATGTACAAGATAAGCTATGGTGTGCAGGACTGTGAACATCATACATGGAACAGGTGTTGCAGACCATTACATCTGCAAGCTTTACTTCCCAAGGGAGGTTTAGGCCATAAAATAGAAAATCCTCGATGGCTGCCTACACGATGATGTTGATCATGTTTGTGTTTGGCCATAAGATGTAAGAGATTAAATATGCACAATCATTAAAATAAATTATACTATTCGATCCTCAGCTGGGGTGCCTTCTGTGCGGAGTCTGCATGTCCTCCCTGTGGTCATGTGGGTTTCCTCTGGGTGCTCCAGTTTCCTCCCACATCTCAAAGACATGCTGTAGGTGGATTGGACACTCCACAATTGGCCCTAGATGTGAGTGTGAGCATGTGTGTGCCTTCTGTGGAAGGTTGGGTGCCAGGCTGGCAACTCGACACCGTAAAACTCCACTGCCAATTATGAGTGGACAGATGATCCGCTGTGGCGACCCCTAACTGGCAAAAGCCGAAGGAAGAAGAAGAAGATTAAAAGATTATACTATTGCCATTTTGAGAAGCTGCTCAGTTCATACTTAATAAGGGGGCTTCACTGGCTGATGGCTGCCCCATTACTGTCTGCAGTTGAGGACAGTTAAAGTTCTGCATTTATAATAAGTTGTTATTATGTTAGGGAGGCTCGCACTTCTATAATCTCATTAACATTCTCTCAACAGATGGCCATTGCTGATGCTGTCCTGCCATCTCACATACTTTCTGCTACCACTCATGGATTCATGGATTACTAAAGATTAATAGTAGGAATATTATTTTTGGCATGTACTTTAATAAATATGACCTTTTTCTTTTGCAAAGCTTGTAAGATGCAAATGCTCCCTAGAGGCTCGAATAAGATGTTACTTGAAAATATTTTGTAGACTGCCATATCTGGTTCTTTTGATGAAACTTGTGCTACCAAGGCAAATGCCTCACAGCTACCCCACAGAGAAAGGCAGATCCCACCATTTCTATGAAATCCAGGTTGTCTAGATTCTGGTCAAGCCTCCAACTTTCTAAGCCATGAGGCTATGTCAAGAAGTACGATTATACTGAAGAAGTATGCTGCTACAGGTAGATACATTATATTTTGTGTGGGCATGGTATTGTATTGGCTCCTAAAATCATGGATTTGCATTTATTGAAGTGTTTGTCCAAACATTTTGATTGCAACATCAAATAATCAATCATCAAACCACCCTTCTCCGTTTGGTACATGGAGTTGGACTGTTGGGTCAACTGTCAACAGCTCTCTCATAGGAATCATAAGAAAAACAAGACTATTCGAACAGTGTCAGGGGTGTCTTTCCAATAATCACCCTCAGGTTCTACCAACTTTTCCTGGGCTATATTTTATGGAACCCATCCATTTGTCTAAGGTATGTCTGAAGACCAATGTAAAGTAACATTGTTTGACTTGCAAGTGAGCCTATTCCAGAGCAACAGGTGGAGCTGGGTAATGAACCCATCTTTATGTTTAGTTTTGTTTATTACCAAATGTAAATTAAGATATCTTGTTCTACTGTTTAATGCACTGCATATAACTGCAAATCTTTCTTTAGCTATGTCAGGGTGTCAGGATAAGAACTAACACCTGACAGTGTCTGGAGCTAGTCCACAATAATACTATAATCTCTGACCCAGTGGAAACAGCTAATATTCTAGTTAACAAATTTAGTGTAAATTTTACTAGACACACAGTTATAGCTATCCCATTGGTTCCACAATAACTGCCATCCCCTTTATTGCTGTGGGAACAGGTTCACTCAGTGATTTCAAAAAGAAAGAATAGTTCATCCTTGGGCTCTGACAACATACCAAGTTGCCCAATTATCATTAGCAAATATAGCCTTTCTGAATCCCCACTTAACAGCTTTAATCTAAGCGTCTCCACTGGTTACAGTCTTGAAGCCTGGAAAACAGTTATTGGAATAACTTTAGACAAGGGTGTCCCAACCATGGACCATGGTAACAATAGACCCATTAGTCTTATCCACCTCATATTTAAAGCTAGGGAGAACATTATCTCACGTTTCATTCATCTTGACATTGAAAATCTCTTAACCCTGAACCCTCATCAATTTGGGTTTATGAAAGAAATGTCCTGCCTCTAACCCCATTCATTTCTTTGAAGATAATTCCTTATCATTTGACCATCATGTCTCCACAGTAGTTCAGAAAGCCTTTTATCTGGCCATATAATTTCCAAAGACATCTCCACCTACATACAAAGAAGTCTTAATTCCACTTTAGTCATATCTTATCAGATCCATTATTGATCCATTACTAAATACAATGCACCCTTTGGCATGTATTTAGCTAAACAAGTGACACAACTTGAGGTAACTTAGAGCCTCATAACTAAAAAGATAAGTGGTGTCAACATTTTTAGTTATAAGGAGAGACTTGTAGCCCTTTCTCTGTACTCAGTTTCTCACAGACTCCTCTGTGGAGATCTAAATCTAGCCTTTTGTGTCATGAAAGCTCCAACCCTATTTAATCACCCTTTCCTTTGCAGTACTAATAGTATATCAAATACTCTGTTAAAGGAACTAAACCTTCATTAACAGATAAATAAGGCATGTTGACATAATAAATTCATATCCCACTGTATCACTGACCTCTAAAACAAACTTCCACTACATGTCAAATAGGATAGATCAATGCCACCTTCAAGGTAAACCTAGATAATTGGATGGGCAGCCTCAAAGTCTCTCCCAGTCTATCTTCTCCTGCCCTCCTTGAGGCTAGAGAGAAATTCTGAACAGAAATTTTGGCTAGGCCTGAAATGGTCTGCCATCTGATTGCCTCTACCTATGAACCTATCAATCTATGAACTATTTGGTTTGCCAAGAAATAGAATGTCTCAGATAGTTGCTTAAGGACATGGAAAACCAGGCATAGGTCTGCAGTCAGGAGCCTATATAACTGAGAGCCTTAAAGCTCAAATATATTGATTACAGTCTTTCCTGATAAGTAAAATGTTGAGGTCTGACATCCTTATTGTTAAGAACCCATGCATTTATTGCAGTGAAATGCTGCCAAAGGATGCACAATATTTCATACAGGGTCTAACTAGGGCAGAGTACAGGGGAACAAACACTTTCTTGTTTTTAGATGAGATGTTCTCTGTGACTAATTGTGAGATACAGAAGGATTTGCTCACAAAAGTTGATATATGATGATCAAAAGAGCAGGAGCCATCGACTCAGCTGTCCAAGCCACTTATTACAGACTCACTGAAGAGCAGAGTGCCATTCATACAGTGGATAGTAAGAATAGAGCATTTCTTAGCATTTAGACTTTATTCAAGACCCTGAGAGGCATGGAAAGTCTTGAACTGTGAGAAACAAGCATTTCATTAAAAAATGAAGACAGAAGCTTTTATTTCATTTCTACTTAAATATTTTAAGTTACACTTACAGTAACCTATGTGGTGATACAATTTTTGTACTTTTCTGCTTTTTTCCATTTTTCAGCAAAAGAAACATTATCCATTTTCATTTTTTATTTATTCTGGAACCTTAATCTTATAGCACCATTTGAAGTTGTGGGAAGGTTGTGAATCATTGCAAGATCTTAGCATTGTTTATATATTATACTGCACTTCTGTCTCCATAAGTATAATTACTTGTAAAAGCCAGCTGTTTGTGTTTTGTACCCTGTCTGGGGACTTATTCTTGAAGTCCATTTGCAGTTGTGGCATAACTGTGAACTATTGTCAGATTTAAGATTTGTTTAGTCATTTACTTCTTCATTTTTTCCATAAACAGTTACTAGTAAGTTTCTGCATAATCTGGTGCCTTAGACTGCAGTAGAATATCATTTGTGGCAGCACTGTAAATCCTGCAACAGGATTCTACTTCAGTGCCTTTGCAGCTGTTTATATTCCAGTTTTGCTGCTAGAATTATAGGGTTCATAACTGTATGCAAAGCTACTGAGCAATGGGGCTTTTATAGGTTCAGAGGTTCATAGGTGTATAGTAGGCTTATGGCCCTGGAGCCTTTACAAGCCTAGCCCATTGAAGTGCCTGGCATCATGCCACCCAACGTTAGTCCCCAGTGCCTCTATCAAGTAGAGCCACTGCAGTGATCCCCGAGGTGAACTTTTGATTTCCCATCCACTCATCAAGATTTCTCTTAAAGAGGTCCAGTGAAGTGCTCTGCTTGACATGTACGGAAAGTCTATTCCAGAGCATGGGCAGTCTCTGGGTTATGAACCTGTACCTCCAGCATGTTCTTTTGATTGTGGTAATGAAGTTGAGGTCTCTGGAGCATGAGATATGGAGAAATTTGGATTTCTTTATCTGTAGCATTTCTAACAGAGCTGGGTCAGTCATGGCTTTGTAAGTCAAGCAGAGATCGCCTTGTAGTAAATGATATGAGACAGAGAATAGCTAGACTTTTTTAAGTCTGTCCATGTAGGACATATGTTTAAGGCCTAGGATTATCTTTGTGAGGTACATTTGTGACCTTTCCAGCTGTTGCATGTGTCTAGTGAAGTACATGTCAAATGGGGTATTATACTCAATGACTGGCCTAATGAGGGAAGAATAGAGAGAGATGATGACCTCTTTTTTCCTGGAAGCAAAACCCTTGGTAATGAGATGTGCCACATAGAAGGACTTTCTGACCACAGTGGCAATGTGGTGGTCGAAGGAGAAGTTGCTGTCAACCTGTGTCCCCAGATCTCTTATAATGCCTTTAGTGTTCAGTGGGCTCCCATCAATGTGGTAATTAGTGGAAACTGAGTTTTTCCCATAGGGGATGACAATGCATTTTTTGGCATTAAGCTTAAGGCCATGGTTTTGACACGAATCATCGGTTTCAGTGAGGCTTTTCTGTAGGATGTCTACATCACTTGGGGAGTTAATAATGGCTCCCAGCTTGCAGTCATCTGCGAACTTGGTTAGCCAGAGTCTCTCCATGTTGGCCTGGACTTCTGAGAAGTAGATGCTAAACAGGAGAGGACCCAAGACTGATTCCTGTGGGACTCCACTTGTGACTGGTCAGCAGTATGACTTAGAGTCTGCTACGTTCACACTGTGGGTTCTATCTGTGAGCCAATTTGCAACCCAACTAATGATATAGGGGTTGTTGCCTAGTTTGGTGAGTTTATCAATAATTCCTGAGTGGAGAATGGTATCAACGGCCTTGACCAGATAAAGGTAGGCTGTATGAACTGCCTTGTCTCATCCACAGTTCTGGTGACAGACTCAAAGAAGTTAGCCAGGTTGAGCAGACATGAGCTACCCTTCACAAACCAAATTGCATGGGATCTAGAGCTTGGAGATTCCATATATTCTTGTTAATTAGGTCTATGATGATGCACTCCATAGCCTTACATATTAGACTCATCAGGCTAATGGGGCAATAATTCCCAGGGTCTGTAGTTGCTCCCTCTTTATGGAGAGTGATGACTGTAGCAGTGCACCATTCGATAGGGGCAAAGCCTGAGGTGAGGCTGTGATTGAACAGGGCACACAGATGTGGTAGCATTTCACTTTGTAGTTCATGCAGAACACATCCAGGGATATTGTCGGGTCTCATGAAAGCTGTATTCTTGGCCTTGGACAATGCAGCTTTAACCTGTGCTGCAGTAATGTTGAGTGTCCGGCATTCCTCTGGTATTGTGATTGGTTCTTTGCGGGGGAGAGAGAGGTAATGTTGGCACTGAATCTGCTGGGCCAGTATGTTGGCAATATCTGTTGGCTCAGTATAGGAGGTACCATTGTGCAGTAACTCAGAGCAAACCTGGGTATTGCTGTGGAGATTCTTGATATAACTATAGAAGGCTTTGTGGTTGTTTTTAGTGTCTGATGCAATTCTGCCTTCATAGCTGGCTTTAGAGGTTTTGATGAGGGGTCTCAACTTTTTGTTGAGGCTAATAATGGAGTTTTTCCAGTCTTGACACTTCACCTTTTTCTGCAACTGTATCTTCTTTCTGTTGTAGAATTTATTAATGACAGGGGACCACCAGATTGGCTTCCTTTTTTTGGAGGAGAGCATCTTGGTTCTGTTGGGTATGGCTAGTTCCATGCATTTATGTACGTGTTTGTACAGTGCAATGGTGTATGATTCAGCAGCCATGCATCTATTTTCCATTGACATCCATGTCGTGAAGTTAGTCACCTCTATTTTGTAGGAGCCCAAAGTCAGCTTTGGAGAAGTTTTTCATAGTGGTTACCTTTGTGGGGGGTGTGGGTGTGGTGTGGATTTCCATGGTGATTAGTTTGTGGTCAGATGTAACCAGGGAGGAATTGACTATTGGAGTAGAGCAACAATTGCACATGTTAATAATAACCATGTCAAAGATGTTGCTTCCTCTAGTTGGGGTAAGAATTAGCTGATCCAGGACATTGGAATTGATGAATTCCAGGAAGTGTTGGGCCGGTGTATTGGTGCATGAGTAATTTTTCCAGTTGATGGATGGGTAGTTGAAGTCACCTAGTATAAGAGTGTTGTGTTGGACTCTAATAGTTCCCAGGGTGCTAAGGAATGTGAAGTGAGAGTCTTGGGACATGGTTGGGGAACTACAGTTGGTTACAACCTGAATTGCCATCTTACCCAATGTTAGTTGTACCTGAAGTATCTCAGATGCATTATGCTGGGCTACTAGTCTGGAGGTGTGCATATCATTTATGAATATGAAGACACCACTGCCTTTGGAGCTTTGGTCCATGTTCTGGGGCCGAAAGGTGTGGAATGAGTTATAGCCTGGTAGTGCAGGGGTGCTTTCTGCTGCTTTAAACCAGGTCTCTGTTACAGCACAAATGTAGATGTTCTCCATTTTGAGGAGTGCTTCAAGCAAGTGCATCTTGAGATTTAGACTTCTAGCATTGAGCAGCATGACCCTCAGATTGCATTTATTTATAGCTGTTACATGGTAATTTGGTCTTTGGAACATCGCCTAAAAAGGGCACTATGGGGTGGCAAGAGCCTTAGCCAATATCTGGAAACCCAGGGTTGACAGATGCAGGCCATCTCTGGCAAACCATTGAGGTCTGTCAATCATGTCATCCCAAGCAAACAGATACTGGATCCTCTTAGAATGACACCAGAAACTTAGCCAATTGTTGAAGTCAATAATTTTCAGCTTGTACAGCGGTATCATTCTGGGCGACGTTAGGATGCTGCTTAAGGTTAGGGTCATACCTGCCTGGGCCACATAATCTGAGAGCTCCTCCATGTCTCTTTTCATGTAGTCCAGGGAGGTGTGTCTCAGGTCATACACACCCACATGGATAGTAACAGTCTTACTTGTACTTGTTGTGGAGTGACCTGAGTGCATGTGTTATGTGTCGGATTCTGGCACGTGATAGACAGCTGACTGTTACCTTCTCCTTATTCAACCTATTGAATGGGACATCAGTGTTCCTCACTATCGAGTCACCTATGATTAGTTGATTGGGCAAGCTGTTTTGCCTTGGGGCTTAGGGTGAGGGGCACACTGTGAAGGTGAGCTATGTGTCTTGTGGTTTGTGCTGTGTTGTGGTGGTCGAGTGCATTTCTGCCTTGGAGGTCACTGCCCTTTGGGTAGATTTCTATTGAGAGCCTCTACAAAGGAGGGTGTTTGGTTTGTCTTTTTATATGAGAGCTGTGATGGTGAAGGGGGTTGGTAGGGTGGCCTAATGGTTAAGGTGTTTGCTTTACAAATACAAGGTGCAGGGTTTGAGTCTCAAAAGGGATAATTGGCTTAGCTTACAATGGCTCAGAAGGGCAGTTAGCCTAGTACTAATCTATGAACCTATGAGTGCTCTGGAGGGCTATGTGTGGCATGTGATGTGGTGCAGATTTTGACCTTCTCCTGTTGACCAGCTATTCCAGTCTTGGCTTGAGACTGCATGGCTTCCAGTTTGGATATATATCTATATATATAAGTGTATCTCTCACAAGTCTGAGTGTTGGAAGATAAGAGGAAAGGGTTGTCTGTGTACATGAGGCAGTTGCCACACTGCCTCAGAATGCCCACTTTTACCAGGTTAATGGGAGAAAGCACAGGGAACTGACCTTTACACATGCCAGGAGGGATGGCCATTATTAATATTTACTAGAGCTGTTTCCTTATATATTCCTTTTACAAGAAAAAATGTCACACAATGTGTCTGAGCATCTACAGAGCACTGCCAAACACTTGAGGGGAAACTAATACGTAGACCCTTAAAACGTAAGGATGAAGTATTTAGGCAGATATTCTGAAGCTGGGAAGAAATCAAGCAGTGCTTACTGAAAATAAAGAATTAGCTTGTCAAGAATGATGAAAAGAGGGCAGTCGCATGAATAGCTACTGCCTGGCTACTACTAATTCTGGTCGCAGTACAGCTTCACTCTGTTGGGATACAATACTCCTTTGTTTCTTCTCTTACCAAAACCAAAATGTTAGCACCGATCCCAAAAAGGGAAGTAGGCCACGGCCTGTTTGATGATCCACAGTCTTGTCCCAGATGATGCAAGGGTCTGCAGGCTTGTAGCCTTTTTTCTGGTAGATGCCTCGAATAGCAACCAGACCGATCAGGTATGTTAAGCACAGACACTCACTCTCCAACCAGAAAGATTCAGGAATCAATGCACTCTGCTCCTACTCTCACCAGGATCAAAATATAAGCACAGATTCCAAGCTGTTATCTATAAAATAGTTATTAAGCTTTCTGGTGATCAGCAGTCTCCAGGAAATAATGTAACTGCACTCCTTCTCTCACCAGGAAAAAACAGAAGTACTAATCCCAAGAGGACTACTGAGAGGCAGAATGTGGGGTCTCCAATAACTGGTGATCTTGCAATAGATGCTTAAAGGTAAGATGAAAAAATGGTTTATACTAATCACTGCAGAAGGCAACCCAGATGAATACCACACGTTATTATGCCTCAGAGGTTATTTTAAGGGGTGTTTGTTCATTACTGTATGATTTAATGGCTACCTCTGTCCATCAGTCACAGATGTCATACCAAAGTGGGATTTTCTATTTCCTATCTACTGCTTAATGTTGCACTTCAATACAATTAGGGAAGGGTTCTGCTTCACATGGATGGGAGGCCTATCCCCAAGAATGGGGAATAAATATTTTTCCTTCCAAAATGTATTGCTGAAGTTGAAAGCAAAGTTTAAATTCTTAGATCTAGTAGTTCTGGTGCTGTTTGTTTTGTGGATATGCAAAAGATCCTTTCGAGTGGGCTCCAAAGATGTCTTATATCCTAAGAATAAATCATCTCTTAGCAATTTGTAGTAAATTGAGTATAGAGGTAGGGCTTTGAGCCAGTCTCCATAGGACATTGTGTTTATGTTCTGCATTCTTTTTGTGAGGAACCTCTGTGGACATTCCAGTTGTTGCAAGTGCTTGGTTTGGTACATACCAAAGGGGCATTACACTCAATGGTGGGTGGCTGATGTTGGTGAAAAGCTAGTTTTCTACATGACTCACCAAATCCTTTACTACTGTAGCTACTTTAAGGGGTGATTTATCGATGAGAAAGCTTCCCTGGGGTGGCTAACTTCCCAAAAGGTACTATTATGCATTTCTTGGCATGGAGTCATTTTTCTGGTTAGATATTTCTGTGAGATGTTATTTTCTTGGAGGAGGGGGTTACTATGATTGCTCCTAGATTGCAATCATCTGAAACTGGTTAAGCCAAATGCCCTTGACATTGACTTTGACGTTCTAAAAACAGATGCTAAAGAGGAGCTGACTCAGTCCAGAACCATGTGGGACTCCAATGGTGAATGATCTGTATGCAGAATTGGTCTCCTCCTAACTTCCTGGGGTCTCTGTGTGAGCCAGCTGGCTATCCAGAAGTGTATATAGGGGTTTATGCCTAATTGTATGAATTTGTTTACAATGCCTGAGCAGGGTGTTCTATCAAATGCCTTAGCTAGGTCAAGGTAGACAATAAGCACTGTTTTGCCCTCATCCATTACTCAAAGAAGTCCACCTGATTTAGTAGTCATTACCTGTCTTTGATAAAACCGTACTGGACTGGGTCAAGTTTCTAAATGCTTCCTGTGTCATTGTTAATCCTTTCCATGGCTTTGCAAATGAAACTAATCAGACTAATGGGTTTGTCATTTCCTTGATCTGATGATGGTCCGCCTTGTGCAGAGAAATTACCATTGCAGTCCTCCATTCACATGGCATGAAACCTGTGTGGAGATAGCTCTTGAATAGTGACTCCAGTGGCCCACATAGGTCATACTTCAGGACATTTAGGAGGCATCCTGGGATATTATTGGGGCCCTTTGAAGCTGCATTCTTGGCCTTACAGAGCACATCTAAGATCTGCTTCCTACTGATTGTTTAGGGGGGAGTTATGTTAGGTGGTATTTCCTGAGGAGTGGCTGGCAGTGAGTGTGTGGGGGGGGGGGTAAAGTTGGTGCTGAGTTTATCAGCCAGAAGAGTTGTTATATTTCCCAGTTCCGTGAGTGTGGCTTCATTTACCAACAGTTCAACAAACCATTTTGTCTTTGAGGTTTCAGATATAGCTAAATAAGACCTTATTGTTTTCCTTGTTCTAAGATGCTATATTTACCTCAAGATTTCCTTTGCTGGACTTAATCAGTTCTCTTTGCTGTCTATTCAATTTGATGAGAGATTTTTTTATCTTTTTTGTGTTAAACATCCTAATTTTAGCTAAGACTTTTTTCTTTTATTATGCAACCTGTTTAATTTTGCATTCTACCAGGGTACTTATTTTTTAGTTAGCTTTTGGACTATCTTTTGTAAAGCAGATGCAGTCACTGACATTGTATAAAGCTTCTGTGAATAATTCTGCATAGGCTACTCTGATGTCTTGGTTTGTAGAGACTTGAAGTTTTGACTGGTTATCCTAGTTTGCTGTGGAGTTTTTTTTCTAACTGCTACTGAGTTTGCTGGGGTCACAGAATTTATTCTTATTTTGAAGGAGACCAGTTTGGGGTCTGCCCTTACCAGAAAGGACATGGCACTGGGGGGAGTGCAGCATTCTCCCATATTTGTTGGTACTAGATCTAATATGTTGTTACACACTAACTAATCCAGGATGTTTGTGTTCACAAAGTCTAGGAATCACTGTGTCTGCAAATTTGAGGTCATACAGGATTACCAATTTACAGAGGGATAATTAAAGTCTCCCATGAGTATGGTATTTGGTTGAATTGTGAATGTCACAAATAGGTCTAAGTATGAGCTATGGGTTTCATGGTACGTAGAGGGTGACCTATAGTTCCTAGGATATGGCATAGGACTTGTCTATGGTAATCTGGACATGGAGGATCTCCAATCCATCATCCTGTTTAACCATCCTAAAAGTATGGTTGTTGTTGATGTAGATTGAGACACCTTTGCCTTTTGTCATTATCTGTGCAGTTGCTGATCTAAATTTGTGGAAGGCACTGAAACCGTGCACTTTCTGGGTACTCTCTGCAGCTTTAAATTATGTCTTCATTACTGCACAGATGTCTGTATTCAACAAGTTGAGAACAGCTTGAAAGAGTGCAGCTTCTTGTTTATATTTTTGGCGTTAAGCTGTGACACCTTTAGACTTCCTTGAGCAGATTTTGCTATGTTGGAAGGTTTGTCAATCTGGTATTGCCTAAAAAAGTCTGTATGGGGGATGACAATGTTTTAGCCAATACTCGACCATCCTTGGCAAAGTAATGTGGTTTGTTTACCATGTCCTAACATTGTTTCAAAATTGCATCTCTCTAGAATGACACCCAGAACTAAGCTAATTATTAAAGTCAATCATCTTTTGTCGACAATTTGAAACTGTTTAGCTCATCAGACTCATCAGATGAGGAACTGAAAGTATAACTGCAAGTTGTCAAGACATTTACAGATGATATAAGAATGTCATTTGGTTTTGATAAATGTGTGGAAGCAACCTTTAAAGCAGGAAAACTGCAGCACCAAGAAAACCAGTTTGGGACAAGAATGTGATATAAAAGAACTTGTGCAAGAGGGAGTGTATAAATATTTGGGAATTGATGAAATATCAACAATAAAACATGAAAAAATATGAATAAAACTTAGTAAGGAGTACTTCAGAAGATTAATCCTGAAAACAGCATTGACATCTAGGAACACAATCCAAGCTACAAACCAAATTGCCCTTCCTGTCCTAACTTACAGTTTTGGAGTGATTAACTGGCCCCAAAATGTGTTGGATAGATTAGACAGGAAAACAAGAACGATGCTTCATGCTCACCAAATGATTTATAAAAATCAGTGCATACCAAGATTATATATTTCTGAAGGAGGAATGGGCCTCCTTGAAATTAATGACATGTATAGACCTGCAATCGACGGACTGCACAAATATCTGCTGACCACACAAGACCCAAATGCAGTGAAAGTTTTGAAACATGAGTAGAATAAATCTAAGATGACTCCCGTGCATAGGCTAGTAGAAGCATATTGGCATCAAGCAGGAATGGAAATCAAACCAGACGTAGGTAAAAATCAGGCAGCAACTGAATGTGCCCAAAAACAATAGAAAGAATAGAAGGTGAAGGACCAGATGAGAAGACAAGAAATGTGGAAAAAGCACAAATATAGTTGCAAGTATAGAAAACTTCTGGAAGAACCTCATGTTGATCAGGAATGACTGCAGGAATGGTTAAGGACAGGTGAATTTAAACCAAGAGATGAAAGGTTAATATTGATGGCCCAAGATAGTGGGCAATGTACACGTTGGTTTACAAAGTCGATTGAACATGTGGGAGAAACAGACAAATGTAGGTTTTGCAAAACAGTATTGGAAACAGTTGCACACCTCGTTACTGGTTGCGACATACTAATGACAGAAGGACTGTATACTGAAAGGCATAATAATGTGCTGAGACTGCTGCACCCGGGATTCTGCAAACATTATGGTATTGAAGTGGCTGTAAAACACTGGAAATGTGACCCACAAAGCATCATAGAAAATGATGGTCTACATCACATGGGATCATCCATTACCAACAGTTCAAAAGATAGATCCTAGAAAACCAGATGTAGTGGTCCAAAAAAAGAAGACAAAAGCAACATTGATCATTGAAATTGCCACACAGTGACTACAGTGTCCTGTGCACAGAGAGACACAAAGTCATAAAATATTGGGATTTGCAAGCAGGAATGAGAGCAATGTAGAAGAAAGATACCCAGATAGTTCCAATAGTAGCAGGAGTGACGGGTCTTATAAAAAAAGAGTCTACAATCATATTTAGATATGCTACCAATACATGTAACTCCATACGAATTACAGAAGGAGTCATAGCTGGCCACATTGCAGGTGCTGCGAAGAGCACTTTTGGTTGACATCAAAGAGTGAAACAATACTAATTTCATAAACTTTAATTGTAGTTTGACTTAGGAATGAGGTCCGTTCCCGTCATGGTATTATAAACCCAAAAGATTTGGAGAAATTAAAAAAAGTTAGAATGCTGCTAAATGCTAAGCACATACCAGCCCTTGACACATAGTCCAAAAACTCTATAATGTCTCTTTTCAAATAGTCTAGGGTAATATGTCTCAGGTCATTTACACATACATGGACTATGACTAAGTCATACTAGTACCCGTGGTCTGTGGTAGAATGAGTTGAGGCATGCATTACTTGATTGGTTCTGGCCCCTGGTAGACAACTGACCATTATTTTTTCCTTTTTCTTCCTGGTGAGTGGAGCATCAGTATGTCATATGATGGAGTTGCCTATGACTAGAGTCTTGGGTATGGTATTGGCTGGCCTTATGGGATTAATAGTTGAGGCTCCACTGAGATCGGCTGTATGTGCAGTGTTAGCACCTCAGTACAAGTAGGTCTGTGTTTAGGCTGCACACTATGTGTTGTGAGTGAAACTTGTGTGTTTCAGTTGTCAGTGAACATTAGACAATTGTTACATTGTCTCAATATACCCATATCCACCAAACTGGCTAAGGAGAAATTGCAAAAGTGCATATTCATGATGTCAGGTCCTTTATTGGGTGAGCTATAGGGGTGTGGTGCACACATCGTTAATAGTGAGCTGACTAAGTGTGCTTTTGGGGCTTGGGATTAGACTGGGCTATATAATGATAAATTTAAGTGAGTAGGTTCTTCTTAACACATACGAGCAAACTAGCTACGCTACACTTACCGAGTTACTGGTATAGTTTCAGAGGTGGTTCTATAAGAAAAATTTGGTTTCTATCTGCATCTATAAAAACAGATAGAAACCAAATTTTCCCTATAGAACCACCTCTGTCTGCATCTATATTCCGCGGTGGTGTAGCGGTAGCATTGTCGCCTCACAGCAAGAGGTTCTCCTGTTCGATTCTCGGCTGGACCGCCTTCTGTGTGGAGTCTGCATGTCCTCCCCGTGGTCGAGTGGCATTCGAAAGACATGCATGAATGGACGTGCCTTCGTTGAAGGTTGGGCATTGGGCTGGCACCTCGGCACCATAAAAATCGACTGCCAATCATTAGCAGACTGGAGTTCCACTGTGGCAACCCTAGCTGGGAAAAGCCAAAAGAAAAAAAAACAATCTGTCTGCATCTATACAGGGCACTACTAACCACTAGTGCATGAAGAAGAGTGGGTATTCAAACGTGCCAGCTTTATATAGGCAATTAAAAAAAATCACAGGAAACTGACTTCTAAGCACTCTGGCCAGTAAAATGACTACATTTACAGCTTCCTTATGTATTTCCCAGCTTAGAACAGGCCACCACCTACTGCCCTAGATGGAGTATCCCACTCTTCTTAATGTAAAAACAGAGAAAAGATAGACTGAGAGTATATGCTACCACAGAATAACTTAAACAATCTACCTGAACAAGGAGATTTCAAGTATTAGGGGACCTTTAAATGATTTAAGATGCAAAATCACAAATAAAACAAAAGTAAAGCAGTACCATTCTAAAACAGATAACTGAAGTACAAAACAATAAAATAAATATTTTATCCATCAAGGGTGGAGCAGGATTAATTCAGGACCCTCTCAGAGTGAGGCACTTAAATGAAATCTTCCCAAACCCTAGAGATCTCCCAGATATTCCACCTGCAATTATTACCCTCAGCAAACCCAAAAGCACTCAACAGAAACATCACCTCAGACTGTAAATACAGCCACACACACTGCAGCCTCAGCTACTGAGCTGTTCTTTTAACTTTTTAAATTAATTAGAACCACTCATAATCCTCTAAATCAAAAGCATTTGTTATCCACATAGCTCTCCTGCTAATCCCGACTCTGATAACTGCTTTTGTTCAACTACATGGCATGTCATATTCTATTTATACATGTTTTTACAACTTCTGTGTATTATTTTAAATTTGTTTTTGTTTTCTACATCCCTTTCTTAACATTCTCTTCCACTAAGCTGTTAAGCTGTTTACTTATTATAGTATTTGGTTTTAGTTTTCACCTCTTGATGCAGTGTTGTTGATGTAATTTTCCATTTTTTTTTGTTTGCCAAACCCAGATAACTCTCCTGCACAGTATGGGGATATACAGAAGAATCAAACCACATTGCATAATGTTACCTGCTGTCTAATTCTTTTAAAAGCTCATCTGCATATTCTGTAAGATGCTTTAACATCTGAGTCAGCAGAATTAACTGTTTAAAGATTTAAACCTTGCCTGTGATATAAATAGGAGCTGCTGGAGAGATAGGTATACATCCCAGAGACTACCCCATCTATGGAACTGGCTCCCCATCCAAATGAAGCAGAATTCCTCCCTTACCCAATTTAAGTGCAACTTGGACAATTGGATGGGGAACTGGAAATTCATCTCTGGTTTGGCACCTATGTCGCTAATGTAAAGTAAAAAATGTAAAAACACTGGTGACATGCACCACATTTAGTAATCTCTCCGTTGACCTTTTGACATCTTTTATTACCTGCTCAAAATTTTTTTTCATATTGGGTAGTACTTTAAACACAAAACGTGGATGCTCACCTACTACTTGGTATAATTGTCCATTACCTCTGAAAAACAACCAATATTTTTTAATAATCTCCTTTGCCTGACTAGAACATTTGCTATATTGAAGGATCAAAGCTCTGCAAAAATTAATATCAAATTCTTCAGCAGTTTTTAATGTCGAATCATGTGGGTAGTTCAAACCCTTACCTAACAAAGGTGTATACTTAGAACCCCACTCGACACACAACTCTTGATACCTGCTGAATTGGGTGCCCTCTTTTCTAAAAACATGTCCATTATTTTTTTTTCTCTCATTCAAAAGCAGTGTTATGTGAAACCATTCTTACCAGTATAGCAAAATGGCCCTGGATTAAACTTTTTTGTATGTTATTAGATGGAAACTGTTAAAATGCAAATATGATTTGGAAAAAAAGTTGATTTTATGCATTTGCTAGACTCAAAAGTATTATCAACCAAAGAAATGTTTGTATCCAGATAATCAATGTGGTTCCCACTATGTTGAAAAATAAACCTCAAAAAAATGGTTGAACTATTTAAATATTCAAATAGAAGACACATTGTTTCATGGTCACCTTCGCATAAAATAAAAATGCCATCCAAACATCTTAAATAAAGTTTATAATGACTGAATAAAATGTGAATTAAAAACATATTTTTCTCCCAAGATAGCATAGGTAATTTTACAAATGTGGGGGCACATGCTGCCCCATAGCTATCCCACTGACCTGTTTGTAAATTTCACCCTCAACATATATAAAATAGTTTCCAAAAATAATATCTATACATTTATATTAAAATATGTCAGTGGATGACAGGCAATTACAATCCAAAACTGCTGCAACAAACACCAAACAGTTCCATTCCTTCTGCTTGAGAAATACAAGTGAACAAACCAACAACATCAATTGTAAGGAAAACTAACTCTGAAACAATCAAATCATTTTGTAACCTTCCCATGAAGTTCCATGAATCTTGTAAAATGAGTAGAATTGTGTCCAAAATTGGGTTTTAAAATATTTTCAACATACACTGCCAAAGAATGGGTAGCAGAAGCTTGGGCCACAACAACAGGTCTTAAAGGTGGCTTTAAAACTCATTTGTGGACCTTAGGAATCCCCAAAACTAGTAGGGATCACTGGATGGGTATTGTACAAAAACTGATGCAGGTCAGGACTGATACTGCCTTTAAAAAGGCTGTCATCAAGGAAAAAATGAATATTCTTGCAAGCTAGACAAAATATTGTTCCTAGATTAAACTAATTGCATAAGGAATATTTGTGAGATACAATCAATACAGTCAACAAAACTGTACCACTGCCTTTATCAGACTTCATAATTCTTATGGTTTTGTTCCCATCAGATTACTAAGTAATAAACATTCAACACCTAATAGGTTGTTGTTAAAGTTTTTATGTCTCCCTGAAGCCAATTCATACAAATTGTTCTCCTACAACATCTCAAATGTAGAGACAGTGGGGTGCAGTACTGGCTGAGGTGTGCTCCTATGTCCTAACACATCTGTGTTTAAGGCAGATCCACTGTTCTTGTTCTGAAAGAAAAATGCCTAATTTAACTTTCGTGTAAAAAGTTTCAACTCCAAAATAGTCTACGACATCAAATTTCTTAGTAGGAATGAACGTAAATGCCTTAGAAAACAAAGAAAAATAGCACTCATTAATGTGTAAACTGCTATAATTAAAATGTTGTCCCTCTTATATTTTAACACTATACCATCATATCCAACTGAAATAACTATGTACTATGGGTTGTGGTGATTGTAAAATGATGGAGCACGATAAGCCCCCTTTCTCGTTCTCTGCCCTGGGAACCATTTCCTTCTTCTCCCAACGTGAGCATAGCTGCATTGAGGTAAGGGGTGGTCATATGTAGCTCGTGTTCAATGATTTGTTTTTTTACCAGACCAGATTACTGGAGGAAGCTCTAAAGGGTCAGAGAAATCAGGGATGTTCTCAATATTAAAAAAGTCACCCTCTGTGACTTCATGATTAAAATGTTCAAGGGGAGTGGCCGAATCTCCTTCCTTATCCACCATATTACCTACTGGACCACGATCAAAGTTATCAGGAAAAAATGAGTTACGTATTTTATAAGCTGTTTGATCCTGATACTACATAGTGCCTCTAAGCAACTTTCTATCTTTTCTCTTCTTTAAAGGAGACACATCATTGTCAACTTTGTGTAAAACAGAATATTTAACCTTCTAGCTATCAAAAAGGAAATCAGTTTTAATAACCTTGTTCCAGTTATTTAGTTCCTGTATACATTGATCAACCAACAATTTATTATGCTTGATAATCAACCTAAGTAATTCCATCCCTTGTTTGTTAAATAATTGAACAATCTCTAAAAAATGTAAAGTCAAGGTGCACTCCACTATGATATTTATTGTAACATAGTTCCATATGGACTAGTTCATGTTTCAAACTTTCCTCCAAAAAACAGCTATCAAGTTGCAACCCCCTTAGGTTGTATAATTTCTTTTAAATAAAAATCTAACAAGTCCTTCAGAGATACTGACCTGATATAGTTCCAAGATATAGGAGATCGAAAAGAAAACTCTTGGTGAGGCCAATCAACAAAATCAGCCTGAATGGACAAGTCATCCTGAGCAACAGTACGCATAGTCGCAATAACATTTTTAGATAAAATATCAGTATATACTGTTTGAAAACCTTGAAAGGGCTCAGAGTCATGAGAATTCAAAAGAGGTGAATGAAGTCTCGTAACAACAGGCACTTCCAAATGCCTATTCCATGCAGGCTGCTGCATTGGTACCTCCTCCTTCAAAAGAGAATTTCTGTGAATTAAATGCTGAGTAAGCAATTCGATCAAACATGTTAGTTGACCTGATAAGTAACCGACATCAAACAGGGAATCGTGCACTGTACTACCCATGTCAGAAGAATGAAGCAACATTGGTCTGGTATTCAAAGACTCCGTAGTCCAAGTGAAAGGCACCAAAAACTCTAAGAACCAAAAAAAACAAAAGAAGGTGGAAGCGCACACAAAACAGACACTCAGATTCAAAGTCAGTGTGCAACAGAATTGTCGGATCCAGGGGAGAAACCAATCCAAAATTATTGAAGTCCAGACAAAGTCAAAATGAAACAGTGTTCATTAGAAACAAGTATTTAAAGCACTCCGAAGAGTAGCAGTACATCAGTCATCTCAGTATAGATATCGTCAGAACCAACAAACAGGCAACGCTATTACATTTAAATAATTAATTAAATTAAGTCACACAATTAAATGCATTCAGTTGTAATAGTATATTACCTTTGACCTAAGAATCTTAGGAAAAACTTGGGCATCAACTTCTAGTATGTGCAGTCATGTAAGAAAATATGCTGATATCCTGAATACATGGTCCTAGCTTACATCACAGAGTCTAACAAGATGGCAAGCACCCAGTCATGGTACCAGACTACTTTTTGAGCAGCACTCTGACTAGAAGTGAATGCAAAATATACAATACTTGTTTATTTATTTGTGAACCATGGCTTCAGTAACCAAGTCAACAAGGGGAAATAATGATTCAGCAGATGTCACAAAGAAACTGTGAGCCTGCAAGGCAAAGAAAGAAAGATAGAGAAGACATTCATTGCACACTCATGTCACAGGACATCAAAGGCAGATGGAAGGAGTACTTTCATCAGCTTCTGAATGTAGAAAACCTCACAGAAGCTGTAGTGCTTCAGACACAGCATACAGTAAAAGAAGAGGGGCCCACATTAAAAGAACAGCACTAAGGAATATTAAATCAGGGAAAACAGCAGGCTCAGATGACAGCACAGCAGATATGATCAAGATGCTGGGTGAGATGGAGAGAAATGGCTCCTGAGGGTACTCGTAACAGTATGGAGGGAACGATGTATCAGTGATGATTGGAGAAAAAGCATTCTAGTACCAATATATAATAACAAAGGTGCCCTTCACAAATGTAAGCAGTGCAGAGGTATCAAACTCTTGTCACATTGCATGAAAGTTCTGGAGAGGGCAACTGATAAATGAAAATGCAGAAAAAGTATGATGGGAGATGAGCAGTTCAGATTCAGATCAGGATAGAGCACAAGTGACTTGATGTTTGCAGTGAGACAGTTGAAAAGAAACTAGAGATTAGAAAAGATTCCAGATGGCCATTCCTAAACTTGTAGAAAGCATATGACAAGGTCTTAAGAAAGCTGATTTGGGCAGTCCTTTCATGGTTCTAAGTCCCAGAAACAGTTGTAGAATTAGTACAGGCATGGGATTCAGTATATATCAGGGCCCTTACTCTACTGCTGGTCATAATAGTGATGGCCTACATTAGCAAAGTGGTCAGCAAGTAAGTTCAATAAAGCTGCCATATGCAGACTATGTGGCATTACATGCAGACTCTGAAGAAGAACTTCAACAAATGATAGAGGAATGGAATGCAAAGCTGAAGGCTCAGAGAATGTAACTACAGATAAGCCAGTTGTCATGGCAGTAAATGTGGAAAACCAGAAGGAGAAGATGAAAACTGAGATAGAAGGTAATGTAGTAGAAGAAGTAAAAAGCTTCAAGTATCTGGGAAGGGTGGGTAAGGAGAAGGGAAGTGTGGATCAGGAAACCAGAGCTAGAATAAGAGGGGCTGCAGTCAACTTGCACAGAATATTATGAGCAGTGTGTGACATAAGAATGCCAAAGAAGCTGAAAAGCAAGGTGTACAAAGCAGTGGTGCAACCAGTACTACCATGTGGTACAGAAAACTAAACAGTGACGGGAGAAAAGCTGTGAAAGGTAGGGATGATGGAGATGAAGTGCCTGAGATGGGTGGCAGGATGCACATTGTGGAACTGAAAAAGTGATAAAGACAACAAAGCAGAAGCTCAAGCAACTCCAAATTGCATAGAAGATCAAAGAGAACAGATTATGGTGGTTTGAATACATGTGCAGGAGAGGAGAGCACAATCTGGTGAAGAAAAGTTGGGACAGACAGAAACAAGGCAAGAGGAAACAATGGTGTCCATCAAATGAATGGATGGATTGTGTGAGAAAAGACCTGCAACAGTCAGGCCTGACTATCAAACAAGGTAGAAGAGTTGATGTAACACACTAAACCCATGTGGAAAAGATGGAAAAAGGAGATGATGATGATGATGATGATGATGATGATGACGACGACTGGGAGCGATGGGCAAAGACAGATGGTGCATTATCAGTGCAACATGTATGTAAGGCCCTTAATAACATTTAATCTGAGGCTGATCCTGTCCCACTAGTGAGTAATATAAGCCTTTTACTGTGTATATCACTATCTATGAAATATAAGTGCTCTATGTGTACTGCTGCAGAGGTATCAGATACTGCAGAATGTCATATTTTAAAAACATTTCCTCCTCTCTACTGCTGCACCTAATGTTGCATCTCCTTCTAAGAATTTTAGTTTGTTCTGTCTTCCATCACACATGTCTTAAACAAACTGAAGAGTAGTGGGCCCAGAACGGACAATTCCAGTACTCCATTAGAACATTTCCTTATTCCTGACCCTGTCTCTTCTCTCTCCAACCTCTGTTTCACATCACTCAGCCATACAGTGATTGATTTTTCCAGCTTTCCTATCAGTCATCTGTGCAGGAGAAAATTAACAGTCTTAGTGAAGCTGAGGCAGACCATGGTTACTGGTTATTCTCTGTCAAGTACTTCTATAACCCAGTCATAAAACTAAGTTTGGTATAACTGTTTCAGGCCAAAAAAAATAGGTTAAATTGCTTATCATAGATATCATTTCCCATCTCATAAAGCAACCTGATTTTTTATCAGGATTCTATCAGTGGCTTCCCCCATGACACTACTCCTGCCCACCCACCTTGTACAAAGATGGACATTTTACTATCCTCTACTCCTCGTGTATTTCTGCAGTGGGTCTGTCCACTGATCTCATTGCTTATTTATCCTTGTTTAGCTGGTCCTTGTATATGGAAGGTTCTGTTTTTTTACTACACTTACTTGTTTTCATTTTGTACTATATTAATTATACATACAATTTGCAAAACATTTTTATTTGTATTACAATTAGTTACTGGCTGATAAGAGATATTTGGCCCAGTCAATAATGTTAATGAAAAAAAGAAAGAGAGGAGAGAGAAAAGAAAAAAAGAGGAAAGGAAAGAAAAGTGTGCATTTGTGTATATGTCGGTGTGTGCACGCACATGTGCCTCCTTTTGTGTGCATGTCTTCTGACTAACCGCTAGATAAACAAGTAGTAGCTCTTCTGTATGTTCCAGAAATAATATTGGCTGCTACTGCCCTATTGACATTTATATTTGTGAAAAGCTGTCATGAACCTATGAAGGAAGAGTACATTGATAGCCTTGTGGAGGTCATTATGTTTTAAAACTGTAACATTTAGATTTAACTATATTTCACAATCCAAAATAATTACATTCTCAAACAACAGCCTATTCTCCATTAAGGAAAGATGCCTAATTTAAATATGTATATTTCGGTAATGGGAGGTATGTCATATGCAAGTTCAATGTGATGAAAATATGCAGTGAACAATTGACATTTTCTGTACAAAGATATTTTGTTTGATAGCATGCAGAGAAAAATAACCGAGCATCAATGTATTGTAAACATATATGAACTTTGTAGAATATGAGTAATGCAGATTTCCACTGCTTACTAAACAGACAGACTAATTGTTTTATCTGGAGCAAAATATTGTGACATAACTATCACATATGTAATGTACAACCATAGATAATAATATTTAATGTTCAATCTTAAATTATGGATTCCAAAGGAATGTATGTATATGCACAGTACCATGTTGAAGTTGGAAGCATTAACAGAATACAATTCTAAAAGAAAGCTTGCACTCCTGGAATGCAAATGAGAAAACAGCTCAAGCATTTACTAGTCAGTTACATCAGATGAGCTATTTGAACAGTGTGGCATAATACTGCGTTTCTAAAAGTGAACACTAACATTGGTGGAGGACACCAGCATGTCATTGCGTAAGAGATGAAATGTCATTTCTAGCATGTGCTGTTAAGAGAGCAAAGATACTGATGTCTGAAGACACAGTGCCAGATGCACTACAAAATAAAGCCATGTGACAAGCAGCTAGGCATTCTTATTACATTTAAATAAAATCTCTGACAGTGTAGAGAATTTCAGCTATGAGCTAAGAAGCTACTTCCTGTGGTACAGGGTTTGATTCCCTTAGCTTTCATTTGCCTGCTGTGAGACTGTGAGCAAGTCACTGAACCAGGCAGTGCTTTGGGGTAATTGACAATCTGGGCTAGGCTCCTCAACGTTTTCCTGACTGGATGCCTAACAGGAAACTATAAACGTATATCATTTGGACAGGAGTTGATACAAGATGTACAACATTAATGCACCACACACAACAGCACATAGCCTGCTGTTGAATCCTACACTACTGGAAACTAAATATTGTCTGGAATTTTTCTGGGTCTTTTTCTCCCTTTTTTCCTCCCCTTTGCCTGATGACCATCAAGTCTCCTTTATGATACTTGATCCTTTTATTTCCTGGCAGTGTAAGCTAACCTTACAAATCTGCAATGGTGAGAACCTGTTGGAGTGGGTTATCATGCAGGTAGACATCAGGGGTTCATTTCCATGTCAATGGGCAGAGGGATGTATGTCTGAGAAATTTCGGTGATATATGGGTTACACTATAACAGTGCTCCACTCTCCAGCCTTCCATATTTTTGATAAATTCCTACCTATTATATTTAGGGAGGCTAGAATCTACGTCAAGTTCTTATCAACAACACAAGAGTGGCATAGGGTCCTAGAATGATCCCATGATGAAGCACACCCCCATGAGCACTTGATGTCATTGAGTGCCCACATATTGCTGTCAATGGACTAGACAGGGATGATTCTGAAATGTATATTAATCTAAGAGCAAGCATTCCCTGTACTATCAGATTTTGTGTCATGCAAATGGTATCATAAAACAACCATGTGTGAAATATCCAAGAAACACATATGATATAACCTATGGAACATGTGTGCCTTAAGCAGTCTGTTTTCTGGTGGGCATATCCCACATGAACAGTCTATTCTATGAATAGTAGTATAAAGTAACAGTCCATCTACAGGACACTATTCATTCGTTCTTTTTCTATTTCTTGATGAGTTAGACCAGTCAGCCGTAGTCTCAGCAACAGTCTCCAAGTTATCTTGTGGCATCCCCAAGTATTCCTAGGGAGGCTGAGATATTTAATGCTCCCAATATATCTTGAGTCTACCTTGCACATCTCGTATCAATGATCAATGCCTGGTACTCCCCTTGTAGTGGAATGCTCATGGGTATCATCTTAAAGTAACCAGACCACCACAACTGACTCCTTTTAACACAATGGAGAAGTATTTTCACCCTGAGGCCTTATGGATTACTGAACTCCTCAGTCTGTCACAAAGAATAATTCCTGGTATCCAGTGAAGGAATCTCATTCCTGATGCTTGTATTGGAGATCTACCTCATTCTGTCACTCACTTCAAAATTCATAACCATAAGGTGAGGCGGAGGAAGATAACATAGACCAACCTGTAACCTGAGATCTTTGTCCCATAACTCATATCCCACTCTTCATTCCCCACAGCCTGATACAAGGACCGCTGTATGTCTACTGCTGAACTAGTCTTTCTGTCAGGCTCTTAGTCTCCTGTACCTTAGATCATGGAAAATAGCTCTCCCGTTCATCTAAAAACAGCAATCCACTGTCTTCTCAGAAAGGACCATGACCTGTGATGTAGTGGTGATAGGGTGCTGGTTTACATCACAACCATTTCATTTATTCAGAGCTTCCATGTGTCTGGTTTGGACACCTGTGATTTTGTGATTTACATTGAGAGTGTATTTTGCACTCTGGTGGGAACAAAGGGCTAATTCAACCCATCTGAGTTGGGAACTGCTGGTGGAAGGCTTATTGTATGTTTATCTGATTGGTCTGAGGGCTTAACTGTGTAAATGTCTTTCATCCTACTACTATAAAAGCCTTACATTGTTGTGAGACAATGCTCATTTATTCATAGCTTCCCTGTGCCTGGCTTGAACACCTGTGATTACAAGACTTGGATTGCTTCTAAAACCATGTGTACCTACATCGCTGATATAGGGATTTTTTTGCACTTGCTCTGTCTCAGTACTATTTAACACTTCTGTGATGCATTTATTGATTTGGTTGAATTTATCACTGTTTTTCAGGCTGCACTTGCTAAAGAAACACCACCTTCTTGTTACTGTATTGCTGTTCATTTGTTGTAACAGTATTCTGATATTTCCTAACCTCCTTTGATACTGCAAAAGCTGTCCTTAGTTTGCCAAAATATTTCTAAGTTTTGCAAAAAATGTTCTGTGTTTGTAGAAGTTCTCCTACATTTCCACAGTTTTTTCTGTATTTGTGAACATTTTTCAGGGTTTGTAAACTTATTTCCAAGGATTTCTGATACTTCAGGAGTTCTTTCTTTTGTTGTAAAGCATTTGTTACCACACTTGAGCTCAAAACCAGTTTGTTTTACATTAGGAGGTTTTTTTTGCATGTTGGTGTGAGCAGAGAGCTGATTCAACCCATCTCAATTGGGAACTGCTGGTGGAAGACTTATTGTGTGTTTATCTCATTAGCCTGAGAGCTTAATGGTGAAAACATCTTTCTTCCTGCTGGTATAAAAGTCTTGCTTTTGTGCATTTTGCAAACATGGTTACCCATGACTTCTGTATAAGCAAACCTCTCCAGTTTAAAATCCTCTATAGCAAAAGCTCTCCATAGTTTCCCATTGCTCACAGCTGCTCGAATAGCTTCCATTTTCTGCAGAAGGCACCACCACTGCAGGTCATCTAATAGTATACTACTAATAGTATACTACTAAACACTCTCACTTAGGCCTTTAAGTCACTTTCCCCTACTCCTTCCCATTTACTAAGGATCTGGTATAATGAATAGGTACTTCCCTGTCATCTCTGTTTCTGGTCTGGTGGCCATGGGCATCCTGAGGCAGCGTAGGAATCGCCTCATGTTCACAGACAACCACTTAATTTTAGAGCAGAAAAACACAGCATTTGACAGATTTAGATACGCAATGTCATTGAAGGCAAAGCTCTTATATACACACCCGAAAAATGCAAACCAGGTTGTCAGCATTACAGCCAAAACACTCACTATCAATTCCTAGGAACAATCACATAGACCAACATATGTGGAGGTACTCATTTGTATTCTACCCAAACCTCCAAGACCTCCTATAAGCATCTTTCAGAGGCCCTGTGCACACTCGATAAAGACAACACCTCACACAACACATAATTGTGCAAATCATAGTAGCCCTGCTTCTAAGGCCATAAGGCAACATACCATGCAGCCAAACATTCTAGTTATTGGGGATTCCATTGTAAGATGTACTGATGTCCTCCTTACCAGGCTAAACAAGGAGCCGTCTGTATGGAGCAAGGATCTGTCAAATCACACGTGCACTATCTTTAAACCACAAGTACCAGCATGATATTGTCATAATCCATGTGGGTGTAAATGACCAACAGAATGCATCACTGGAGTATATGAAGAAATATCACACTGTCCAAAAACAATTAAATAGAAAAGACGTCTCACACCAGATACAAAAAAGACGTTTTCTTAAAGTAGTTCATTGATGCTTGTTAATTATATGACAACATTTTCTGTATGACAACATATATATTTTTTACATGATAACATATTTCTATATGACATGAATTTTTATATTTTTATATATTTTTTTTATCTGACATTCTTTTTCATATGATATCATTTTTTACATGGCACTTTTTACAAAAAAAATTTTAATAGACATTCCTCTTATAGATTAGAATTTTAGGAATTCCTCTAATAGGATGTCACTGTTGGATGCCTTTTTATTGATTTTGTTGGTGAAAAAGGGTGATCTGTGTTGATATTATTTATTTACTAATTATTATTTATTTACTTTTCATAGGTAGTACCTTAATCCGTAAGCTATTTATTTGTAGGTACCATTTCCCTTTAAACCTGTTACAGGAAATGATGTAATGTGCATTTTATTATTTAAATGCTGTTTTATTTATCTGAGCTTGTTTGATGAAGTTCATTCACAAAATTTGACTAGGGGCAAAAGCGCTTACAAGCATCAACAAACTACTTTAATAAAACGTCTTTTTTTTGTATCCGGTGTGAGCCGTCTTTGCTATTATATGAAGAAAGACATGATGGAGCTCTCTGAATATATGTCCCAGTCAGGTATGAATATAACCCTGAGTAGCATCTTAACTTCATCGATGATGATATTACATTACCAGCAAAAACTGATTGACTTTAACAATTGGCTTAGTTTTTGGTGTCACAAGAAGGGGATCAAGTAGCTGTCAGCCTGGGGAGACACAATCGACAAACCACAATGCTTTGCCACAGATGGTTTGCACTTGTCACTGCTTGGCTTCTGGATACTGACAAAAACATTATCCCCATAGTGTCATTTTTGTTAAGCTGTGCTAAGTTGTTGAGCCCTCCAACATAACAAAAATCACTCATGACTACCTAAAGGTACTGCTGCTCAATGCTAGGAGTTTAAATAAAAAAAAATGCACTCCATAGAAGCAGTCTTCATCCTGGAGACTGCAGGGTCTATACTGAATTAGCGAATGCTTAGAAAAGTGAATGCTAATTCATTGACCCCTTTTAAGAGAAAGCTTACAATCTTGAACACTTGGAACAGAGATTTTTTTCACAGGGCAAAAAATCGCTGGGCCAGTTTCAGGAGTTTGCCATTTCCTCCACTGTGGTGAGATCTCGGAGTTGGTGTATTATGTAATGTTTTAATTTTTTTTTTTTTTTTGTGGAACAGCGATTTTTTTCCCAGGGGAAAAAAATAGCTGCTCTCGGTGCTCAAGATTTTAAGCTTTCACTTAAAAGGGGTCGATGAATTAGCATTCGCTAATTTAATATAGACCTGAGATTGCATACATATGTGGAATCATGGAAACATGGTTCAAAAGCATGGAGAGCACCCCAGCTATCAAAGGCTACAATGCCTTTTGTACATTTCGAGCCTCCTCAGCTCAGGATAAAACAAAGGCAGGAGGTGTCTCAGTGTTCACAAAGGACTCTGCTAGTCTGGTCCAACGACATGACTCGCTTGAGCTGCTCCATGCCCAACTAACCATAAGTGCAATGCTCTATCATATCCTTACTAGTTACAGATCACCTAACATGAGTCAAGAAAACTACACCTCCTACCTAAACCTACTGGAATCACTTGACATTCAACTTAACACCATACTTTTGAGTGACTTCAACTACACTTTATAAACTGGGAGACTTATACTACCTATAATTCATTTTCTCAGAGATTTTTGGACTTCATCAATGCAAACACTCTGAAGCAACTAGTTAGCTCCCCAATTAGAGATATGATATCCTAGACCTACTACTCACAAACATGGGAGATGCAGTTCCCTCCCATGCATTAACACCTCTCTGGTATGATCTGACCACAAAATGACCTCCTTTAATATTAAAACTAACCTAGAACCCCCATTAAACTCCATACCTGTTAAGAACATTGCTAAGGCTAATTACCTCAAACTAAGTGACAGCTTATTAAATTTCCAAACCCCTCCAAAGTTAGATGAGACTGAAGCCTATTCTAAGCTATACACAAAAGCACTGTACAACCATATTCATAGCTCCAAGTCAAACCTATGATTACTGGTAAAAATAAATCACCTGGTGGACCCCTAGCATAATCTGGCTATTCAACAAAAGGAAAAAAATCTCTCCAAAGCCAAGAAGAAACAGACAAAACAGTGCAAAAAGACAGTCACTAGTCTAAACAAATTAGAGAGCTGGTCAAATCAGCCAAATTATGTCTGCAACCTCAGGGGAAACATTCAGCAATGTGCAGAGTTAATCATGAATGGCAACACTTACACCCAGCCTGAAACTACATGCTGGCTGACAAATTTATTTTAAACATCTCCCCATCACCTTCAACCACACACAAAGAAATACCAGCAACCATCCTACTACCTGTCATTATGAGTATGCAGGTCCTTATTGTGCTCACTAAAAACAGAAACACAGTTTTCCTAGGTCGTGACAACATTCAAGAATGATCCTTAAATAGTTCAAAACAGAATCTATTGGGGCCATTAGAAACCCTGTTTAACCACAGCCTCCAGAGAGGCTTTGTTCTAGAGGAATGGAGGACTGAAACAGTCACCCCTCTGCACAAGGGGGGATCATCAAATGATCCAGGGAACTACAAACCCATAAGCTTGGCCAGTCTTATCTGCAAGGTCATGGATAGAATTATCATGGACCTGATCAATAATGATATTGGAATGGTTCAAAAATGGACCTGACCCAATTTGGCCATGTGAAAGGAAGGTCTTGCCTGCTTAATCTGGTGGACTTCTTTAAGAAAGTCACTGGGGCCATGGATGAGGGTAAAATGGTACAACTACTTCTCTAGACCTGGCCAAAGCTTTCAACACAGTCTTCCACTTAGGGATCATAGATAAACTTACTGAGGTAGGCATAAACCCCTACATCATGAGATGGATATTCAAATGGGTCACTGACAGGACACATATTTTCCAGTTAGGGGAATCCCTTTCTGATAAAAACCTGTTAATAGCAGTGTCACACAGGAATCAGTGCTGGGACCCCTCCTGTTTGGTATACATGTCTATAAAGTGAAGGCCAACGTTGGGGGCCTCTGGCTCACCAAGTTTGCCAACAACTGTAATCTAGGAGCAATTATTGAATCCCCAAATGATGTTGACATCCTACAAACAGGCCTAAAAATGACAACTGGTTTTCCTTCTTTGAAGTCATCTAGAAGTCACTCAGTTGCTTCATCAAGCTTCTCTTACACCGGGGCTTTCAGTACGGAAACCGCTGCATTTCAGATTTGACTGTACGTACCAGTCAAGTCCTGTGACCATTCTGCACTAGGATTGCATGGGGAGCCTCTTTCTTTAACCTAGTAGCCTCATTCATCCCGTATCTCTGCCACTGGGTTTAAGGATTACCACAGTGATAATTACTGACTATTTCTTGATCAGAACCCTTCCTAGTGCCTCATCTATTGAGGTCACCGGATCATATGATCATAAGAAATACAAGACAATTGAGTCTTGTAACCACTTTTGTACCTGAAGTAAGATTTTTAATTGTCTTTAACATCAGATGCTGACCTAAGTTTGCAGGCTTCCATTGTAGACCTAATAGAATTTTTAAGTTTTTACTCAGTTTTCTGATTTAATCCTTTTAATTAAGCCTTTTGGGCCTCTTGATCTGATGTATACTTTAAGGAGTTTATTTTCTCAAAGCGATTATTTATGTTTGTGGACCACTATGGCGTTTGGGTTTTTGAATTTCCTATTATATTTACATCTGGTTTGGACGGTCAGTTATATACTTTAAGTCAGCAGATAATTCATTTGTGAAGCTAGTTGCTATGACAGCATCTTCGATGCTGCTGCTATGAGTGAATTTTGAAACATTTCATAGAATTTTATGCAATCGACATGATACTAGTCTCAACAGATTTAGTCAATAGTTTATGGTCCAGCTTCACAGCTGAAGCATATACCAGGGAAATAGTATGTGAACAGCATATATCCATAAGGACTGGGTCAAGAATATTACACCCTCTAGTAGGTTTCTTAACAATAAGGTGAATTGAGTCTTTGTTTATTAAATCTAAAAAACACTGGCATATCTTATATTTGAGGTAAAGGTGCTACTGTTTACTGATGGGTAGTTAATCTCTTCCAAAATAATGGAGTTCTTATTTAGAGGGAGTTCAACAACTACATTTATGAGCCTTACACATTTGCCCAGGAATGCAGAAGGTATCCTGTATAAATTGATAGTTATTTTAGATTGGGGAGATTTGGAGGTGGTACAATCCCTAAAAAAGAAAAAAATATGGAGATGCTACCACTGGGCCTGAAGTCATGGTAGACACAGGACACAGCCATGGAGGGATTGTTTTCTGAACATTTTAACTAGGCTTCAGTAATTACACAGGCATGAGTGCATTCCAAATGCAGAAGAACCTTATGCATAAGCATTTTATTGTTGAGTCTTCTAGCACTGATCAGAGCCACATTAATGTGATCCTGTTTTGGATTTGATATATTTACATTAAAATGCCCATTAGCTGGAATCTGCATAAAAAGGGACATTATTGTGGTAGCAAAAGCTTTAACCAGAGTGTGTAGTCTTGGACTGAGAGGTGCACACCATCTTCTGTAAAGAAGGTAGGACTGTCAGGTATCCCATCTCATGCTGACACATACCAGATCTTCCAGGAATGTCACCAATGTTTAGCCAATTGCTGAAGCTAATTGTCTTTTCTTTATACCTATGTATCATTCTAGAAAAAGAAATGAAGGAAGAATTCTAGTAGTTCAAGAGCAGAATCTTGCCTGCCTTTATGATGTGCATGGAGAGTGCTGACATGTCTATCTGATTATCCTTCAATGTTTTGTATGCTGAGTTGTTCAGCCCCTCATTGACCACCACCAAGTAGTAGTTATATCTGTTAGCAGAAAGGGCCCTAAGGGTCCTATAGATATCAGAGGTCCTGTCACTTGAAAGACAGCTCATAATCACCCTGCCCTCATTCAGCCTAGTAAGTGGTAAATCAAGAGTGTCTGACTACAGAATGGCCGATTACTAAAACATTTTTACTTGTAGAGTGGTCTGGCATACTGGATGCCAGATGATTTACATCTTAGCGACACTTTGCTCTAAGTATGCCGGAAGGTGGTGTTGTGGTATTAGATTTGTGCTTAGGTCCAATTTTTATGGGACAAGGAGGCTTTGGCAAGTATTTTGTGCAGCCACAGCATAAGACATTTTAGCGCTGGTTAGTGCAGAGTGTTGTGGAAGTGTTTACTACTCATGGTCTGTGTCCTTGTGTGACAGTAAGGTCTCAGTGTTAGTTAATGTGAATGTCTTGTACTAATAAAATTTTATTATCTGTGAGCAGCAGACAGTTGCCACACTGCCTGACGATACCAAGTGTTATGAGGCTGGCAACAGAAGGGAGACAAGCAGGATGACATTTCATTTAGTCAAAGATATGGAAAATGTTATTGCTATTGCAGACTTTCTTAGGAAGTAAAAGGTGCAATTGAATTTTTTTTTTTGCTAGAGGTACAGTGCCTGACTATCTGAACTAAATGAGATGTTGACATAAGTTGGCACTGTGCCAATGGGCAGTACAGTTGTTAAGCATTGCCTTGGATACTGTCCAGTAGTAATGGGCTGAGAGGGTCAAACTGGGGGACAAGAGGAGCACACTGCTGAGTATCTTGCAAATTTGAGTAGCCTTCTGTGCTGCTAGATATCAGTGGCAACAGGATGAACAGGATCATGAGATATAGGTGACATAGAGAAAATTGTTGCCCAAAATAAATTTAAGTGGAAACATTTTCTCCAAAAAACAAGACTCAATAATACCCTAATATATTAAAATCTACTGAGGAAGAGACATAAACCCCAATCCTGGATCCACCTGTCACAACGAACATCAAGACAATTCCCTTCCACATACTACTCTATCCCCTCAATAGGTCACCCCCCCCACCCTAGTAATCTAAACTTTGCCACTTTAACTATTAGAAACTAAGAAATTAAACTAGCAAAAAATGAAGAGATATTCCCTTTTGCTGCGGTGAACTGTCCAATAAATAATCCACAAGATTGTAGACAGTTTATTTGCTTTTCAGCACAGTGTTAGCCTGGATGAACCAGCTGTCTTTTGGTTTGAAGAAATTAAACATGCCTGGATTACCTAACACAAGCCTGATAATCTCTATATAACTTAAACTTGGCTTAAACGCATCATAAATTACTCCAACATTGCCTGTCTTCCCCACCCCAGCTATAATATCATCTGTAATGATTTTATAAAGAGGAAAGATGGCGGTAGTACTATAATATTTCCTAACTAACACATTTCCGCTACAAAAAACTACCAAAAGTCAGTTCAGTAGAGCTTCTTATTACTTCCCTGAAAATAAAGAAATATAAGCAAATATGTATCACTGTCCTTTACATCCCCCCTAGCAACAATACTGCTACACTGAAAGATAACCTACATTGGATATACATAATAATTCCATGAGAAAAATACTGCTAGAAGATGTGAATGTCAATTGGTTGGACATAAACTCTAGCCCCCCTACATCTAACATGAACTGATTTGGTTTCACACAACTAAATAGCCTCACACATTATAGTAAGACATCAAATTCCTTATTTGGCTGTATGATAGTATCAAACCCTAGAAAATTCACCACCACAGGCACAATGTCAGAATGTCTCAGTGACCATTTCTCAGGCTATGCAAGTAGGCATCTCACACATCCACTTCAGCACCATGTTTATAAAAAAACATACAATCTTTACAAGTTTAACATAGAAATATTTATTAATGACCTATAATCTATTAACTGGAAACTCCCAAAAATCCTCCACTTACATGATGCTATAAATGAATTCAATAGAACTTCCCTAAATATCCTAGAAGTAAAAGTCTAAAAATAATGCAGTTTAGCTATCCAAAAAGAGTAGAATGCTAGTGCAACACAGAGAAAAAAAACATGAAAATAATTGTAAAAATATAAAACAGCAAAATATCACAAAAACAAATAAATGAAGACAAAAATATGCTATAACAATTTTTAAAACAAAAGTCAACATAACATTAAAAAATTCTGATCAGCCATTAAAGAAGTCTAACATCTTGGCCAAATATTCAATCCTAACCCCTCTCCCAATAACTCATTAATTGAAAATGTGATAGAATTCAACTCTTATTTAATTAGATAGTCTAGTGTCCCTAACAAAGGATTCTCCAGCATCTAATCCCAACTCTACCCACTAGCCATGTGTCACCACATCCACTTTCCCTTTCAATCTTGTGCCCACAACCTATATAATACTACCTTAAACAAACTGAAACCATGGTCTACTTCAGCTGAAGGCCTCCCAAGTGAGTACCTGAAAATAGCAGCCAATAGCATTATCTATCCTGCCTCACTCCTTATAAGTACATTGTTCGAGGAATCCTCCATTCTGGAAAAAACACACATTATCCTTCTGCACAAATGAGGAAATTTGGTTGATATCACTAACTTTAGACTTATAGCAATATTATCCCCTGGTTCCAAAATACTTGAAAAATGTATTCAAAAATAATTGTTAAACTCCTTCCTGGTGGAAGAATACCTATCCCCCCACAACATGGCCTCAATCTGTCCGGTAGTACTAACACTGCACTGCTAACCTTTATAGATACTGTAAATAGAGCTAGAGACAAAAAATCGATAATGTAACAATTGTTTCATGTACTCAGACAGCCTTTTAATCCTTAAAGAGGCTAACACAGTATGTGAGAGATGTACATACATAACTTCCTTGGAGACAAAAATCTGTCTTTCAACCATGGTTGTCAAAAACATACACACTACATCTTTCACACATACTGATCACCACACATAGACTTTCTAATATTGAAGCACTTAAAAGAATCCTATACAAACCTGACAGCCATCCTAAGCTGTTAAACTGCAACACCTACTCTCACCAATCACTAAAGCACACACCAAAAGCAACCACACATAAGCCTACACCAATGATACCCCAAGAACAAAGTCCATAAGGCGAGCACTTTACCTAGTACTTTTATCATAGGCGATGCTATTGTACTACATGCAGATAATCCTCTCATCAGGCTGAACAAGTAGAAGGTAACAGTTAGTTGCCTTTCTAGAGCTGAGATCTGTAATGCCACACATGCCCTCAAGTTATTGATTCTATCATAGTCTATGTGGGTATAAATGACCTGAGGCATATCTCACTGGACTATATGAAAAGAGAACCCTGGATCTCTCTGAGTATGTCTCGCAGACAGATATGTGTTTGCATTGAGCAGCATTCTTCCTTCATTAAGAATGATGCCACAGTATAAACAGATAATTATTGATTTCAATAATTGGCTTACTTTCTGGTATCACTCCAGGGGAATTCAACATCTATCAGCATGGGAAGACACGGGCTTTCAAATATTTGCTAAAACTTTATTAATCCCTTCACAGATTTTTTAGGCAATGTCAAAATGACAGAACTACCAGCACAGCAAAACAATACAAAGTAACCTTAAGGTGTCCCTGCTAAATGGTGTGGGCCTAAACAAGAAAGTCCACACCCTATAAGCTCTCCTAACTGGAGAATGCAGACATCTATGTTGTTACCGGAACCTGGTTTATAGCCACAGAAAAAACTACAGCAGTGAATGGCTACATCATCTTCCACACATTTAGACCAACAGTAGCACAGACAGGGTTAAAGAATTTAAGTGTCTCAACTTATTTTAGTAGCAAATACATCTCTAGGTTGGTTAAACAGGGTGATGCCCTGGAATTCACCTATGTCCAAGTCTCCCTACCATGTACTGGCCAGCTACAGGTCACCCTCTATGACCCACAAAGCTCATAACTCTTACACAGACCTACTACAGGAGCTCACCATCCAACCAAATACCCTATCCATAAGATACTTTAACTACCCCTCTATAGACTGAGAAATGCACACTGCCTCAAACTCACAAGTATAATGCTTCCTGAACTTTATCAACACAACTACCATCATTAGATAGTGCACTATCCAGCCAGAGATCAAACATATTGGACCTAGTACTCACCAACATATATGCCAGATCTAACACCAAAGACTGATAGAATCCTTACCTTATCAGACTAGATAGCAAAAAAAGAAAATATATGGTCAAAATCAAAAAAAGCAACTCTCATAGAGACAAAAGCTCTCTGATTAAACTAAACAAGAAACTACAAAGTCTAATAAAGTCCAATAAGGCTAGTTGCAAGGCCTGTCTCTCAGGCTTAGGACAATCAAAAGGCCTTGTTTAACTATGTCAGGAATCTTAAAGTTAATACTCAACAGTGTGTAGGACTGGTGGTAAGTGGTACAACCTTCACTGCCCAAGGTGACATAGCAAATCTACTGACTGTTAAATTTAGTTCTAACATCACACCCCGACTCCACCCCACTACCATCTGTTAAATCCCTTCTAGCATATACCCCCAACTATCTACAACGAGAATGTCCTGGAGGTGCTCTCTAAGGCCAAAACCACTCCTTTAATGGGTCCTGACAATATCCCTGGTGGCTTCATAAATAGCTTAAAACATGACCTAGTAGGACCACTTGAGAAACTTTTAAACTACAACCTCAAAATAATTTATGTGCTAGGTGAAAGGAGGGCCACAGTGGTCATCCCTCTTCATATGGGTGAGCCATCAAATGATCCCAGGAACTACAGACCCAGCAGTCTGAATGAGGGGTAAATGGTGCATACCACCTACCATGACCTGGCCAAGGTTTTCAATACAATAATCCACCCAGGTATTGTTGGCAAACTCTCAGAATTAGACATAAATCCTTACATAACTCACTGGATTGCCATCTGGCTCACAGATAGCACCGAAGAAGTCAGGATTAGTAAAACAACCTCCACCAAGGGACCTGTCACCAGCAGAGTACCCCATGACTTGGTACTAGGCCCGATCCTGTCTGACATCTACTTCTTGGATGTTAAGGCTAATGTCAAAGGCCTCTGACTCACCAAGTTCGCATACGACTGCAAATTGTGAGTTATCATAGATTCCCCTTCCACAACACCAACATCCTGCAAGAGGGTCTAATACAAACATATATCTGGTGCGAAAGCCACAAATTAAACCTCAGTGCAAAGAAATGCATTATAGTACCCTTTGGGTAAGTGTCTTCCCAATCTATTTACTTCATCAATAGAATACCCCTAAGAGTTGACCCTATAGTTATGTATCTGTGAACATACGTAGATAGTAATCTGGCATTTAACCAACATGTAGCCAAGATAGAAAACATCATTCTATGTCACTCAGTTCATAAGCAAGGCATGGCATCCAGATCTAAGGAACTAATAATACCACTCTAGTCACCCCTTATTAGACCCATCATTGAATATAATCCCTCCTGTGGCATTACCCAGCCAGGTACTTGCAACAGATGGAATGCTCTCAAAGGTTTCTCACACCAGAATCCTCCTTGGTGAATACCCCCTCTTACATAGACGCCTAAGGTCCCATCTTGTACCGGTCTCGGTCACAGATTACTGGATGTGCGGTTCATGCCCTAGCATATATAATATCTCAGAGCTAGCTGAGATGCTGTTTGGCATATACAAAAAAATAATGACACCAGAAACACTAGAAACACAAGGACTGATCAAAGGACCTGAAAGAAATCTGCAATAAAAGATGGATTGATATGTGTCTAAAAGGATCCTTGCCCTATAGGAGTAGCTCCCCATCTGTGTGAAGCAGAGTTCATCACTGACACTGTTCAAAAGAAACCTTGAACATGGGATGGGAATTCCAAATTCACCTCCTGCCTGGCCTCCATCTCTCTGATGGACAGCGGTCAACAGTAAGTAAATTAATCTCCAACTAACATACTCCTTCATATAGCCCACCATATAGGTGTCCAAGGAACTCTGGCACAAAACTGCATGGCCAGGCTTGTAAAGACCCTTGTGGTCATTAGCCTAGTATGAAATTATGAGCAAGTACCTCTTCATACTTACACCTCCTTACTCTCCCTTCTTCAGTCACTTCCTTATTTCAACATATTTCTCTCCTCTCACTCTCTTTCTAAATGTGCCATTGCCCTGTTTTTTCTCTCACTTCATATTGCCATTCCTGTTTGTATTAAATTAAATCACATTTAATTTCTACATAAAGTGACTAAAATTTATCTAACTATTAAATCATTGTCATATAAGCCGTAGCTATTCTTAACCAATGTTTTCACATTGTGTCTAATCTGTTGTAATTACTTAACTTGCAGATGTTTTGTATTATTTTTGAAGAATGTAAAATGAATGTCCTTAAATGTTTTTGTAATACTCTGGAGCTTTTCCACCTAGCCTCCACTGAAAATGGCCATCTACCCAGTCAGAGTTTCCCTGTAATGAAATACCAATAAATAAGTGTATAGATGTATATGCACATAATAAATAAATAATAAATAAACAAATAAATACATAATAAGTAAATAAAATGCTTGTGCCTATACAGTGCAGCCCATGGTGCAGCCCTGCTCAGTGCACAGCTTCTTGTAGCAAATGAGTAGTTCATTGCCCTAAACTACCTTATTTATAGCATAGAAATAGAGCAAGAAAAAGCTTAAAAGAGCATACTAACAACAATGCACTTGAATCTGACCTCAGTAGCGAGCAATGCCCAAAACCAGCCTGGATTTTTTTTTCTTCTGCCACCAGAAACAACCAGTAAAATGATTTAAGAAGCAAGTCACTTATTCAGCAATAAAACAGGGCAAGTTGTACAAGTATACTCAGTATTAAGCAATTCAAGAAAACATCACCTAGCCTGGTGTTCCTGCTTTATATTTGTTCTTAGGTCCAAATTCAGCTGGTCATAAATAGAGCATTTAGCTTGCATTGTAACTTCTCATAGCAAACAAGAGGCTCATCATGCTAAACCATCTTATTTATGACGGAGTACAGCAAGAGAAAATTCAATAGAACACACTAAAAATTGCAATACATATGAATGAGAAAACTCTGTTATGAATCCATATCCCTGACTCCCCAGGTATAGTTGAGAAGTTTTCTGGGGGTGCATGTCAGTTTGTTGAAGGAGATTTCAGTGAATCCAAAAAAAACTGAATCCAGTTCACTGAAACTGCCTTGGATGAATTAGGCCTTTTTCTCCCTACTGGTGTTCAACTTTGGAGTTGGTATATATAATTGAGTGTGGGGTGTTCACCCCACATGAGATGTGCAGGGGGGCTTCCCCTTCCTATAACAAGGTGTTTTAATGTTTGCTGAAGGCAGTTTTGGTGGACTGGTTTTGGTTTATTTGCATATGTTGAAACTGTAGAACTCAATATATGTGTGTGCAGGATACTGAATTGCATGATCCTGGGAGAGATGTTGGGGTGTGATCATGTCAAACATTAGTAGATTATGACAGACAGCACCACTGTTTCTGCCTCCTTCACAGGCCCAATCTTTGAAGGTCTTCAACAGTAAGCACCTACCCAGAATCCATGTCTGTGATGAGAAGATGCTAACTAGATTGTGTGTAAAATCATGCCCAAAGCTTGTTAACTGATGCTGCTCAGACAGAATGGCACATGTAATATAATTCAGGTACATCATCAGTTATCTATGACAATGTTCTGCATGGTCTACGCCACTTATACATGGTACCTTTCTACATCATTATACATGTATGCAAGTATGCCACTCATAAGAAACAAAGCCCCACTGCTGTCTGTTATTGCCCTGGCCTGGCACTCTCTGAACTACATGAGCATATAGATATACTAGGGCAGCTCATGGACACCAGGTAAATTATGGGCCCTATGTGCGTCAATGTTCTAATATTATGGGCCCTATGTGTGTCAATACTCTAATATTATGGGCCCTATGTGTGTCAATGCTCTCATATTATGGGCCCTATGTGTGTCAATGCTCTAACATTATGGGCCCTATGTGTGACAATGATCTAATATTATGGGCCCTATGTGTGTCAATGCTCTAATATTATGAGCTCTATGTGTGTCAATGCTCTAATATGTAGCATTTCTACCAGCACGTGTCTGAACATACATCCTAAGAAGGGCCACATTGATATGCAGAGCCATTATCACTAGCAAAGTATTGATCTTTATTTCTACTAGATGTGTCCCTTTCTGTACAAGGTAACTCCATCATTTCATTCACAGCAGATAGCTTGCTAACAGCAGTGGAGGCTCCCAAAATCTGTGTGTGTGTGTGTGTGTGTGTGTGTGTGTGTGTGTGTGTGTGTGTGTGTGTGTGTGTGTGTGTGTGTGTGTGTGTGTGAAAGAGAGAGAGAGAGAGAGAGAGAGAGACAGACTAAGAGACAGAAAAAATTACATTACTGCGGCAAGAACAAACACAGCCTAAACCCCTGATTTCATTCCACCTTTTTACTTGTCAAATAATACCGCTAAACAAAATTTAAACCTACTTGAACAGATGTGTATGGGCTCACAATCTGAGCCTGACAATATCTTGCCTTGGTTCTTGTTCTACTGCAGGAATTTCATCACAACCCTTTTTAAGTCATTTAAAACCTTTGCCTCAACACTAATACTAAGCCACATATTTGGAAATCATTTGTTGTCAGCTGTATCTACACTATCCCCATCCTACCCACCTTTGGTAAAAGTCTTGAAAAAATCATATGTAACCAACTCACTACTTACCTACAAAACTACTAACTGCTCTCCATCAAACAGCATAGATTTTGAGCTGATAGGAGCACAATGACTTATCTATAGACCCTGACTGATATCATCTTAACTAATATGGAGAAAGGAAATCTTGCTGGAGCTCACATCATTGATTTAACCCATTGCCATTGACATTGTCAACAATCTAACTCTACTTGTCCACCTACAAAGACATTGAGATCTGCCCTGATGCATGGTTCAAAGACTTTCTGTCCAACCATTCATTCAAGGTAAATCTAGGGCCTATTCTTTCCAGCACTTCCCTTATTCACCCTGGAGTCCCACAGTGCTCCATTCTAGCATCTCTTCTACTTTTACTCAAAAAAATCTCATTTGACCTAACCCACTTACCACTCCTTCTTTGAGCAGATGATATGGTAATCTATAGGTCTGATCCCTCATCATACATTTAAAATCCAACTTCAAAAGGACCTTCTCCAGCTATATCACTGTCTAAACTCCGATAAACTACTGTCACTGATAAAAGAAATCCATGCTAGTTGACCCCCATAAAAGATTATCGAAATCCCCCCAATCCTTTAATATCCTTGACTGTGATAACAATCCCATTGAAACCATCACATCCTTCACATATTTGGGGATCCAGCTAGACTAGTCACTAAATTTCCATGAGCACATAGAAAAGTTGAAAGCCAAGATCAACAGTCTATTCTTCTGGGCAAACAATATATCTAAGTTCCTCTCACATCCTGAAAGGGCTTTCATAGGAAAAGGCATCCTCCTTGCTCAACATGAATATGGTCTCCCCTTATTTGCATCAGCTCCTGTCAAGACACTGCCACCCTTCAGACCTCTTCTAGTAAAATATGTCCATTCATAGTGAAGTCACCATGAAATGAGCACCACTGCTTTACTCTTTCAAAGGCTAAGTGGCATCCATTACAGGCCATATTAAATCTTTTTGGTTCCTTACTATTCAAAATAATCAAGCTTGACACCCCTTCCCCTTTCTCTTCCAAACATTGTTATTGCCACTCAAGCCTATAACCTAAGATGCCAATCCAGATCTGGTCCCTCCTTACAAACTCCTCTCAAACTGCACTATACTCGCCACTGCTTCTCTATACAGACCCCAAAACTATGGTAGCCAGTTCCTCTTGGGTTAACTGATCACATAAAGCACTCTCTGTTCAGGCCAAAGTTCAAACAATACTTAATAAAACACTTTGACTGCAAATGTCCATCTAAAGTACATATCCCCATAAACCAATGTCTCCAACTCATAGTGCCTTTACCTGCCATACATCTGCTCTACCTCATTAACTCACCCTTCCTAAACTGCAAATCAGTTTATTGTTCTAAACTCACTATGCATATAATATAATCCCCTTTCAATTTACCAGTCTCTATTGCCTTTACTAATCTAGCAACTGCTACTCAAATATCCACATCTTCTACTTCTACTTTAACTCTATTCTCCATTTTCTATACCAGGTATGTAACTGTCATTAAGTTTTGTATGTTAGAGCTTCTATGTGTGTGTGTATATATATATATATATATATATATATATATATATATATATATATATATATATATATATATATATATATATATATATATATATATATATATATATTGTTTGTCAGATTGCCTTTGCTTACTTATAAAGGTAAATCCAAAAAATGACAGCACGCAAATAACTTCAGACACGAAAAATAAAAATAAACGCTGTGTCAGTAAGAATGTAGATTTACTGTGTCCAAAGCCAATAGTAAGCACTTTTGTCTCTTCACCCAGAGACTTCTTTAGACTCTGACAAAGTCTCTGGGTGAAGAGACAAAAGCGCTTACTATTGGCTTTGGACAAAATAAATTTACACTTATAAAAGTAAACCATTGCTATTTGTATAATGCACATTGTTTTGTTAATTATGGTGTAACCCAAGTCAGTGTTTGATCAGTGTTCTAGCCTGATAAATAGATGTAAGTAAATAGATAAATAGATAAATAAATAAAATGTATTTCATTTGATCGCAATTTAACATTGGAAGACTGGCAAACTAAAGTTTAGTTTGCTCGTATATAATGAATGGTTTACTATGGGTATTCCTTCATTACTTCATTAAAAGTGTTATGGATCACTTTTAACCTGGTTTGGAGAGAAAGTGAGAGAGAAAAAGAGAAAGAAAATGTTTATAATTGGTGGCCAGTTTTATTACTTAATTTTCTTAAATTAATGGCTTATATGATTCAGCATATAACAGATATTTTATAATTGAAGGGTATAAGGTATATTGAGCTTAGTAAAGGAATGCATGAGGCATTTATATCTGAGATAAAAATGTAGATTGTTGGGAAAAACAGATAGAAAAAACATGTGATTCAGTATTTTATGAGTAATTGTAGCATATTTTAGAAGCATTAGGGTTTGGAAAAAATATAAAATGGATTGAGGAAGTGTATGCAAATTCATATACGAAACCAGATTTTAATGGATATGTAGACCATACGATTCATATGCAAAGAAGAATAAGGAAGCTTTGTCAATTAAATACAAGGGTGTTTGGATTATGCATGTGCTTTGCAGTACAAACAATTAAGGTCAGATGCTACAATGAAATTTCCAGTACTACTGGCATATGCTGATGCCTTGTTGCTGCATTCTGACAATAAAGAAATGTATATTAGATATTATTCAAAAAATTCTATTACTGTTAAGAGAACATTTTGAAAATACACTGTCTTTGGGTTTGATGGAGATTTGTAGGGGATTGTTTTTGTTAAAAGAACAATTTAAAATATTAGGAGTAAAAAACAGAAAAAAATGGGATACCATATCAGCAGTGGGATAAAATAGTATAGGGTATGGATGTGCAAATTCAATCAAAAGTTGAAATAATCTTCAATGAGTTGTGACAACGAAGTTTACTCTGTGTAGTTATTTGGCTAAGATTTGTTTAACCCCAGAGAAACTGAAAGGTAAGATGGCACATATTTTTTCTGGTATTTAGGGAAAAGGAAAAATCCATTAAAAGAGTTATGTTGTATAGAAAAAAAACAAAGATGGGGTCTTGTGTATAATAATGCCTATTATGAGTCTCTATACTATGTTTATATATACTCTGCTGAAAGTTAGAAGTAATGCAGTTCTTGACCTTATATGAATTCATATTATGACCAATTAATTGAGGGGTGGAATGTACAAACACTATCACCTTAACGGTCGTGAAGAAGTGGAAATGGAATCTATATTCAAAATAAGGCAATGTGATTTTAATATGCATTTGTTTAGGTTCTAATAAGTGAGTTCACATTCCTTTAACAAAATGATATTATGAGCAAGGATGGGAATGATTAGGTCATATATGTTTGCAAGGTCTTCCACAAAAGCTGACTTTGAATAATAAGCATTTATTTATGAAAGATGTTTTGGAGATTAGGCTGCTAGAAAATTTCCTATTCCAACTTTATTGTTATATAAAAGGATACATTGAAAGAAAATGTCTTTGTGAAATTGTTAAAAATTTGGGAAGAGACTTTAAGAACTTGGAGGCTCAGTTTTACTATGATTGGATGATTTGCTGAACAGTGTATTATTTCATATTGTTACAAATCAGAACTTTGCTGAAAGAGAGAAATGTTACATTTTTGTCTCCCTGCAGCTGACCACAAGCAGACCTCTAGTACCTTTCCTCAATCTTCAGGTCTATCTACCCCTTCTGCCCTCTTCCATACTTGCTACAGTTGGTGTTGGTGCCAAAGATGAGATCAAGACATCCTGGTATATTTCATGCTGCATGCCAGAAGGATTTTTACTGTATATTTCCCCTGCCTGTATACACATGAAAAACCCTGTGCTTAGGACATTTAGTATGTGGACTGCACCCATGTGTTCCTTACCTCTGTAGATAGCTGACATCATCAAGCTGCACCCCATTCAGGAAGCAATCTTTGGTTGGCCCCCCAGCCTCCACCAGAATGCTCAATTTGCTTTATTTACTCCTGTCACCCCACAGGACAGGCACATCACCCTTTCACGATAGCACTTCAAATACCTGAGCCTCTTATTGAATAAAGGTCACCTGGGCCATAATCAGGGGTGTTATACCTCTATCCCTCTATTCCACAGCACTGAAAAAGAGAGTACTGTTAAGTTAGGTGCGTATTTTTTGCTAAATATGGCTTGCAAGATCTGGAAAAGTTTTGCATAACAAATGGGAACTGCATGAAGACTTTATGGACATTTTATTATTTGTGATGAAAACATGTGAAGAAATTATGAAAAATTGTTTGGTTGTCTAATAACTGTTGAAATAAACTTAATTAAAACACTGCCTTTTCTGATGTGTCATGAGATTTTTTAAATCCATGTGAGCTACCACAATTCAGGCAGATGGGACTTCAGTTTAACACCTAATCCAAAGAATGGGACACTCACGATTATGTCAGTGAGGAGAAATGATCCCAGCCATCCGGAGAAGGTATAGAGATCTCTGATCTACCAGCTCAAAAACAGGGAGCTACCTTTTCAGCCCCAGACACTGTGGAAATGTAATGCTGTAAACATTTCACTATCTCCTCCCACACGATCCTCTTCCTTCTACTACATTGTTTGTTTTAATGTTTCCCACATCATCTTTCCCTAAGATAACCTGAACTTACCTTTGACCTCAGCTGGACAAATTCCAAAAGCCTGGCTAATGAGAGCAGAATTTTGGAGGCCATCCACTCTTCCTGCACTAATATGTGCAATCCTTCCACCTTCCATAATAAAACCATTCCAGGGTTCATATGTTCATAGGTTCATAGGTAGGTACTAGGCTATTTGCCCTAGGGCCTATATAAACCTAGCAAAATGGTACCCTAGTTGCAGGTTTATCCTAGTTCAATACCTCATAAAGCAGAGGTGTTTACTGAATTTAGTTTTGTTACACCCAGAACAGGTAATAAGATTCTATATCATTTTATTTCTATTTAAATTATAAAACACATCCATTCCATGCCAGTAATGCACTCAGTAATATTATTAATTATCACATGACTGTTAGATATACTGGTCATATTAATTTTCAGTAAGGATAAAAACTATCATATAGGCCCCAACATTCTAAAACCATTAATATTTAAGTCTTTGCACACACATTAAACAAGTCTTATGGCTCAATAGCTAAGTAATCATAACACTGACATACTAATTTCTTGATATTTAACTTTACATTAGTATAATTTTGATTATTTATGACTCTAGTTAAAATAGTCTGAAATATTCATTCATTAAGAGTGAGGGTCTTCAGACAAGTATACTTACACAGTTAACAAGTATAAATATACAGTAAAAATAAAATTGAAAATACAACATAAACAATGTTACTACCAGTTATACAAAGTCTAGCTATGTGACCCTTTTCCACATTAAATACAAGATATTCCTACATTTTTGTTACCACTATATGACATTGGTTTTATTACACATCTAGGCTGCTCAGATGTTTACCTAGTTTCATGGCATACCAGTCTTTGTTCCAACACAGCAAAACTTTCAGAGTTATTAGAGTCAGTCTGACATACCCATTTTCCTAAAACAGTAAGTTAAAATCTTTTAAATTTGTCATTTGCTATCACTTCTATTATTTTAGTCCTATTATGTTGATCTTTTGAGTCTAATCATAAATTAATAATATGCTTTACCCTGCATAATTGTGACCTTATCATTTTGCTATGAGAGAATGCCCATTCATGAAACTTTTGTGTCTCAGAGGTAGCAGCGGTTCTGAAGAATAAACCTCTTTTGACCTTAGCATAATCCTGCTAATCACTTCCATATGTTCCCTTGAAAATATTTAGTGGTTTTCCAAGTAGCTGCACTAAGAGTTTCCTCAAACAGTCACCTAGGTCCTATCCCTTCCAGTGAGCATATTGTTCAAAGGCAGTAAGTTGCATCTTGAGGTCATCTTGCCTGGGTATTTCTTTTTTTTTTTGCTCCCATGCCTGTCAAACACTAGCTGTTCCTATGCAGTAACAGCACCAGTACTTATTAGTATTACCACACCTCCTGGTATGATTGTAGGGCAATTTCCTGTGGTTTCTCCTGCTAATCTAGTGCACTTGGGAATTCTGAGACAGTGTGGCAACTGTCTAATGTACAGAGACAACCCTCTCCTCTTACCTCCCAACACCCATACATGTGACAGATGCACTTATATCACCAAACTGGAAGCAGTACATGCTCCAACCAAGACTGGACTAGCTGATCAAGAGGAGTAGGTCAGCACCTGCAACTTGCTACATAGAACACACAGCCCTCCAAAACATCAACCATCACAACCCGCACATAGAAACACAAAGCATACACCCACCTTCGCAGAGGCTCTCAATAAAAATTTACCCAAACAGCAGAGACCCCCGAGACAGAAACACACTCAATCACCACAACACAACACCAACCCCAGAACACATAGTTTACCACCATCACAACCCCTTAAGGCAAAACCCTTTGCCCAATGTACTAATAATAGGACACTCAATTGTGAGGCACACTGATGTCCCACTCACTAGGCTGAACAAAGAGAAGGTGACACTCAGTTGTCTGTCAGCTGCCAGGATCCACCACATAACACATGCACTCAGGTCACTCCACAACAAGTACAAATATGACTCAGCCATTGTCCTTGTGGGTGTTGACCTCAGACATACCTCCCTGGACTACATGAAAAGTGATGTGATGGAACTCTTGGATTATGTGGCCCAGGCAGGTATGACCCTAGCCCTGAGCAGTCACCCAGAATGATACCACAATATGTGCAGAAAATGATTGACTTCAACAACTTGTTAAGTTTCTGGTGTCATTCTAAGGGGATCCAGTATCTGTCTGCCTGGGACAACATGATCGACAGACCTTGATGCTTTGCCACAGATGGCCTGCATCTGTCACCCCTGGAATTCCGGGTACTGACTAAGGCTCCTGCCACCCCTATAGTGCCTTTTTTTTAGGCAGTGTCCCAAAGACCAAAATTCCACTGTAACAGCTACAAACAAAAGCAATCTAAGGGTCATGCTTTTCAATGCCAGAAGTCTAAATCTCAAGATGCACTCACTCGAAGCTCTCCTCAAAATGGAGAATGTCGACATCTGTGCTGTAAAGGAGACCTGGTTTAAAAAGGCAGAAAGCACCCCTGTGCTCCCAGGCTACAACTCATTCCATACCTTTTGGCCCCAGAATATGGCCAGAAGCTTCAAAGGTGGTGGTGTCTCCATATTCTTAAAGGATACGCACACCTCTAGACTGGTAGCCCAGCATAATGCATCCAAAATACTTCAGGTACAACTAACACTGGGTAAGATGGTGATACAAGTCATAGTCTGCTACTGAACCCCAAACATGTCCCTAGACTCTCACTTCAAGTTCTTAAGCACCCTGGAATCTATCAAGGTCCAACCCAATACTCTCATACTGGGTGACTTCAACTACCCTTCCATCAACTGGGAAAACTATTCAATTACCAATGTACAGGCCCACCACTTTCTGGAATTTATCAATTCCAATGCCCTGGACCAGATCATTCTGACCCCACACTAGAGGAAGCAACATCCTTGATCTGGTTATCACTAACATGGGAGACCATTGCTCCACACCTATAGTCAATTCCTCCCTGATTAAATCCGACCACAAACTGATCACCATGGAAATCTCCATCTCACCTACAACCCCCGTTAAGATGACCACCCTGAAAAACTTTTCTAAAGCCAACTTTGGGCTCCTACAAACAGAGGTGGTTAACTTCTCGGCACCCATACCAATGGGAAATAGCTGCATGACTGCCGAATCATGCACCAATGCACTGTACAAGCACGTACACAAATATATGGACCTTGCCATACCAAATACAACTAAGACACTCTCCTCCAAAAAAGGAAGCCAATCTGGTGGTGCCCAGATATCAGGAAACTCTACAACAGAAGGGAGAAACTGTTGCAGAAAAAAAACATGAAGTCACAAGACTGGAAAACCTCCCTTATCAGTCTCAACAAAAAGCTGAGATCCCTTATCAAATCCTCTAAAGCCAGCTATGAAAGCAGAATTGTGGCTGACACCAAAAACAACCACAAAGCCTTCTATAGCTATATCAAAAACCTCCAAGGCAATACCCAGATTTGCTCTGAGTTTTTAAACAATATCACCTCCTATACTTGAGCTATAGCCAACATACTGGCCAACAGATTCAGTGCCAGCTTTACCCCTCTCACCCCTCCAAAGGCCCTATCACAATACCAGAAGAAAGACTGGTACCCACCATTTCTGTGGCACAGGTAAAAGCTGCATTGTCCAAAGCCAAGAATACAGCATCTATGGGACCTGATAATATCCCTTGCTGAGTCCTACATGAGCTACAATACGAACAGACAGCACATCTGTGTGCCCTGTTCAATCACAGCCTTACCCCAGGCTATATCCCTAATGAATGGTGCACTGCTACAGTCATCCCGGTCCATAAAGGGGGAGCAACTACAGACTCTGGGAACCATTGCCCCATTAGCTTGATGAGTCTGGTATGTAAAGCTATGGAGCACATCATCATAGACTTGCTTAACAAAGATATAGGCAATCTTCAAACTCTTGAACCCACACAGCTTGGCTTTGTCAAGGGGAAATCCTGCCTGCTGAACCTGGTTGACTTCTTCGAGGCAGTCAGCAAGGCTGTGGATGAGGGTAAGGCAGTGCATACAGCTACCTCGACTTGGCCAAGGCCTTTGATACCATTCCCCACTCAGGTATCATTGATAAACTCACCAAACTAGGCATCAATCCTTACATCACTAGGTGGGTTGAAAATTGGCTCACAGACAGGATCCACAGAGTGAAAGTTGCAGATTCCAAGTCAGACTGTCGACCAGTCACAAGTGGAATCCCAGGCTTGGCCCTGGACCCTCTCCTGTTTGGCATCTACTTCTCAGATGTCCCAGCTAACAGAAAAGGACTCTGGCTGACCAAGTTTACTGATGACTGCAAGCTAGGAGTCATTATCAACTCCTCAAGTGATGCTGACATCCTACAAAAGGGCCTCTCTGAGACCAATGACTGGTGTTGGAACCAAGGCCTGAAGCTTAACACCAAAAAATGTGTTATCATCCCCTTTGGAAAAAAGCACAATACCCATGAATTACCACGATGATGGGAGTCCACTGATCACTGAAGGGGCCATAAGAGATGTGGGCACCCAGATCAACAGCCACCTCACCTTCGACCACCACATTGCCACTGTGGTCAGAAAGTCCTTCTACATGGCACACCTAATAACCAAAGGTTTCTCATCCAGAAAGAAAGAGGTCATCATCCCTCTCTACTCATCCCTCATTAGACCAATCATCAGATATAATGCCCCATTTGGCATGTACCTGACCAGACACCTACAACAGCTGGAGAAGCCACAAAAGTACCTCAGAAAAAGGATCCTAGGCCTTAAACACATGTCCTACATGGACAGACTCAAGAAACTTCAGCTGTTCTCAGTCTCTTATCATCTACTTAGAGGTGATCTCTACTTGACTTACAAAGCCATGTCTGACCCAGCCCTACTTGAAATGTTACACCTAAAGAAATCCCAATCCCCCTGCGCCACACACTCCAGAGATCACAACCTCATTACCCCAATTAACAAAACATGCTGGAGGGACAGGCTCAGCTCCCAAAGACTGCCCATACTCTGGAATAAGCTTCCCATACATGTTAAGCAGAGCACCTTGCTGGGTTTTTCAAGAGAAATCTTGACAAGTGGATGGGTAACAGAAAGTTCACCCCAGGGATCACTCCAGTTGCCCTTCTGGGTAGGGGCACTGTGAACTAACATTGGGTGGCATGGTGCCTGGCAATTATTTTGGGCTAGGCTTGTAAAGGCTCCAGGACCATTAGCCTAGTACACACCTATGAACCTATGAACATCAAACTTCCCCTCAATCAGACACTATTCTTTCAGGGATGGGGTGTGTGGTTTGTGCTTCTACTGGTGGGCATCCTTCCAGTGTGAACATTTTTCTTCATTTTGTCCTAGTAGTGTCCTTGATGTTGATGTAAATATTTGCATCACTGAAAAGGCTCCCAGATCCTCTTTTCCATGCATGCATGTGTGTTCCTCCACATGCAGCAACAAAGGCTAGAGCTGTAGCCACACTCCCATCTCTCACAGAACTGGTTTCTCTCATTGAGAGATGATCCATTTTCCAATAGATGCCCTGTGATTAGAGAAAAAGTGTCATCCATATGGAAGCCACTAGCTCCCCTCCCCCCAAGATGGGTGCACTCATCCTTCTTGCTTGCAACATCAAGCACCCAAGCTTTTAATTGAATTTCACATTGACTGCAGTCAGAGCTTTATCCTTCTATGCCATAGGGGGAGTGGTGATATTCTTTTAACAGTAGCACTGTTTTTGAGGACGCTATCATCTTTACTACTATAACCATCCCTTTGGCTGCAGTCACTTTGGTCTTTAGAATCTACTCTAGTATGAGCATATTGGCAGCAAATCTATACACAGGTGAAGTCAAAAAAATTCCAGCACAACACAACTCTCTCTCTCTCTCTTTCTCTCTGTATCTATACTCTGCTCACTTTTTTCAGAAATACATTCATATTAGCAAATTAAAGGTGCTGTCTTCTCCAAGAGGGGGGCATGCTGCTGATTATATATTCCAACTCTGAAAGTGGGCAAAACTGCTAAAATGGCATACTCCCCAACCACAGTAATGTAGAGATCTTGCACAAATGCCAGTCATCACTTCTGTTGACCAAACTGTGTCAACAAAACAAATGTCAGCTATAAAGCAATTCAGTATATGGTTTTGGTTTATTTCATTACAAGCTAATTTCAGGAGAAAACAAACTAGCACATTTCCTAAAATCCCGTTTCATTCAAATTTGTTTACTGGTACAGAAAATGACTGCTGGTGTGTTTTTGAGCATGCAAACTTCAATGCAAAATAGTTTTGATCAATATTTCTACCTTGCTATCACCTCTGTTATGTTGGAGATTGTGATCATGCTTTGCACAGTTGGATTGTAAGTGGTTTGTATTGTTCCAAGTTTATGAAAAATAACTAAGTTGCAGACCAGTGTCGTCAGTGATGCCAACACTGTTTCCACTCCACTGGTTTTATGGCTCATAGGTCAATGCTAGGATGTTGATCCAGAAGACCATTAGTAGCGTTCCATAATACCCATTCTTTTATTTTTATTGTGCCCAAAAGTGGTATTGTATGTATGGTATGCATGCACATATATTTCTCAGTTTAGTCAGGCAGATCTTCATCTATAGTTTGCTTAGCAGGTTACGTTTCAGTTTTTAAGTATTATTAGGTTACCTTTGCAAGTTTCTGGTTTTAACACTTTTCAGCATTTATGCAAGTCATTAGTCCTTTTCCTGGTATATGTCTGCAGACTAGACTGGTTTCTAGTAGATTAGTACCTATTTATTATTTAAGGCTGAGTTCTTCATTCAGTCATATAGTGACGGGTGTACAGTCTTAGTGAGTGTTTCAGTGTAACGGTACCTTAATTCTTCATGGTCTTGCTTGCAGGATGTTGTACATGTTTGGTGCTTGTTTACTTCTTTGAGAGGTGCAGGTCGATTTCTGTTTTTGTCACAAAGGTCTTTTTAAAATCTTTTAACAGTCCCTTTAGTATGGTTAGTCTTCATAATGGGGCTCTCGAGTTCATAGGGGGGACGATTTTACAAACCAAAGTCCCTGGAGGTTGTTCCTTCCTAAAATGTGCGCATTGGAAACGGCAGTTGATTTTTGGTACCTACACAGGCTATACTTCCTTTTCCTGTGCTTCTCATGGCTTACTTGTAAAGTTAAGGGCCTAGGCAGCCAAGGGAAGTTCTCTGGAATGGATTCCCATCTACATTGTCCCAGAGACTTCCCATACTCTGGAACAAACTACCCATCTATATCAAACAAAGCTCCTCACTAGCACTGTTCAAGAAAAATCTTGATGATTGGATGGGAGATAGGAAATTCACCCCGGGGATCACTTCTGTGTCTCTGCTCGACAGTGGCACAGGAAAATAATTTTCTTGGGTGGCAAAGCCAGTGTACCTTTGGCTAGGCTTATATAGGCCCTAGTGCCAATAGCCTAGTACCTACCTATGAACTTATGAACCTATTGATGTAACTAATTTATACCTAGTTTTGACCCTTTTCAGTGAGGGCTTTAGTGGCTAGATCCAGGGTGTTTTTATGATGACTTATTAGGTTTCAGTTATTCATTCATTCATTTATTAATCGAAGTTATGCTTAAAGAGGGTAGGGAACTACTTTGCTTTACATCCAGTGGAAGTCAGCCACTCAAAAAAGGATATTATGGGATATATATATATCAGCAGCAGGTCATATTTATGTTTCAGTGGAATATAAGATGTTATTAGTTTTGTAGATGTGCAGGAGGTCAGATAGGACTGGATCCTTTGAGGCTCTGTAAGCTGGACAGAGGTCACCTTTCATGACTTTGTAAGAATCAAAAAAGAGAGAGAGATAAACAGCTTTAAAGTGGCCTGAGTAGCTCAATGAAGACATGTCTTTGATCATCTTAGTGAGGAAATGTTGTGGTTTCTGAAGCTCAGTGCTTAGACAGATATATATCAAAGGGCCATATACTCTTTTTTAATTTCTCTTGAACTTTGTAAACTAACGTGTACATAGCCCACTATCTTGGGTGGCCAGTATTAACCTTTCATCTTTTCGTTTGAGTTTGTCTCTCTTTAACCATTCCTGCATTTGATCCTGATCAACATGAGGTTCTTCTAGAAGTTTTCTACACTTGCAACTATATTTTAGGCATTTTCCATATTTCCTGTCTTCTCATCTGGTCCTTCACCTTATATTCTGTCTTTTGTTTTTTTTGGCATATTAAGTTGCCGCCTGATTTTTTATCTACTTCTGGTTTGATTTCCATTTCTGCTTGACACCAATATGCTTCTGCTAGACTAACCAGGGAAGTCATCTTAGATTTATTCTCCTCATGTTTCAAAACTTTCACTCCATTTGGGTCTTTCTGGGTCAACAGATATCTGTGTATCCCCACGATTGCAGATCTATATATGTAATAAATTTCAAGGAGGCCCATATCTCCTTCTGGACAAGGAATATATAATCTAGATATGCACTAATTTTTATAAATCATTTGATGGGCATGAAGCAGTCTTTTTGTTTTCCTATCTAATCTGCCCAACACCGTTTGGGGCCAGTCAATCACTTCAAAACTGTAAGTTATGACAGGAAGAGCAAATTGGTTCATAGCTTGAATTTTGTTCCTAGATGTCAATGTTGTTTTCATAATTAATTTAAGTCTTCAAAAATATTCCTAAGTTTTATTCACATTTGTTCATGTTTTATTATTGATCATTCATCAATTCCCAAATATTTATACACTCCCTCTTGCTCAAGTTTATCAGTTACTAATTTAGCTGCACTGTAATATATCCTGTTTACTTCTGTTATATTGCATGGATCTCTTTGGACAGTCCTAATTACTGTGTTCATTTGTTTTATCAAACGTCTGACTTTTTGGGTTTTATTGACCTTCTGCAGTCTATTTTTTCATTGATCTTAATATGTCTAGCTATCTCTATTAAGTCAAGCAATTCTTCTCTTGGCCCAGTTTTTTCTAAACTGAGGGCACATTTTTTGTTTTCCATTTCCTGTAGAGATTCTGTAGAAAGTTATACTGCATCTTCCTGTGGCACATTCTTTTCATTTTCATCCTGTGGCATCCATTGCTCTGTCATATGGGACCTCACTGGACTAACACTCCTCAACATTAACTGTGTCAGAGTTCCAACAGTTTCCTGTTCCTTCCCTTGCTGTATAGCTTCAAGTGGATGTTTATACTGGTTTCCTGTCGAAGGCTCCAAAATTATCTTCATATAGCACCTGACCAATTGCTTCCTGTTCCACTGATTTCCCCTTAATTTGGAGGTCCATTGCTCTATCGAGTTGTGTTGTTTTCTGAATTAGATTTTCTAGACTGAATCCTTCACTTTGGAGGTACTCCATAACCTCAGTTTCTATTTCTTTAACTTCTCCATTGCGAATCTCCTTTTCTGCTTTTCCCCTTTGTCTTCTTATTTTGCAGAGGCATTGTATGTAGTGTCCTCAACAGAATTGTTGATTGTTTATTGTCTGTTTTTCAATAATGTAATGTAACATAAAGTGGAGTGGTGAAAGTTGGGCCCACAATGGTGAGCTACATTGATTCGGAGTGCGGAAAGTAGAATTTTGTTGGGTCTGTTAAATGGATTAACCTGGAGATGTGTCCTCTATTGTGGGCCTGATGATGGAGGAGTAGATAGGAATGATAACTTCCTATGATCTAGAAGAAATACCCCTGGTGATTAGTCTGGCATGGTAAAAGGATTTTCTAATAGCAGTGGTTACATGGTGAACAAAGGATACTTCATTGCCTAACAAATTAATCAGGTTTCTGATATATGAGTCAAATTTTGAAGTGGTGTCATCTATGTCGCATGTGTATGAGTGCTTAGTTTTGACAAAGGACACAATACTATATTTCTTGGTATTTAGTTTTAGGCTATGGTCCAGGCATGAATTATTTGTATGTGCTGGTCTCTCCCAAAAGTCCAAAAAAGTCAAAGTCAACTTTATTTTCATTCAAGCATACCCCAGTTACAGCTGAATGAAATTTCATTCCTCCAAGCTCATGCACAAAAACAGAAACAGCAGAACACAGCAACATATGCAAGAATCAACAAAATATACTTATACAGCAACAGTGAAGGAGCCAACCAAGGACCAGAATCTTAGAACAAACATGATACATGGACTACTTCCATCACCCTGCCGCCATCTCCATGCAACATTTACTTCTTATTCCTTCCATCTGACCATCGCCTTGTCACTACTGACATTCCAGATGCCACTACCTGCAGGCCCGAATGGTTACACCAAGCCCAACAACATCCAAGCCAAGCTCATCCATCCTTCCGACTCTCTTTCCAGCCACATTCTTTGCAGCTGCTTCTACCTGCAGGCCTGAATAGCCACATCATCACCAGCAACATCCAAGTCCTTCCTTCTGACACCTCCGACCCACACAAACCGCCATCCAGTCTGTTAAATAAATTCGTTAAAGTCAGACTGTAAAAATCATCTGGCATTTAAAAATGACAGTCAATAACAAACAGTAATGCAGGTTTCTCAGGTATCTACAAATACTCTAATGTACATTAGGAGGCAAAAAACCATACACAAACTTGTACAGAATTTTGTCTAGTTTTATTAGTGAAACACATGTCATTTATACTGTTTGCAATCAGCTTTTGCCCACCTCACTGACGTGGTCAGTGACAGGGTTTTTACATCATGATCATTCATAAAAATGCTGATATTACAATTTTTAAAAGTTACTTTCCCATGAGAATATTACAGCCTTGCAAGCACCTGGTCAGTCACAATGTCCTTCCGAGGATGTAGCCAATTCAAGGCTCTTAGATTAGTTCGAATACAATGGGTGCATGTCTTCTTTAATGCTTCTCTTTGTCTCTTTCTTGTTCACCAGCTGGACATTATCTCTGATAGTGCGCACAAGGCCGCTCTTCTGGTAGAAGCAGGAAAAGATACACATGCACACAGATTCATTATTTTCTAACTTTGCAAAATAATCTTTCACTGACAGACATGAGCCAGGCTGAGCTGGTCGCTGCCAAGGCCAAGTTTCTAATCACACAGCAGCTTATGCTTCAAGCAATAATATGTTTATTTCTACTATTATTCTAGTAAAACAGAATTAAATGCATTACATATTACTCTATTTCTCAATCTATGTATTTCATATATGTTCAAGTTCATTTATATATATCAAACCACACAACTTATATGTCAGAATATGTGAATACATATTTCTCTAACAGCTTATATATGAATACATATTTTTAGCAGCTTGTATGTGAATACATATTTTTAGCAGCTTATATGTGAATACATATTTTTCTAACATTCTCCCTCCTGTTAATGCATTTCATTCTATTTGAAACATAAACAGTATTATTTCATTTCTTAGCTTTTTCCTTTCAAGGACTTTCAGCTAAGTAAGTCATTTGTTTTACATTTCAGATAGGCTTTCGCTTGGTATTAACAAATTCAATTCCATGTCCTGGTACATAGTTTCAGTTACTGATATGTCAACTAGGTCTTTAACTAATTTTTTCACACAGGGTATGCCGCAGCAGACACATGCTCCAATTATGAGCAGTACTACACAAATTGCAATCAGAATATTCATAAGGACCGACCCCACCCCCAAATAGATTCTGGAAAAAGTTCGTCAGTGGGTTTGGGCCTGGTTCTGCCATTGCTGACACCTGCTGTATTACCTCCAGGTGATCATTGATTTCATGTTGGTTGTCTGGAATGTACGCACAGCATTCTTCTACTGTTCTCATTGCATTCATTTCATCAGTCACAAGTTCAAGAGCGGAAAAAGCATTGCTCATTACTTGAGGAGTTTGACAGTTTCAGTTCCCAAATCGATTTGAGGCTGGGAATATTCCAGCCCAGGATATAACACTGTCACTCAAGTCCATATGAGTCAGTTTTTCTTTGTCCTTCACAGCCGAATGATCCTTCCAGCTTGCTTCAATCTTACCCACCGATTAGCAGGTTTTTGACTGTATTCTCGGCTTGCTGAGCTACATTTCTCACGATTTTACCCAGGGACAATTCTGCAGTATGTCTTATGGCTGGAACCAGATAACCCAAAAAACAACTGCCAGACCAATTCTCAGGTAACCATTTATAGGCCTTTTTCCCACAAACAAAATAACAGTTTTCTACTTTAGTACTGATGCGGGTTAACCCTGAATGAAACATTTTTTTATCTATAACAGATAATTGTCTATATATTTCAGGAGTTTTTTGCACATCTCTCAATGTTGTTTTCATCAAGCTTAAATACGAACCATAGTTCGTGCTAGTACCTTGGTCTACAGGTTTTATATAACATTTGTAAGACACAGTTATGTTACAGTTACTCCAACCAACCTGGAGTGTATCATTTTAACAAAGCAAACAATTCCTTTCTGAGTAACGGTAAATATAATGCCACTTTGTCTTGTGATCTCACAGTACCCGTGTCAAATAATAGGTTTTCCAAGTTTCATTTATCCCCAGGGGACAGCAGACATCAAAAGTCCTCCATATGCTGTGGGTATTGCAGTACAAACCCAGCAATTGAAGCGTTCATAGTCTCTACATAGACTCGTTTCATAGCCAGGTATGTGTTGAAGTTCGGTGCCAGTCTATAGCCAGTTCATCATCACGTTTTATCAATTTCACTTCTGTAGTTATATGCAAGAAAACCATAACAACAAAAAGGTCACTACAAACATGGTTAATAAATGTATGATCAGTAGGCCAGTGAACCAATGTCTTTGGGGTTGTTTTGCATTTTATTCACTCTGCCTCTGGCCATCCTGTTTCTGTGGTATGTCAGTTAAAAATGTTTGTCCAACTTAAACTCTTTAAGTGGTTTACAGTCGTCAAATGAACCCAAGATGATCTCTCAGCAATTTTTACTGCAGTAGGTGTTGCCAATAGTACCTGGTACGGACCTTCCCACTTTGGACTCGCCCAGTTCTTTCTTTTGATGACTTTCAGCCAGATCCAGGACCCGGGGTCAGCACAGCCTCGGTTTGTTTCTTCTTTGTCTGAAAAGTTCAACTGCAAAACAGTCTTATTTGTTAACAATTTCTTCATATAACTAGCTAATGAGCTATCGGCCTCCAGCTCTGCAGGCATGAGGGCCTTCCATTGTGGCATAATATGCTCTCCCAAATACTACCTCAAAGGGGTCAAACCCTCACATTTGGAACAGTTCTCATGCTCAGCAGTGCTAAAGGCAGACAACAAATCCAAGTCTTTTGAGTCTCACTTATCAATTTCCTCAACTTGTTTTCAAAATTCCATTGTACCTCTCCACCAGTCCTGCTGACTGAGGGTGATAAGCACAATGGTTCTTCAAAGAAATCCCAAAGATTCTCCCAAGCTGGTGTATTGTCTGGTTAACAAAATGTGTTCCATTGTCACTATAAATTCTTTCTGGTATGCCAAATCTAGGAATGATTTCTTTCACTAAGGCTTTTGCCACTGTTGCTGCATCCGGATTCCTAGTCGGAAAAGCTTCACCCATTTTGAAAACATATCTATGATCACTAAACAGTATTTTTCCTTCACATTTATTCAGTTCTATGAAATCCATACAAATAGTATGGAGCGGTAGGGTGGTGTCGGAAAGCTCCTCGCGGGTTTAAATGCTCCCTGTGCATGATGTTTGCTACAAATATGACATGTTGCACAAAATTTTTTGTATAATTCAATCCGTATGTTTGGAATGTTTTGTTAACTAACTGTACCATCCCCTGTTGAGACATGGCTCTGCCCATGACTCAACAAAGCTGCATATCTAAATAAATTAGATGGCAATATTGGCTTTCTCTTTGGAGATGTACAGTCCCTCTTCAAGGATTGCTCCTCGTTTTATCCACTTTTGCTTTTCTGCTTTTGTAGCTAATGTCTGCATTGTTTTTAACATTTCTAAATCTAGAGTCTCAGAAGGTTGTAGTTCTTCATTTGAAAACACAGTTTCTCTGAGGCAGCTTGTTTTGCAGCTGCATCAGCTCGAAATTCCTTTTGAAATTTTATCTTGTTGTTTGGTATGGGCTGCACATTTACAAATAGCTATTCTAGTGGGTAACTGAATAGAATCTAACAGGTTCAAAATCAATTGTGCATGATTAATCGGTTTGCCAGTAGATGTTATCATTCCCTGTTCTTCCACTGTTAGCAAAGACATGCACTGTAGAAAGCATACTGACTGTCAGTATATATGTTAACACATTTATCTTTCGCTAGAGTGCAGGCACGTGTCAAAGCTATCAATTCTGCTGCTTGAGCAGACAGGTTATGTTGCAGGGGTTGTGCTTCTATGATTTCATTATCCGTCACTACTGCATAGCCCACTAGGTTCTTTCCTGTAGGTCCGGTCTACAGGACCCGTCCACATAAAATGTCACCTCTGCATCGGCTAAAGGCACATCAGTGAGATCCTGTCTGGACGTGGTTATTTGTTCCATTTCCTGTAGGCAGCTGTGTGGTGTGCCATCTACAGGAATCGGAAGTAATGTCGATGGATTTAATGTTGTGCATCGTTCAATTGTCATATGAGGTTGACTCAATAGTATGGTCATACAAGAAAGATGTCTGGCAGGGGACAAAATGCTATTTTTCTTGCAGTAAAATTATCGCAACTGCATGAGGTACTCTCAACGTGAGAGGATGAAACAATACCACTGAGGCTGAAGCTTGCACTGCCATAGCTGCTGCAACGACTGCTTGTACACAGGGTGGCAATGATCGCCACGGATCTAACTGTGATGAATAGTAAGCTATGGGCGTTGCTTGCCGCCATGTTGTTGCGTCAGTACTGGCGTCATATATCCCGCCTACAATCTACAGTCTGGAAAAATCTTATGGTAATTAGCCCTAAAACTAACGATGAAACTATCAGTTGTTTTAGTCTGCAAAAAGCTGCTTCTGCTTCCGATGTCCAATGCAGTGTTTTGTGCTGCCATTGGTGTTTTAAATATTAAATCAGCCAATGGAGCCGTTTCTAAGGCATAATTCGGTATCCAACTTCACAAAAATTAGTCATTCCCAAGAAGGACATAATTTCCTTTTAGTTGGTCTAGGTGCTTGTAAGATTGCTGTTTTCCTATCTTCATCTAATGTTCTACCTTCTTTGGATATCACATATCCCAGGTATTTAACCTGCTCTTTCCAAAGTTGCAATTTGTGTTTATTCACTTTATGCCCTTGCTCAGCCAAAATTTCAACAATGCTATTGTGTCTTCCCTACATTGCTGCTGGGTAGGAGCTGCAAGCAAGATGTCATCTACATAAAGTAATACTTGACTGCCCCTGGTGGAGAAAATTCCCAGGTTGCTAGCCATCTCTTGTGCAAATATTGTTGGACTTTCACTATATCCCTGTGGTAGTCGGGTGTACGATACCTTTGCCCTGAAATGTAAATGCAAACCAATGCTGGCTGTCAGGGTGGATAGGTATTGAGAAAAGCATTGCTAATATCTACCACAGTGAAATATTTTTGTGCGGCTTCAAATCGTTTAACAAGGTATGTGGGTCTGGCACCGTAGGTCCCCTTAGTATTACGGCATCATTTACAGCCTGCAAATCTTGTACCATCCGCCATTCCCCGTTTGCTTTTTAACAGGAAATAGAGGAGTATTACATGGTGAATCAAGGATTCTACCAGTATCCCTTTCTTAAGTAATGCCATTATGATAGGTTTGATTCCTGTTCCGCATCCTTGCTCAAAGGATATTGTCTTTTCTTGGTCTAAAGGCCGATTTTGGTGTAATAACTACTGGCCCTGCTGTTCAAATAAGCCCCACATCCGATTTCCTGTTGACCAAAGAATATCTGGTATTTTACTCAAAGCTTTCTCTTCTTCTTCTATCAAGAACGCCAATCAGCTGTCTTCACTCTGTTGTAAGTGTACAGCTGGGCGTGCTATGCTACCAATTTAGTTTCTGTTTCTGTACTCCTAAGTCCAATAATTCCAAGTCAGTTAGTTTCTCCCATCTTGTCACTTTGTCACCCAAGTCTACCCACCTAACATTCCTGTTTTTGGTTAGGCTAACATGCGGTAGTTTATTGGATTTGTACAATTCCAAGAACTCCTGAGGTAATGAACAACTCACTACACTATTGCCCTCAGTGTCCCAGTATAAAGTCCGTAGTATTAGTCTATTGGGATTCCTGAACAATTTTGTTCATATTCTTTATCAGGCCCTGATGTGCTACAATAATATAGGGTACAATGTAACAAGTGTTGTTGGTCAACATCGAGGAAGCACCTTGCTGGTGGCTACATTCATTAGTTCCTTGGTCACTGCCCTGGACCGGTTGTAACCAGGTCCTGGCTGTACCAATAATAGGCCTCACCCTCTGATCGTACTACAAAAGCATCAGTTTGTCTCTGTGCCTCCATACCATTCATGGTAGGGACTACTGCTATGCCAAAAAGTTGCATAAGATCTCTTCCTAATAAGTTCATGGGGCATTTGGCAGAAAGTACTATTTTACTTCTCTGGGTTATACCGAGACAGGGTCAGTTATTGCTATATCATGGGAAAGTGGTTCCCTGTACAGCTGTCCGTTTGCTGCTTTCACTAATATATAATCGGGTGACTCAGAATGTTCCGGTAACCTTGAAGGGTGTATCAAGGTCCGTGATGCTCCTGAATCACACAAAATTTGACTTCTCCTTCCACCAGAAGTGTAACTTCCGGTTTAGTGTCTGCTAAATAGAGCTCAAGCTCAGTAGTGCCAAGTCCAAAACTTCACTTTCCCCAACTTCTACATCCGGTTGCATATCATTTGTTTCTTCTAAGGTATTTACATTATTCCCCTGCTCATTAGTCTCTCTAATGACTGCCGAGCAGTATAACTGCCATCTAGTCAATCCTCATCATCCTTATCCTTTTTTTCCACAGGTGCCTTGCTCCTGCAATCCCTTACAAATGTCCCTTCTTACCGCAATTGAAGCACTCACCTCTTTTTTTCCTGTCCTCATAAAACTCTGAGTTTCTGTCAGAACGTTTGTTACCCTGAGCATTTCGCTTACCCTTTTTGGCTGTTTGTACTACAAAACTTCCGCACCGTCTTCAGCTGTGAAGACCTGCGTTTCTTTTCTTTTACTGTTAAAATGTTTTTCGGCATGCCTAGCATACTCTAACAAGGCTTGGAGCCTACTGGATTCGGTGATCTATCATATGCTTCGTGGAAGCTATTGATAGGCAATACAACCTTTTAAAAATGCATTCTTCAACTGCTGTTCATATGGGCTATCATTTTTTTGATTTTCAGGAATAGTCATACCACTATGATTATTGAAACATTCTAATAATCTACCATAGTATCGTCTACTGTTTCATTATCTTGTTGTACATTGGTTAATACAAGTCCAATCTGCCCTAGGTTTCCATTTTTCAGTAATGCGGTCTGTAAGACCCTTCAATCTAGCATCTAGTTCTGCGTCACTATGTGGGAGTGGCCTGAGTTGCGGCGTCACGGGCATTCCAGGCGCCACAAATCATATGCCAGTCGGACCTAAAATTTGTCTAACTACTTTTTCTACTTCTTCCCCATTCAGGTGGTAACTCAATCTCATACCCTGTAAATCTTGTACAAATTTCTCAAAGTTAATTTTTGGATGGGAATTCCCTCTGTAGCTTTCGGATATCTTCCGGTGTCCACGTCTATACACTAAGAGAGTTGAGGCCTGGCCCTCCTGTCCTGCCTGTGGGTTTGGTACTTCAATTAATGGACAGATTTCCTCACTCTCATCTAATGAATTTCCGCTTGGTTGAACATCTATAAGTGTTTGGCGTGTTGGGATCTAGTTCGATAGGTTCTCTTACAAATGGTTGTCTTAATACCCTATTGTCTCCGGATAACGTGGGGGTCCAGCCCGCCCTCCGCTTCATATTCTAAGTAAGGCATCGGAGGAGGTGGTAGGGGAGGGACGATGCTACTACTGTATTATTATCCTCTTTGTCTAAAATAATGCTTTTGCATTTTTATTTTTCTGTTCCCTTGGTTCACTTCCTCAATCCACCTATGTGCTTGAGGAACGCCTAACTGTTGTTGTTTTTGCCTGACCTTCTCGTCAGATTTTAACTGTTTCAAAAGTTTTACTAATGATATTTTATCTAATTTACCATCAAAGTCATACTTATTAACCCATTTTGAAAATGTCTCACATTATCTGCTCTTTGCAATTGCATATACTTTGCGTCTTCTGTTAGGGCGGTCACGTGACCCTTTAGTGCATTCATTTCCCATGTCTCTTCAAAAAGAACTGTTACGTAACCCTTTCTCTTGTATCACGTGGTATCCACAGTAGTGTCTAGAATGACTGTTTTACTTTGCTTTGTTTACTTCCTGATCTATGACTCAAGATACAATACTGACTACCTCTCTCCCTGCTATCACAAACCTTAGCAATAGCACAGTGTAACCTGGTCCCTGATCTAAAACAAAAACAAAGAGAGGAATTCTGCTTACCGAGCCTCCACTGTTATACTTCTTTTTAGGATCCAGTTTTCGCTTTTGACCACAGATCAGACAAGTGGACAGCCTCTTTAGATACGACAATTCAGTCGGAGGTCTTTCCTTCTTCTGCGCGGGTTTGGTGCCACCTATATACTCTGACCTGCAGCTTACCAAGGGAATTCGGATTAGGACCAAAATGTTAAATAAATTCGTTAAAGTCAGACTGTAAAAATCATCTGGCATTTAAAAATGACAGTCAATAACAAACAGTAATGCAGGTTTCTCAGGTATCTACAAATACTCTAATGTACATTAGGAGGCAAAACCATACACAAACTTGTACAGAATTTTGTCTAGTTTTATTAGTGAAACACATGTCATTTATACTGTTTGCAATCAGCTTTTGCCCACCTCACTGACGTGGTCAGTGACAGGGTTTTTACATCATGATCATTCATAAGAAAATGCTGATATTACAATTTTAAAAGTTACTTTCCCATGAGAATATTACAGCCTTGCAAGCACCTGGTCAGTCACAATGTCCTTCCGAGGATGTAGCCAATTCAAGGCTCTTAGATTAGTTCGAATACAATGGGTGCATGTCTTCTTTAATGCTTCTCTTTGTCTCTTTCTTGTTCACCAGCTGGACATTATCTCTGATAGTGCGCAAGGGCTCTTCTGGTAGAAGCAGGAAAAGATACACATGCACACAGATTCATTATTTTCTAACTTTGCAAAATAATCTTTCACTGACAGACATGAGCCAGGCCGAGCTGGTCGCTGCCAAGGCCAAGTTTCTAATCACACAGCAGCTTATGCTTCAAGCAATAATATGCGAGTTTATTTCTACTATTATTCTAGTAAAACAGAATTAAATGCATTACATATTACTCTATTTCTCAATCTATGTATTTCATATATGTTCAAGTTCATTTATATATATCAAACCACACAACTTATATGTCAGAATATGTGAATACATATTTCTCTAACAGCTTATATATGAATACATATTTTTTAGCAGCTTGTATGTGAATACATATTTTTTAGCAGCTTATATGTGAATACATATTTTTCTAACACAGTCCATCACCATCACCGTTTCCAATACTCCAATACCATCTGCCATATCTCCAGGTTAATCCATTTAACAGGCCCAACAAAATTCCACTTCTCACAATTGCAGGCCTAACTTCCACCACTCCATTTTACATTATGTTACCAAAAAACAGACAATAAACATGCAATAATTCTATTGAGGACACTACGTAGACTGCCTCCACAATATCCGCTCACTAGACAGTAAAAACGGACTCACCTTTTAAAAGGAATCACAGGTACAACAAAAAAACAGAACATGCATATCGGGAGCCAGAGAGGCTGCTGCCATACAAGGCGCCACAATCTTCCTTCAACCTTTAGGAGGTTAACTCAGAAGTTAATGACAGCTCCAAGTTTGCAGTACTCACTCAACTACAGGCCTTTGATGTCAGCCTTGACATCAGAGGTGTAAATGCCAAACAGAAGTGGTCCTAAGACCAATCTCTGTGAAATACCACTGGTAACTCCTCTTTTCAAAGAGACCATGCTTCCCATACTAATATATTTGAATTTTGCCAGTGTATTTGAATTTTGCCAGGCAAGTAACATAGGGGGTTACACTTAATTTGATTAGCTTGTCAATAATGACAGAATGAGGGATGGTATCAAAGGCCTTGGCCAGGTCCTGGTAGGCAATGTGAATGAATTTGTCCAAGTCCAATGCATCTGTGATATGTTCAAAGAAGGCCAAGATGTTTAGAATGTAGGATCTGCCTTTAACAAACACAAACTGGTTTGGGGTCTATATTATAAGAATGAAAGTGCATATGTGCGACTACATAAAAGTTGGCACACAATGCACGAAAACTAAAAATAGCGAATAGCCACATAAGCAAAATTTTCTCTAGGGAAAAAACTTATGTGGCTGTTCACTAAAAAAATTATTTAACATCTTAAACAGGTGGGAGGCTTTACCCCCCACACCCCCAACATGGGGGGGATCTGCCCCTCAGACCCTCCTAACTAAATATACCAAGTCCAATATCGCACTATAAGGAAGGAAAGGGCAACTCCGTAAAGTTGGCCAACCATCTCCTTGCCCTATGACATATTCATCTAATCACTTAAATGCGATTTGATGAATATGTGTCGCCCGTTTCATATTCGCTTAGAAGCATTTTCATGCTTCTAATATAGACCCCTGGTTTGAGACCAGTCTTGCACACTGTCTATGTCCATGTTAGTAAATTCCATTAGGGTGAATACCATTGGTTTGTAGATATGACTGGTAAGGCGTATAGGCCTAAGGTTTCCTATATCAGTAGAGGATTCCCCTTGAGAAGAAGGATGAATACTGCAGTTCTCCATTGCTCCGGCATGAATCCAGTGGAGAGGCTGAGGGTGAATAGGCTTACTATTTGAGTCTTTCAGACAGTGTCTGGTGCTCCCAAGAAGGCAGCCTGGTACATTATCAGGACCAATGGACCAAGTGCTTTTGGCTTTGGAGAGAACATTCCAGATCTGCTCTGAGGTGATCAGAGGGGTTAATGTAGGTGTACTAATAAGCTGGGGAAATTTAGTGGAAGACAGGATAATAAAGTGATAGCATTGACAAGTGGAGGCTGGCATAATGGTCCAGGTTAGACTTACAGATGTAAAGTGCAGGGTTGGAGCCTCACATGAGGTAACTGGCTAGGATTAAAATGGTCCACAAGGCCAGTTAGCCTAGTGTTAATTTATAGGGAGGAAGGATGGCATAATAATTAAGTTATTTACCTTACAGACACAAGATACAGGGTTTGATTCTTTCATGGGGCACTTGGCTAGACTTAAAATGGACTATAATGGCAGTTAGCCTAGTAATAACCCATAAAGTTAGAGCTGAATTTGTCCGCTAATATGTTGGCTATCTCAGGCTACCAGTAACTGTTGTTCAGTATTAGGTCTTAGCATTGCTAAACATTACCTCTTAGGTTTCTGGCATAGCAGAAAAAGCATACCTCTCAACCTTTTAGAGCAAGATATCTGGACAAAAGCATGAATAAAAGTGTGACGAAAGCCCAACAATAGGGACAATTTTTTAAATATTGCTCTTACAAACTTAGAAAGTTAATAGAATAACAAGTTTTGCATTACCATAAATATTCTGAAGGATATGAAGTCTGAAACTCAAATGTCTGTCATTATTTTCTAACTTCAGTCTTTAACAATTTGCAAGAAAACCACAATTTTATGAAAAACAGACCAAAAATCTTCTTCTTCTTCCCAGTTAGGAGTTGCCACAGTGGATCACCTGTCTGCTCATGATTGGCAGTGGAGTTTTACAGTGTCAAGTTGCCAGCCCAGCACCCAAACTTCCACAGAAGGCACATACATGCACACTTAGGGCCAATTTAGAGTACCCAATCCACCTATAGCATGTCTTTGAGATGAGGGAGGAAACCGGAGCACCCAGAGGAAACCCACATGACCACAGGGAGGACATGCAGACTCCACACAGAAGGCACCCCAGCTGAGAATTGAACTGGAGAACCTCTTGCTGGGAGGTGGCAATGCTAACAGCTGCACCACCGCAGCCACCCAAAAAACAGACCAAAATATGTGACAAAAATGTGGACATTCTGCGAAAATCTGTACAGTTGCGAGGTATGGGAAGAAGGCTTTGTGGTTGTCCTTATCAGAGGTAGAAATTCTCGATTCAAACTTAGTGCCGGAGGATATGATTTTGTTTCTGAGCTCTTTGTTGATCTTTCTGAGGACATCTCTAGATGTTGAGGTATTAAGTTTGCTTTTATAGATTATGAGTTTCTTCATCTTATTTTATAGTTAATTTATACAAGGGTTCTACCATAGTGGTTTATTTCTGAATTTGGCATTGTATTTGCATCTTATGGGGACAGATGCCTTGATGTATACTTAGGGGTGGGCATAGAAACTATACACAAATGAGGTGGCCTACAAGATGTGATCATTGAAATTAGGAGGACACAAATTTCATAAGGTTATCAGGTAGCTAAATTAGGTTTGCTTTAGAGTAGTCTCTAAAGACAGAGGAATTTTGTGGTAATTCAGATCTTACCCTTATAGTGAGTGTTACTAAACAGTGTCTAGATTTGACCAGTGACATGATAATTGTAGGTGTCGAGCATAGGGTGACAATATTAGTGAGAACCGGGTCCAATATTTTTAAACCTCTAGCTGGGATGTGAACCAGTCGAGAGAGTTAGAATTAATGATATCTAGGAATCTATGTGTTTATTTATGTGAGGTTGTGTAGATTTCTTTGTTAAGAGAGAGATGGTATAAGTCTGCCAAAGGAACTGTTTTAGGCCCAATAGGGAGAGATGTCAGTTTGCAGAGACATGCCCCATGGTTTGCAGGTAACATGGAGGGAGTACAGTAGATGGCTATGATTAGTTATGGAGTTCTATTTACCATGAAAAGGATATGGAGAAGCTCAAGGTCATTACCCTGGACTAAGAGTCTGTAGGTGAGATGGTTTCTTGGGAATATGGACACACCCCTGCCATTTTTCTCATTATTTCTGAAAGAGTGGTGGGCACTGAAACTCTGCACTGTCTGTGTATGTTTGCTGTTCTGATATCCGTTTCAGTAACCTCACACATAGAATAGTGGGCACTGAAACTCTGCACTGTCTGTGTATGTTCGCTGTTCTGATATCTGTTTCAGTAACCACACATAGAGTAGTGAGCACTGAAACTCTGCACTATCTGTGTATGTTCGCTGTTCTGATATCTGTTTCAGTAACTTCACAGATATATATATATATATATATATATATATATATATATATATATATATATATATATTTTTTTTTTTCCAATGGTCAAGAATGCCTGCAAGAATTGTAAATTCTTATCCAGGCTTCTAGCATTGAGCAATGCCCAGTTATATACTTTTAGTTTGATTAGCTATGTAGACAGTTTGGGGAGACTGACCATACCTCTCAACTTCTTAGAGCAAGAAATCTGGACAAAGCCATAAATAATGGGGAGGGCAAAGGCCCTAAAATAGGGACACTTTTTAAATATTGTTCTTACAAGCTTGGAAAGATGATAAAATAACTGGTTTTGCATTTAGCATGAATTTTCTGATTGATATGAAGTCGGAAGCTCAAATGCTTGTCATTATTATCTGATTTCAACCTCCAAAGATCTGTCAGTGATTTGCCATTAAGCCACAACTTTATGAGAAACTTTCAAAAATATGAGGCAAAAATCTGGACATTCTGCAAAAATCTGTATGAGACTGACCTTGTCTAAAAAAGACATGAGGGAGGAAAAGGCCCTGGACAATCTATAGAAGCCATAAAGAGAGGGAGATGCTTTCTGTTTTTAGCTTGGGTGAATTGAACAACTGAGAAGTGTCTGACTGTTTTTTAGCATGACATTTAATCCTCATGTGAGATATATTGCTATTTATTTTACACACGTGACTTGTGGCCAACTCAGTCTGATGTAAATGCAGCACACCTTATCTGTCAGTGTGTGATGGCTACACCCAATAGTACAGTATTTACTATAAGCAAGGTCCTGTTTATTAAAACAACATTCTGTACCCTGCTGTTACAGTGGGATAAGAGACAGTAACAGCCTCAAAAAGAGAGTTTGCCTTCTAAAACTTTTGTGTTGCTTCGATGATCATTTGTGTTAAGCATGTACACTATCATATGGGTATTTTTTCTACATAGCTAGATAGATAAATAAATATATGTATATGTGTGTGTGTGTGGGGGGGGGTATGCATGTTTGTGTATGTGCATATACCTAAACTGATTGATATAAATCAATGATTTATACAAATTTGAGTGTAGACTGCAAAACTGTAAGACAGCAGTAGTGTTTCACTGACTGCAACAGCAACAGCTGAACTATGAAGACAGAAGTAACTGGAGTTCAGTGGAACTTGCATAAGCACTACTGTGCCATCTGTTACATTTGTTTTCTAAAAACAATAGGAACAAATTATGTTGACAATATGGCAGTAGAATGGCAAGTTGTATATTGCATCGTCCCAGGGTTCAAGTCCTGATGATCCTCATTCAGTGTCTGGGTGGAGTTTTGTATAGTACCCCTGGGTCTGTATTAGTTTTTGGCAGATACTTCACTTTCCTTTTAAACTGCAGTGTGTATGTTGTATTTACCCTTAACTATGTGGATTGGTCATGGATAAAAATGGTCCAAGAAGGGCTTATTTATCTAGGCAGTCAATAAAGTTAAATTACAAGATTTGCTGCCATATCTTCAGATAATGTTGCAAATATCTAGTTAGAATGTAACTGTCTCTTACAGATTATTTCAAAGCCACTAATGCTGTCCCAACAGGTAGATGACAACTGTACACAGCACACAACCTTTTATTTCAGGAATCTTAGAGAAAATCAAGAGTAATTAGGGATATGGCACTTTTGGGGTACTTGTTGCATATTTCTTTTCTATTTTGTTTTATATTTTGACACTTTTTAAATACTGGCATTGCTCACTAAGTGTTTTCATAAACATGATGCAAAATGTGTAGAAAGGCTGGCTACATGAGACCCTACACAGCTCACAAAGATTAATGCAGCTCAGGTCTTAACAACAGTACACAAATCCATAGACTCTGAAGTAACAATAGTTCTTCTATATAAATGAGTGTTTTGTGTGCCTACAGTTGCATAATATAATTCATAAAACTCACCAGCCATGTGCAAAGATATTAAAGATAATGTAGTAGGCTTGACTTCAAATGCTGCCAGAATGGTATGCAAACCTGAAGAAAAATAGAAAGTTCCCCAAGTCACTGTCTGTTATAACCAGCATGATAACTAAGCATGTCATTATTATCATCAAGCCCAGCTTCGTATTGCACAAAAAAAAAAAATTCAAAGTCAGAATAGTGTCAGAATACAGGACTGCCATACTAGAAGCAGCCACATCATTTCCGTTTGTATGCACAGGCACATGATATATGGTATAGTTTGTAGAAAGGGATGGAATGAAATGGTACTACAGTCACAGAATACCCCTGTATACTCACAAACATCACAGCAGTGACTACTTTAGGTATGGGAACATTCCAGCAGCCAACTAAGGATGCTGTGGAGATACTGTAGACATCCCTAACCCATACCTTCATGCAGTTTCTGCAGTGTTTACTGGCCCATATGTCTAATGTACACAGGCAAACTGTAAATGGCTCGTCTCCTAGGCCCTGGCATTTAAATGTTTCATCTCTGAAATCCCTGCTTACACTTATCAAGGGAATCAGAACTTCTCAGAGATTTTTGATGCATGGCTAGGCTTACAATAGCCCTTGTGGTCGTTAGCCTAGTAAATACCTATGAACCTATGAATACATACATGCACATGCTTTAGTATAAGCATATACCAGTGATTTGAGAATTTCACAGCATATATCTGCCAGGTATGCATGGCACTGTCAACACCATAGTCTGGAAACCTGTCACTAACCCTGTGCCTTCATATGTCAACTGCAATGGCTAATAGTTCATGAATTGTTGGGTAGTATGTGACCACATTGGTTGTATGCTAGATATCCTTCAGATGTGACAATAAAAGAAGGCCCCATATGCTTGAGTTGGTGATAGATCAGATATATGTAACAGATCCCACAGCACCTACTGTATAGAAAAGAGTAGATGAAGTTCCTCAATGCCCTAGCCAAATGTCCCCTAATAGTATTAAAACTACCTCAGGTCTCCCCTGAAAAGAGGCTACTGGCCTAGAGGGACTAACACTATCAACAAAGGATATATATATATATATATATATATATATATATATATATATATATATATATATTATACAGAGAAAGTGAGAGAGAAATGTTTGCAGCAGACCTTAGTAAAACCATAATGCCAATGTGTAGCATGCTATTGCTGCCTACTAAGCCTTCAGAATCTCTTAAAGTCACTTCCTGAATGATGTATAGTATTCACCCCCACCTCCAAACATGTCCACATGTATCAGATCACCACAGCCAACATAGCAGGAGATATATAACTGTGCCCATCATAAGGTTTGCAACATTACTGAACACGTGCTCACAAACATAAAAATGACCTTTTATTGACTACATTATTTCAGTGGAACATTGAACAATTTCAAAGACATGCCAGATCTATACTGCTGCACAACCTGATGTGATACATATTTGCACTACACTTATAAAGGATCCTGTATGACCTCACAGACAAGGGAGTGATAGCCCACCACTCCTATTAATATCAACAATTGCTTACCAAGTACATCAAAGCCATGTCCAGCAGATGCATGATGTATTGATCAAGCTGGTACTTGCGTGGTATGAATAAATGTGGCATACTTCTAACATAATAATAATGCATGCAACCATGTCATAGCATTGTTAATGTTTGAGACTGTTTATGTAAATGTATTGCAAGGGAATCCCAACTAACATTTTGTCATCTCTAAAGCAATAGGTAGACATACATAATTGTCTTATCACAGGTGTGTAACACAAAAATGCTTGCTCCCATGTTCATAACACCCAGGTGTCACAGCAGTAGTGTCCTATATCACACTGACAGTACCTGTCTGCTGTTTCATGGCCCATGTTCTACCACCTCTCTGGGCTTCCTTCTGAGAGCTAGTGAGGTACATGGTCATAGCCTCCTTCGAGGCCTGAAAAGGATGCCAATAGAAAAATCTTAAATAGTGCAGATGGTGGACTTCACATAGATCACAGTCTGCATGAGAATCTGGTGAGGTGTGTGGAGCAGATTACTTGGGATGGATATCAAGGATTGATTCTGTGATGTACAGCTAGCAAGTGGACTCAGTATGATATAAAACAGAAGCTGCTGTTTTTGCTTTAAGCTTGACTGAGAATACTAGCTTATGTGCAGTAATGTTCAAAGTATACACTTCCCTCTAAAAAATATTATTCTTCACACCTGCTAGACCACATCAATGTCATGGTGTGCCCTTTCTGCATCCTACAGTTGAGCCTGCACATGGTGGCCAGGTCTGTGAATCACTGCTTTCCTGTAAGGGTCCTTATTGCTGTATGAAGGAACTGCCTACAGAAATATTCCATAACAGCCGCAGCAATATCCTAAAATATTGAACCTGCCCAGCTGGTGGAACAGCAGGCTGAAATGCTTTTGAAACTGTTTTACATACACAAGATGTAATGTCAGAGTTTACCTGCAAGCTATCGACAATATTTTTTTCAGCTTATGTATTAATCAAAAAGAATTAACTGAAAAACCTAAAAAACACACAAAAAAAAATTTCTTAGCTGGGGCAAGTCTCCATACATGCCCCATTGGGGGGGCAGAAGCCTCTCACTCCCTCCAAAACTATATATCAACTCCACAGGTGCACCACAGTGAAGAAAAAGGGGGGGCAAAAAGCACACTACTGGCTTGCACAATACAGCTCATTGTGGTGAAACTCATCACAGCATTAAATTATTTTTATTAAGCCACTCAACCACCAGTTTAGTGATCACCTGTAACTATGCCATTAGGTCACCAGGCTAACTTTCCAATGATCAACTACTTAACATGAGACTAACAGTAGATCATGCTCTCACCCCTTTGTGCCTCAGTTCCGGCATGTGCCTGTAACTCATCTAGAGTGTGTCTCTACTGAACAATAATTTCATTTCTGATCAATGTACTACCCTAAACCTATTCTCCTGTACTCTAAGTCAATACTATAGTAACAGTGCCATCATCGGCACAGTATGGAGCAAAATAATGAAATCCAGGTACTGGGGCAGGTTCTTCTTCGAACTAAGGATCCTCAGTGTGTGCAGGATTACGCCCAGAGCAAGTGACAGGAACTGTATAACATTATGCAACAGTAAGTATAAAATATATTTATTCCCCAAATGTTTTCAGAATATATAAATAATTGAAGGCATATCTGGAGCTATAGTATGTAGTTACCTCAATACATTCAGTTGTCAAGTTCTGTAGAGCATTTTCAATAGCAATTTCAGGTGAATAATAATGCTATTGATGGATGGGCTATAAGAAATAAATATTAGAATATGTGTACTACACAGTTACTATCTATTTCTCTACTGAGCTCCAACATCCATACCTCCAGATGTGTCCATTAGTAGCACACCATCCTCTAATGACAGTAAATGGCAGTTATGACTGTAGGTGGGGTCTGTCTGTCCACTCTTCCACAGTAGCCATAAGTCCTGGACTGGCATTTTAGCTACATTATTCACATGCAGCATTCTGTGCTGAGATATCTATGTCCACTTATAGCATCTGTGTCTGAAACAATTTAGTCCCAGCTACACTGCCTGAGCTCATCATCTGTTCTCAAATCATCCATAGCAACTTACGTTTCTGTTTGGTAAATATCATCTTCCATTTCCTCAAGTCACAGGAATACAGACACAAAAGTCTAGAAATGCTGCTATTGCAAGGGATTTTGGTGCCAGTTTTGGACCTCCTTCTACAGGTTTCATATTTGCTTACCTATGGTACTTGTGTCCCATCACAAGCATTCACAGCTGTAGTTGTCTTGCATGCAGATACTATCCTCAGTATAATGTGCTTTTTCCTTTTGCATTTTATCTGATCTGAAATATTACTATTCAGGAGGTGAGATGTCTGTCCCTTTGTCCTTTGCAAATAGAACACTTACATAAATTAGATGCATGCTAAGTTTAATTGCAGTTTTTTTTTTGTGAATATCACTTTAATGTGCGATCACAAGTAATTTGCTTTGTGTCTAAAGACTGGCATTTCAGTATCATGAAGAATTCATTTTTTTTGCTAAGATACAACGTTCTAATAATTACTAAAGAAAAGTAGCAAAAGGTTAAGTCTGTAGACTATAGCTAATGAGTACATGTGACCTCAGAGACAAAGAGATGATGGCTTACCATCCCCACCACCACGAGTAGCTAACTTCTGCTCCTGACCCCAAAAAATGCTTTACGAGTAAAACATCCATTTTCATTGCTGCTGTTTCAATGTAAGTTTCATTCTTAGTAGTAACACTTCTGAGAGTCTGTCACTCATGTATCAAATGTTTGTCATGAAGCTAGAATACTTTTATGTTGAGTGCTGCTTAATCTTCTCCTTTGACAATTGCCATAAAAGTGAAGGTATGCCAAATGGTCCAATTGCATGAAGGTCAGCATTCATTTATTCATTCATATATGTTTATTTATTCTTCATTTAGTGACTGGATAGAAACTTGATCTCAATGTACCATTCTCAGACTCAGCATCTCAGCTGTGTGCTACAACATTTTAACTGCCACATCTCCTTGCCAGTGCTAGGTAATAACCCAAAATTTGGGACATGAAAATACAATTTAAGGTGGTGCAGCGGTTAGCGTTGTCTCCTCACAGCAAGAGGTTCTCCGGTTCGATCCTCAGCTGGGGTGCCTTCTGTGTGGAGTCTGCATGTCCTCCCTGTGGTCATGTGGGTTTCCTCCGGGTGCTCCGGTTTCCTCCCACATCCCAAAGGTGTAGGTGGATTGGACACAATAAAATTGGCCCTAGGTGTGAGTGCGTGTGTGTGTGTGTGTGTGTGTGTGCTTTCCATGGAAGGTTGGGCGCCGGGCTGGCAACAAGACACTGTAAAACTCCACTGCCAATCATGAGCGGACAGGTGATCCGCTCTGGCGACCCCTAACCGGGAAAAAGCCAGAAGAAGAAGTCTCCTGAAAAGATAAACATGGACTGGGGTTCAATAAATCTGATTTTCCATGTCAGAATAGTGTAGCAGCTATTGTATGGAATATGGCTGCCGAGGAATCCGGTAATCAAGGCTGGGGGCATGCACAAGCCTCCCAGCACTATTCTGACACCAACACCACTGAGTAATTCTACTTACCTTATTTGCTGGTGACAATCATGCAAATGAGGTGAATTAGTGATTCAGTAAGCAGACAGCATCTGTGTCAGAGCAGTGTCTGCTGCAGAAATGTATTTGTTTACTAACCATGTACATTTCTGCAAAAATCAAAATGGGGGCATGACAGCTCCAAGTAAAGCATGTATTCTGACTATTAGGCATGACAATGACCAAAAATATGGCCATTGGCATGGAAAACTGTTTCAAAATTATAAAAATTTTAATTTTTGTTTCACCAGTTTTGGCCATTTAAGCATAGCGCAGCGGCGGAGAGCAAATGAGATCATGCAGAAAACTAAAAAAAAATGTAAAAAGACAATTTCATGTTAAATATGAATTTTGCCATTATAGTGGGTAGCATGCAGAACAAAATCAATTACAGGTAACACTGGTAGCTAAGGAGATAGGCTCCGGTGTAGTGGTGTAACAAGGGACTGAGGAAGTGGGGTATGCAAATGAGCAAACTTTATTGAATAGCAAAATGGGAGACCATGTCCGCCTGCACCTAACTATGTAGGAGCTATAATGCTGTAGTGTAAGCAGGAGAAGCAGCTGACATGAAAAGGGGGTGTGTCATGCTTGGTGTAAGCACATTGGAGCTCCATGGTCTCTATTTGCACTCAGCTAAGCACAGCTAAGCAAAGGGGTGTGTCTTAGCTAGTTCAAGAAATGCTGAGCATGTTTCACGTCCCTGGGATGGCCCTTTCTGCTCAATATTGTTTACTATAGCTATAGGGGATTGCGTGCCATGCTGTGTGGCTTAAACACAACATAAATAATTAAAAAAAAAAAACAACAACAGGAACTAGCAGAAGTGTTTAGATTTGAGCAGCAGGATTGTGTGGTGTGCCGTGGAGCTTAGAAGGGGCAGAAATGGGAAAAAAATGGTAAATATCTGAATAAAGGCACTCAAGTACAAATAATATAGCTGGCAGGTAGAATGTATCATAGTCAGCCAATCACACAGGCAGCATCTGCAGCACACCAGTATAAACTATGCAAACACCTTTCAATCTGGTATTTCCCACAAACTCTGCACCATTGGTGTACACACTCGGGGAAATTTTAATTGACAAAATAATGTTAGGGGCTCCTGTCACTTTGATACATCAGTATGTGTTAGAGACTGAGGGCATTGAGGAGGATAATGCTGACAACCGTCCCAGACTGAGGAGGAGAAAAAGAGTGTTCAGACCCAGGGTAACCTATCATGGGCTATATGCTCTGGAGATACTAGAGACTATAGAGTGGACAGGGACTTACTTCAGTAACTCAGCGAGCTGTGCCAGCCTCACCTTAGACTCAGAGCCAACAGAGGGGAACCCATCCCAGTTGAAACCAAGGTATATGCAGCTTTAAGAATATTAGCTACAGGTACCATCCAAAGACCTACTGGGGACATCATGGGGATCTCACAGGCATCTGCATCCAGGGTACTCTACCAATTCCTGGATGTTATGTGAACACAGGCTGGTGAGCACATATATTTCCCCAGCACCAGTGAGGAGAGGACCAACAATATGTGTCTTTTCCACCATATAGCAGACTACCCAGAGATACTGGGTGCCATAGACTGCATGCACATCCACATCAAGGCACCACCCGGTGAAGAGGCTAGAGTCTATGTCAACCACAAGGGCTATCACTCCATAAACTGCCAGGTCATGTGCAATGCCCAGGGTATTATCATGAATGTGTGTGCTGGCAGCCCTGGTAGTTATCATGACTCCCACATCTGGCATGCCTCAATGCTGTACCAGGCATTTGCCAGGGGAGACATTCCATATGGATCTGGTGGGGGATGCTGGCTATGCACTGGAGCTGTGGAAGATGGCACCCATCAGAAATGCACACACACACACACACACACACACACACACACACACACACACACACACACACACACACACTGAAGAATACCGTAATGATGCACATGCACAGACCAGAAACATCACAGGGCATGTGTTTGGGATGCTCAAGTCATGGTTCTGCTGCCTTGACATATCTGGTGGAGCCCTGCAGTACTCTCCAGCCACATATGCACACATGTTCATAGTATGTGCCATGCTATACAATATGATCCTGTAGAAACAGCTGCAGCAGGAACATAACAGGGAAGGCCCACACAGCACCCCACCATTGCCAAGGGCCCACAGGCACAGGGGGACTCAGAGGAGGAACCCCCTGAGCCTGCTCCTGTAGGCAGATGGAGGCATGCCCAGTATGCCCAGGCCTTGCCAAAAAGGCAATGCATAGCATACATACTGACACTGTAGGGACCGAGGGACTGATACCTCTCTCTGACTTGCACACACAGTAAAATAGATGCCACACACATCACACTACCTGTATCTTACCATGTATAGGCTGTGTACTGCATGCCAGCCCTCAAGCACCATCCTCACAACTGCCACAGGCACAAGGTAAGTCAGTCTTCTTAACAATAAATGAATGGAGTAATATGTTGTGGTTGCATAGCTATGGTATCGCTGCATGCATGCAAGGGAATGAGATGGCCTACCGGGATAGTAGCAGACAACTGACAGTTATGTGGGACAACAGGAAATGTCCGCCCAATACTGGCTTCCCCGGAGTATGTATTAGTCCCCTAGGTGACAAATCTCATCACAGTATATGTGGAGGACTAACAAACTGGGAGGTCATAGGTCACATGCATGGATGTCAATGTGGGGGTCCCATACTCACCCCTCAGCCTCACCTAGCAAGTCAGCCATAGAAAAATATATAGAAATGTCTGGCAAGGGCCCACAAATGGGGACAATGAAGAAATATTCTCATACATACTTACGCAGTGGTATCACAGCAGGTCTTGCAGCTGCAATAAGGCTCTGAAAGGTAAGACATCTGAAACCCAAATGTCTGCCATTACAATCTAACCTGCGGTCTTTAGTGATATGCCTGTAGTCTCAAAGACAAGCACAATACTATGCTAAATGGAACCAAAATGTAAAGGGAACATCAGCACAGTCTGTGCAAATGTGGACAGCTGACAGGTGTGCCCCCCCCCCCACACACACACCCATGTTCTCATAGAAATGCTGTAACAGCAATGTTTGTAGGGTATCAGCAGCAAAGCACACATTCCCAGGGCTGTCCCAGTCAACTTGATAACTTGTTGCATGTCCACAATATGCAGGGGTCAATGAGCTATGTGTATGTGTGGTCAATACTGTCAGTATGTGGCCTGCACTTATTCCTGGCTGTCGTGTCTTAGTGGCCTAGGTAGACTACTGTGGTTGACAGGGTCCATGTTCCAAGATCTGCAGTGCCAACTATTCTGCATGTGAAATACAGCTATGGTAGGCATTGTACACACTGTCCAGGCATCAATATCTGTTACTGCAGGAAAGCTGGACAGGTCAGGGACAGTGGGCCACACATATGGACAGTACACAGCTCAGAGTAACCTAAAAAGTGTCTAGTATACGCCTCAACTGTACATACTTTTTGCAGAATGTCCAGAGGTTTGCATCATATTTATGGTCTCTTTATCATGAAATTGTGGTTTTCTGGCAAATCATTAGCAAATCACAAAAGACTAAATTCAGAAAATAATGACAGATTGTAGTTTCAGACTTCATACCCTTTAGGAAAATGCATACTAATGCAATACCTGTTATTGTATCACCTTTCTAGGTTTGTAAGGACAATAGTTAACAATGGTCCCTATATGTAGGCCTTTGTCCACAAAGTACTTATGGCTTTGTCCAGATGTCTGGCTGTAAAAAGTTGGGAGGTATGGTGCCTAGTAGGAGAGATAGTACCTGAAGGTCAGTGTACTCCCAGGTTATAAAAGGCTGACAACTTACTGTGTCAGCACTGACAACATGTCACTTGCCAACACCCATACCCCTGGAATGACAGGTTGTCACAGAAGAAGCTCAAGTATGCCTTGTATATCTGTTCTGCTTGTCTGAACATTGCATTTGCCTGCCAACTATCTGCAAAACAAGAAAGGGTCATGTCCAAACAGCAACGGCAGACAGTGGGGAAGCAGATGTCATACCCATAAGAGAAAGCAAGCAAATAACAAACTGGTCTCCCAACTATCTATGTTTGGCAGAACAGTAGTAACACCTTGTCCCCATGTGTGGACCTTTGTCTGACTGTCATATATGGGCCTGTCCAGATGTCAGTCTGTAACAGTCTGACAGCCAGGTCAACATATAGCCTTATAATAACATATAGCAACACAAACCATCTGAGGACCACAGCAAATGTAGTTGTGCAATGATGGACAACCTGCTAAATAGGTACACTCAGAAGTGTAAAGTCCATAACCTTGTGTGTGATGTTATGGCATATACCCTGCTCACATCAGAATTACAAATACATAACAGCAGCCATTCTGAGCAAAGCCTGTGACTGAACTACAGAAGGACAAAGAGACACACATAAGGGGAAGGGGAACCACTGGCCAGACAAATGGAGAATGTACACACCAGAACAAATTGTGCAATAACATAGGTGCCATGCAGTGTTTGGAGTCAGTAAACATCACCTGCAAATACACAACACACACCCATGTAAGTGGAGGTCTGCAACAAAACACAAACCCAAACAAAGGACACCTCAGATGCAAAAACACATGAAAACTCCACAAGCCTACACACCACAGACCATGCAGACTCCACACACCAGGTTCTTGCAAACTCTAAGGCCTTTCCTCAAACCCCAAACACCTACCATACACAGATAAGCTAACAGCTCTGTCCCTCTACCTCATTCCATACAGACTCTGCTGAGGTGACCCCTGTCTGGCATACAAAGCAATCCAGACTCTGCCTTGATGAGACTGTTGCACATCTGGAAGTCAAGGCCCACTCGATCAACCTGTAGGTGCAGCATTAACCTGGTCTGTGATATCAGTATGGCTTGGTGTAACAGATATGTGCCCCACACACTCCCCCATCTGTGGAATACACTCCCTGTCCACATCAAGCCAAGTGCCTCAATACCCCTAGTGATGAGCTCCCTGCATAAGTGCATGGAAAATGCAAAATACAGTCCTGTGATTCCACCTATGTCCCTGATGGACAGGGGCTCTGTGTGATGACATGTCTTAAAATGGGCTTCACTCTTATCTGTGTGGGTTATAAGGGCTTCAGGGCCAATACCCTACTAACGTCATATCAACTTAACCTATACACAACTGTCTGTCAGTGGTTCACCACATTACTCTGTACTGCTCTGCCACTGACAAACCTGGAAGTCACAGTGCTATGTGGAATATACTACACATATAATGGACATTTCTGCACAGTAGAACGCACTCTGTACCCACACCCATACCACTCAACCTCTGAGAGCAAGACATCTGAACAAGGTCATAAATAAAAGTGGGACAAAGATCCAATGATAAGCATGTGTTGTAAATATTGCTCTTACAAACTGATAAAGTTGGTAGAATAACAGATTTTGTATTAGCAGGAATTGTCTGAACGTTATGAAGTCTGAAACACTAATGTCTGTCATTATTTTGTAATGTCAGTCTTACATTATTTGCAACTAACTTGCCATAAAACACAAGTTTATGTAGACTGGGCGAAACTTCTAGACAAACATCTGGACAATCTGCCAAAATCTATACAGTTGAGAGGTACCAGGATATGACTTTCCAGGTAAGAAGAATACCACACAACTAGGAGATCCCCAGCCAGTATATCACCAAGTCGCTGGACTGTTTACACAGCTTCATCAGTCAATCAGCTGTAGCCACACCTCTCAAATGGCCATTTTGGACAAGAATGTCTATAGCTGAGCTCATAATATTGGTCTGTGCATCATACATCTTGTATTTCTCTGGAAAAGCACTGTGATGATCTTAGGATGTCTGTCACTGGGTAATGACACAATACATGCCAGTGTCAGACATCAAATATGTCAGAAAATGTCTGCTAAAACAACCCCTGTACCTTTAGCAACATCCTGTTTACTTTTGAGAGGTATGGCTGTAACACACAAAACTTCAGTCTGGAGTGCAACTATCTCTGGAATGGAGTCACACTCTTACTATAGAAAGTCATACTGGGCATGCTACTACAATTAAAGAATCACAGCCTATGTCGGAATCCACATTGGATTATATAACTGTATTGTGCATATATGTCTTTGCATACAGGCAGCTGTGTATACCTTAACTGTCTCTACACACATCCATCAGACAGGATTACCCTCAGCTAGCTGTAGGTGGCACATATGTGATATATCTACATCTGTTGTGTGTGATACACAGACATATATATGGGCAACATATAACAATATGTCAAGCATACATACACATGGATGTGGGGAAGAGAGAGACAGACAGTGATAGACAGAGAGATATAGGGAGACACACACACAGAGTTAGTCAAACACAGGGATACCCTAAATGGCATAGAGTGATGTCCTGCTGCAGACAGTGGCATACCGGTCATGACCAGTCGCATGAAGGTGAGCTCCAGTGTGTAATAGTACTGAGGTAGGGGTTGTAATATCACATCACCTGCCTTTGTGTGTGTGTGTGTGTGTGTATGTGTGTGTGTGTGTGTGTGTGTGTGTGTGTGTGTGTGTGTGTGTGTGTGTGTGTGTGTGTGTGGGGGGGGTGACTGTAGGTTTAAGTATTAAGAGGTCATTCACACTCAGTACACTTCTCATTGCCCTACTTCACAAGATCTGCTGATGTCATTCACCTTAGAAGTACCATTGAACACTTGTTAGCCCTGTAAGCTCTGTAGTGAGTGCAATAACTGCATAATACTATATTACAAATAACTAGATAAATAGGGGTTCTAATCTCAGTCCTGGCAAATGTAATTGTGTGTGTGTGTGTGTGTGTGTGTGTGTGTGTGTGTGTGTGTGTGTGTGTGTGTGTGTGTGTGTGTGTGTGTGTGTGTGTGTGTGTGTGTGTGTGTGTGTGTGTTTATTTCTAGGTAAAACAGTTTTAGACCATTCTTAACCAGTACACTTCTCAGTGTCCTAATTTAGCAGTCCTACTGATGTTGTTCCTCTTAGAAGTACCTTTGGAAAGCCCCAGTCTTATAAGTTCCATGGTGCGTGCAATAACTGCGTAACAGTATAGTAAAAATAACTGAATAGGCAGAGGTTCTATTCTCAGTTCCCGTAACTGTGTGTACAAGTGTTTGTAAGTGTGCATGTTTGTAAGATGAAGTATTTTGAGGACTTTCCCACCCACAACACTTCCCAGTGCCCTACTTTAGCAGTCCTGCTGATGTCATTCACCTTAAAAGTACCTTTGGACACTTATCAGCCCTATAAGCTCTGTAGAACATGCGATAACTAGGTAACACTATAGTACAAATAACTAGATAGGTATGGGGTCTAATCCCAGTCCTGGCAAATGTAAGTGTGTTTGTTTGTAGGTGAAATAGTTTTAAGCCATTTCCAACCACTGCACTTCCTAGTGCTCTACTTTAGCATCCCTGCTGACGTCATTCCCCTTAGAAGTACCTTTGGACAGAACTCAGCCCTATAAGCTCCCTGGGGCATGTAATAACTAAGTAACAGTATAGTGCAAATAACTAGATAAGCAGGGGATCTACTCTCTGGTAAATGTATCTGTTTACGTGTGTGTGAAGGTGTTTGTAAGTGTGTATGTTTGTAGGGTAATGTATTTTGATGCCCCTCCCAACCAGTACATTTCTCATTGCCATACTTTACAAGGCCTCTTGATGTAATTCACCTTAGACGTACCTTGGGACACTGTTAAACCCCATAAGTTCCGTGGCGCATGTAATAACTTCATAACACTGCAGTACACATAAGCAGGGGTTTTAATACTGGCAACTGTGATACTATGTGTGTGAGAATCATATTCTCCCTGTGCGTATTTGGGTGAGAATCATATCTTCTGGGGGTGTGAGTTATACCATTGTGAGGCATGTACCACCCAGTACACTTCCCATTGACCTAATTCACAAGGCCTGCTGATGTCATTTACCTTAGAAGTACGTGTATACACTTTTCCATCCTACAAGCTCTGTGGCATGTGCAATAACTGTGCAATACTATAGTGCAAACAATTAGATAGGTAGGAGTTCTAATCTCAATATTGACAACTATAGTAGTCTGTGTGAAGAATACCTCCTGTGGCTGTTGTGTGTGTAGGTTATACCATTTTAAGGCCTGTTGACCCCTACCCATGACATTACTTTAAAGAACCTGTGAATGGCATCTGACTCACATGCACCATGTAACATTATACAGCCCATACCAGTCATCTGTACAGATGTACATGGAATATCCAGATGTTTGCACCCTGTACATGGTCTGTGTCCCCTAACAATGAGCATTGCAGTAATATCATTGCAAAATATGTCATAGTTACCATAGTGACACACATGCCAGTATCAGACATCATACCTGACTGACACATCATGCTGATACAAAGTCTGTCACTCTATCACTTGTCCAGGTTTGTAGGAGTAATAGATGAGACCAATCACTATTTCTAATGGGTTATCCCACCATCCATGATGGCATTTACAAGATTACTTGTTGTAAGAGGTTGTATATGTCCCAGGCATATAATCTATGTGGAGCATGTCATGTGTACATAACACTATAGTACATACAAGTGGATACATAGGGTTACTAATATGTTTATTGGCAATTGTGTATTTGTTTCTGTATGCACATTCCCTGTGGCTGTCTTTATTGTGGGTCTGTGATGGCTATACCATGTTGTGTATGTCTTCCACCCTCTGAACTCCCCCACTGCCAACCTAGTTTCAGCCCATACAGATGTCATCCACCTTACAAGCATAGTTACACAGTTTCTAACACAAAGCCACTGTGGTGCATGCCATGGTCATATCACTGTGTATTGTACAGAAATAGATGTGTAGGTCATCTACTATGAGAAGTGTCAACTCCATGTGCATGTGTGTTTCAATGCATGTCCCCATGCAGCAGTGTGTGTGTGTGTGTGTGTGTGTGTGTGTGTGTGTGTGTGTGTGTGTGTGTGTGTGTGTGTGTGTGTGTGCATGTCAGATGGCTTTAAAATGTTAAGGGCCTCTGAACCCACCATTGGCAATCATAACAGTCCCTGTAATTGTCACTCACTTGAATAGCAGTGGCAGACACTTCAACACGACATTACATCTGTGCTATTTGTGTTATGTATCTAGCACTATCATTTGTAAGACTGTGCAGGTAGGGGCTGTGCTCAGCCCTTCAACAGCTGCCCAATGTACAGGACTATGACTCTGTGTGCACTACCAGCATGAGAGGCCAAACATGGATATGAGTTAGCAGACACACATGCTGGTGATTGTCAGGTTAGACTGACACAGGCTGACCTGTGTCAGGAATACATACCCCAAACTTGTCATACAAAGTACCAGGCATACCCTCATCAACTGCATGAAGGTTGAGTGGATGGGACAGAAATGACAGGGGAAACAGGTGCTGATAGGTGAATCTGTTGCAGCTAAAGCAATGGCTAAGCTTGTGAGGGACCTAGTGCCAGTATCCAAGTAAACTCCTATGTATGTGTGAGCCTGTGGCACTACAGAACACCCAGGTGATGTGCATGAAGGCTAGCTGGCTGTGTCAAGGATATGTATGCAAGGTCACACTGCCTGCCCCAATTGTCCCTCACACAGTTTTTGCATGTAAACACACCTGGTAAACATGTACATATACAGATGTACCTTGGCTATGAAAAGGTCACTGAGTTTCCCCCTGCCATACTCATCATTGCTACTGTCAGCTGCCCCACAGCCTGCAGACACACAGACACTTGGAACACAAACAGAATACAGTATGTGACACTACAGTCAGTCAGCAGTACTAACAGCAATAATGTATCACGGATAAAAAGGTACATACACCTCAATGTGTACCCATAACTATTGCCAGCAGACAGCACCTTACACAGCATTGCATTACTACACTGTACTATATTCACCCTGTGCATCAGACCATAGGAGCATGTTGCTGCATCACTGGTATGGATAACAGGGATGTGGCACAAGTATGATCACATGCACAGGGTGTGGTGTGGGATTGCCAGAGGCCTAGGCTGGGCCATATGGTTGACATCATGTATGTATGTGTTTGTCTGGAGGGCTGGTGTTCAGCTGGGCCATGCAGAGGAGCTGTGCATGTCTGGTGGTGACTGGCATGTGATAGAGATGTGTGGTGTATGTAAGCACACAATCAAGCCATATGGATGCCCAACCATGGCTATGTTGGACAGCCGTGGACCATACATGGCAGGATGTGCAGTTCACCGTATCCCGCCAGGGACACGGGAACTGATTCTGCCAGGAGTATCACTGGCACCACCAGGCCCAAGGACAGATGCAGTATTACTCCCTGATGGTGACTGCTGTCTGTTGTATCCGCATCCCTGATGGGACTGGCCAGGACCACGTGCCTATGGTCTGCTCCAATGTGAAGTGGACAGCATGCTCCCTTCAGTAATGCTGGTGGTACTGTCACTACAGGACTGTGACTGTTCATTGCCACTTGGGCTCTCAGCTGATCTTGTTGCTGACCTACATCCACCTGGCTGATTCCCTTCTCCCACCACATGCTCAAGCACAGACATTGCACGGTCGAGCAGTGACAATGTCTCACCCCACCATCCAGATGTTTGCACCCTATACATGGTCTGTGTCCCCTAACAATGAGCATTCCAGTAATATCATTGCAAAATATGTCACAGTTACCATAGTGACACACATGCCAGTATCAGACATCATACCTGACTGACACATCATGCTGATACAAAATCTGTCACTCTATCACTTGTCCAGGTTTGTAGGAGTAGTAGATGAGACCAATCACTATTTCCAGTGGGTTATCCCACCATCCATGAAGGCATTTACAAGATTACTTGTTGTAAGAGGTTGTGTATGTCCCAGGCATATAATCTATGTGGAGCATGTCATGTGTACATAGCACTATAGTACATACAAGTGGATACATAGGGCTACTAATATGTTTACTGGCAATTGGGTATGTGTTTCTGTATGCACATACCCTGTTGCTGTCTTTACTGTGTGTCTGTGATGGCTATACCATGTTCTGTATGTCTTCCACGCTGTGAACTCCCCCACTGCCAACCTAGTTTCAGCCCATACAGACGTCATCCACCTTACAAGCACAGTTACACAGTTTCTAACACAACACCACTGTGGTGCATGCCATGGTCGTATCACTGTGTATTGAACATAAATAGATGGGTAGGTCATCTACTGTGAGAAGTGTCAACTCCATGTGCATGTGTGTTTCAATGCATGTCCCCAAGCAGCAGTGTGTGTGTGTGTGTGTGTGTGTGTGTGTGTGTGTGTGTGTGTGTGTGTGTGTGTGTGTGTGTGTGTGTGTGTGTCAGATGGCTTTACCATGTTAAGGGCCTCTGAACCCACCATTGACAATCATAGCAGCTCCTGCAATTGTCACCCACTTGAATAGCAGTGGCAGACACTTCAACACTACATTACCTCTGTGCTATTTGTGTTATGTATCTAGCACTATCATTTGTAAGACTGTGCAGGTAGGGGCTGTGCTCAGCCTTTCAACAGCTGCCCAATGTACAGGACTATGATTCTGTGTGCACTACCAGCATGAGAGGCCAAACATGGATATGAGTTAGCAGGCAATATGCTGGTGATTGTCAGTTTATACTGACACAGGCTGACCTGTGTCAGGAATACATACCCCAAACTTGTCATACAAAGTACCAGGCATACATTCATCAACTGTATGAAGGTTGAGTGGATGGGACAGAAACGGCAGTGGAAACAGGCGCTGATAGGTGAATCTGTTGCAGTTAAAGTAATGGCTAAGCTTGTGAGGGACCTAGTGCCAGTACTCAAGTAACCTCCTCTGTATGTGTGAGCCTGTGGTACTATGGAACACCTAGGTGACATGCATGAAGGCTAGCTGGCTGTGTCAAGGGTATGTATGCAAGGTCACACTGTATGCCCTAATTGTCCCTCACACAATTGCTGCATGTAAACACACCTGGTAAACATGTACATATACAGCTGTACCTTGGCTATGAAAAGGTCACTGCATTTCCACTCTGCCATACTCATCATTGCTATTGTCAGCTGCCCCACAGCCTGCAGACACACAGACACCTGGAACACAAACAGAATGCAGTACGTGACACTACAGTCAGTCAGCAGTACTAACAGCAATAATGCATCATGGCTAAAAAGGTGCATACACCTCAATGTGTACCCATAACTATTGCCAGCAAACAGCACCTTACACAGCATTACATTACTACACTGTACTATATTCACCCTGTGAATCAGACCATATGAACATGTTGGTGCATTGATGGTATGGATAACAGGGATGTGGCACAAGTATGATCACATGCACAGGGTGTGGTGTATGATTGCCAGTGGCCTAGGCTAGGCCATATGGTTGACATCATGTATGTATGTGATTGTCTGGGGGGGTGGTGTTCAACTGTCCCGTGCAGAGGAGCTGTGCATGTCCGGTGGTGACTGGCATGTTATAGAGATGTGTGGTGTCTGTAAGCACACAATCAAGCCATGCGGATGCCCAACACAGGGCTATGTTGGACAGCTATGGACCATATATGGCAGGATGTGCAGTTCACCATATCCCGCCAGGGACATGGGAACTGATTCTGCCAGGAGTATCACTGGCACCACCAGGCCCAAGGACAGATGCAGTATTACTCCCTGATGGTGACTGCTGTCTGCTGTATCCACATCCCTGATGGGACTGGCCTGGACCACATGCCTATGGCCTGCTCCAATGTGACGTGGACAGCACGCTCCCTTCAGTAGTGCTGGTGGTACTGCCACTACAGGACTGTGACTGTGCATGGCCATGTGGGCTCTCAGCTGATCTTGTTGCTGACCTACATCCACCAGGCTGATACCCTTCTCCCACCACATGCTCAAGCACAGACATTGCACGGTCGAGCAGTGACAATGTCTCACCCCATCGTCTATCCACAACATAGGCAAAATGACGTACGGTATCACAAATGCCGTGGAGCTCATCATGCATGGCAGGAAGCACTGCATTCATGACCATGAGCATCTGTGTGGTGTTGCAGTCAGTACATACCTGTGTCTCCATGAAGGACCATAACATGCGTTTGTTGACACCTGCTGTGACACTTGTGACAGGGACTTGTTGGCAAGCACTCTTCCATCGAGAAGCCCTGTCCATTTGTCTGTGTGTGACAACACCTGCTCTTTGGTTATGGCTAGTTCTTCACTCACACTTGCAATAGATACCACACTAGCCTGATCCATGCCACCACCCCCAACTGTCCAATATTTGTGGCTGCTGGGGATTGGGTATGTGTGGGCATACTGACTGCTTGCAGAGACATTGTGGGTGAAAGTGGGATACCAACCAGTGGCACAGATTCAGCCACCGACAACCCCACCTGTGCATCACTATGCCCACCATCATTATGAGAGTCTGCTACGATGCTGACATCAGGTTGTGAGGGGGAGAGACACCAACCCCCATGTTCACTTGTGAGGGGAAGACAACATATGTAAATTAATACCCTGCAGTATAATGTTTGCTGATACACACACACACACACACACACACACACACACACACACACACACACACACACACACACACACACACACACACACACTCCTGGTAAAGTCTGGCACATCTTTGCCACGCCACCTATGAGCCCTTCAGGCCAGACTTTACACTAGGTCTGACTGCCACAATCCATCTCTTTAACAGCTACTGCAAACTCCTCAACAAAGGAGTTTCATATCCTACTGTGTGATGGGCCTATTAGCAGAATGGTAAGTGTGACCAAGAGCAAGGCAATTGGAGTGAGCTATACAGTGTCACCAAGTGCATATGCAAGTACTGTAAGAGCTGACTTACTGATATACAGACCAGACACAATGACAAGGTTTAACGAGATGTGATGATAATTAATGAAGGAACAAGAGAATAGTCTATCAATGTAGTACCTACACAATTTAGACTCACAGGGATTCATTTCAGACAACATTGCAGGACAGTCTGCAATACATACAGGAAACATGTAAAGTGCATAGGTTCATAAGATGATATCAAGCTATTAGCCCGGATGTCCTCATAAGCCTAGCCCAGACTTTCGCCCATGTCCCTTCAAAGCCAGCACCTGTTTCCCCTGTCCAGCTGGGACACACGCAGGATACCAGGGGTGTATTTTCCATTTCCCATGCAGTCATCCAGCTTCTTCCTCAAGAGGGTTATACAGGGTCTCTGCTAGAACTGGTAAGGGAGTGTATTTTACAGACAGTGTATTGTGTGGGATACTACACTATCTGCCAACAAGTACCATACATGTCACAGACCAGGTGAGGGCCTTGCATGCAGGATGTGTGAGTGGGGTTTGTCTTACAAATATGCAGAAACACCATCAAGGCTGGTTTGAAAATGGCCTTGTATGCCCAGACACAGATCACCTATGATCAGTCTGTATGAGACTGAGTACACGGACAGGGCTTTCAGCCTATCTGTATAGGATAGGTGTTGCAGACCCTAGATTTGCCTGGTTAGGAACCTCTGTGGTCCCTGCAGCTGCTGCATTTGCTTGGCAAGGTACATGCCAAAGGAGCCACTGTAGTCAGGAATGCGTCTGATAAGGGTGGAGTACAGGGATGTTGTGGCCTCCTGGTTTCTGGATGACATACCTATATATGTGAGGTGGGCCATATAGACAGCCTTCTGTACAATGGTGCCCACATGGTGGTAAACTGTCAGGGTGCAACCAGCCTTGGTGCACAAGTCACCTCACACCTGATTGCATGCTCAGTACATTGTTATTACTGTCATAATTAGTGTGGATGACATCTACCACAACAGGGAAAATGATGCATCTCCTGGTATTCTGTTTGAGGCAATGCTTCTCTCACCAGTCATTAATTTGGGTAAGGGCCTCTTGGAGGATGCTCACTTCAGTAGGGGAATGTAAGACAGTAGCCAACTTGCAATCATCTGTAAACCTGGTCAGCCACAGTCCACTGGTTTTGTCTTGCATCTCAGAAATATATATCTCAAACAGCAGAGGTCCCCAGACCAATCCTTGGGGTATATCGTTCAGTAAGAGTCTACTACTAGAGGTGGTTTCCACTACTTTGACTGAGTGGGTACTATCATTGAGCCAGTTAGCTACCCATCTGGTAACATACAGGTTGATGTCTAGCTATGTAGGGTTATGTATCATGGCAACCTGGTGATTATTGTGAAAGTTTTGGGCTAGGTGAGGGTAGGCAGTGTGCACCATCTTCCCCTCATCCTTGAGTTTCTTGACCACTTCAGAGAAGCTGACCAGGTTTAACAGGCCTGCTCTCCCTTTGACAACACCACACTGTAAGGGCTCAAGCATTTTGAGATTGACAATGTCCCTGTTTATAAGGTCCTTGATATTTCCTTCCATGCCCTTGCAGATCAGGCAACTTAGGCTGATGTGCATATGATTGGTTGGATCAGTGGATTGCTCCACCTTTATGTATAGGGATAACAGTGGCTGTCCTCTGTGCAGATGGGATGACACTGGTGCTCAGGCTTTTGTTGACTACAGTGTGTAATGGAGCTGAGAGCTCATGCCTGAGTTCATGTAGAATGCAGCAGGAATGGTATCAGGCATATGGAGACTTCAGTTTGTTGCCTTTGAGAGGGTATTATGGATCTGCTTCCTGATGATGAGGAGAGGGGGGCAGGTGCTGTGCATGTCCATCTGTACTGATGGGGGGGCAGGGCGTGATGTTTGCACTTAACCTGTCTGCATCAGGTTGGCTATATCTATGCCGTATGTGTATGTGATGTTATTGACCACCACTACAGAGCAGATTTGAGTGTTGCCTCTGGGATTGTAGACATATGTGTGGAAGGCATAATGATTGACCTTGGTGGATGTGTCCAATTTGCACTCAAAGTTAGCCTTAGGGTAATTCACCTGTGACCTTATTTGCTTGTTTAGACAAAGGTGACAATGCCTCCAATTTGGCACCTGCTCCTTCTTGGCCCTGTCCAGCAATTATTTCCACCTATTATGGAATTTGTGTATTGCTGCTGTCCACCACAGAGGTTTACTCTACCTTGAGGGAGATGATTTTGTCCTGTCAGGTATTGCTGAGTCCATACAGCTATGTAGGTGCTCACATAGTATTGTGGTGTAGGCTTGGAAACTATTGCTAGTGCCAACTGATGGGACAGTGGCTGTAAAGCTACTTATACCTGCTCTGAGGAGATTTATAGTCAGTTCTGGAAAGTGTTTTTTGTTTGACCCTGATGGGGGGGCAGGGGAGATGGTGACTTCAACAGTGATGGCTATGGAGTCAGATCTTACCAAGGAGGATGACACTGTAGGAGTACTACAGTGGCTACTCATGTTGGTTAGGACCAGGTACAGGATATTTCCACCTGTTGTAGTATTGTTGACCAGCTGATCCATTGCATTGGAATTGACAAAGCCAAGAAATCTCTGTGTGTTCATGTTCAGGTAGAACAGGTCATGCACACTATGGTTGGGTAGTTAAAGTCACCCAGGAGCAGGGTAGAGGGTTGAATCTTGACAGATTCAAGTGAGTCCTGATAGGTGTAGTGGGTACCCAGAGTCATAGTTGGAGGTCTGTAGCTAGCTATGATTTGAGTAGGTGTTTTGTCAACAGTTAACTGCACTTCAGATCTCTCCCATGCTTCATACTGTTTCGCCAGTCTGGAGGTGTGTATGTGTATGATAAAGTTTAAAACTCCACCTCCTTTGGCTTTACAGCCCTCCATTTGGGGTCTAACAGTATGGTGGGATGAGTAACCTGGCAAGGTTAGTATGCTCTCCACAGCTGCAAACCAGGTGTCAGTGACTGCACAAATGTCAGCATTCTCCAGGACAAGGTATTTTTGCAATGGCATTAGTTTCATGCTAAGACTCCTCGCTCCTGTTAGAGCAAGTAATCTGGACAAAGGCACACATCAATGGTGGGCAAAGGCCGGAAAATAGTGACACTTTATAAATCTAGCTGTAATACACTTAGATGCTAGCAAAGACCATTTCTCATTTGCAGGAATACTCTGCAGGTTTTGACATCTGACATTCAAATGTCTGGTATTATGTTATGACTTCAGTCTTTACTGGGTTGCCAGTGATTTGCCAGGCAATGAACAACTGTATCAGGCATTGACTACAAATATGAGGCAAAACTGTTGTCAGTCTGCAAAAGTCTGGATAGTTGAAAGGTATGGGCTCAGTATCTAACATAAAGTTCAACACACACTTCTGCACCGGTTGTTTACTATGCACATACCCTATATAGGCCTCTTACACTTGTAAGACAAGCATATGTATCATAGTAGCATTCACAGGTGACATATGAATATGTACAACATCCAAGGTAGCTGACCTAGCAGTATCATAGTCAGTATTGGACAACAGACACTCCAGCAGTATTCACATATGAGCTGAACTTTGCTGGGGTGACTCAGCGGTCAGAGCTGTGATCTATGTCACTGTAGACAGGGCAAGCAGGAATGGCCATAGGTGTTGGAAAGCAACATGTGAGTCCAGCAAGTCTTGTTAAGACCTAGTGTTTAACTTCCTATTTCACATTATTGCATCCCCCCTTCTGCATTCCATTGCATGCTTAATTAATTGACATACCTGTTATAGTGCTGAAGAGCTTCCTTAGAATAATGCAAATGTTTGTTTGTGTAATCATACTCTGTCTGTGTAGATGAGCTCAGACCTGTTTTGCATAGACAGCAGCTTGCCTTTTGTAGGTAATGCTCATGAGCATGTGATGGCCTGTGCACCAACTGGTGTCTCCCACTTGCTACTTGCATCCAGAGCAGCTGTGTTGTCTTTCCATTAGGCAATACCAGGGCAGCACAGTGCAATAATTAAGTCCTTCATGTGGGCCTTGCCCCCTTTCCTTCCTGTGAGGAGGACATTATAGAGGTGTGGGGGCTGCAACTTCACATAAGGTAGGTGGAAATACCTCTTAGAACAATAAATGTGGAGACAGTCCAACAAAATGGGGGGCAAAGTTCCAGAATTAGGTACAGATTGTAAGTATTGCTGTTATACACATAAAAGATTGCTAGATTAACAGGGTTTGTCTGGACATACATTTTCTGCGTGACTTGATGTCTGACAGTGATATGTCTATGATATTCCTCTCAACTGTCCAGATGTCTACAGAATGCCCAGAGGTTTGCCTCTTATGTTTGGTCTGTTCCTGAGACAATTTCTGTTTTTGAGAAATCAGTAGGATATTGTGAGGATTGAAGTCAGTAAATGTTGATATCCATTTGTGTTTCAGATGCCATATCCTTCAGAGATGTTATGTTACAACAAACCTTGTAACACCAGGAACTGTTTCAGTTTGTAACACCATTATGTGAGATATGTCCCTCTTTTTGGCACCTGTTCCCCAGGTATGTCAGGTTTTGTCCAGATGTCTTGCAGTAAGAAGTTCAGAGATTTGGTATATCATTATTTAGTGACTTCACTCCTGATATCATCCCAGTGACTTAGCAGTCTCCCAGAAGTGGTATGAGGCAGTGGCCATAAATATGGTCCCACACCCTGGACATTTAGTGGAAATCTGTACAGTTGATAGTTATGTACATCTGGCCATTGTTAACAGACTGTCAAGACTGTGTAGCAGTTGAGTGTGTAAATGTTTGTTGGGCTGAGTAGGGAAAGCAGCAGATGAGTGTCATAGGTCCTCTTCTATCTGACTGTGCATGCTGCTACAGTTGCTGGTGGTCTATCAGGTGTATATGTTTGTAGGAGTAGATTGAAAAATGTCTTTTAACACCTCAAGATTCCCAGTAGACTGTGACTTTGGGCAGTATATGTTGGTGTAGAGTGTGACTGACAATCAGGATATGTTTTTTCAAACAGTCATTATACTCTAGAGCTCAGTTGGGGTACTGGTATTTTGCTGTGACTGTGGTGCAAATGGTTGTAGGTGGGCAACTGCTTACTGATATCTAATTTACCCTACAGTTTCATCCCTGTAGTGCATGATATATTTGCAAATGCATGAGTAATTCCCCAGAGCTGATATGGGGTAGAGTTGTATTAGTCTGACTGTAGTTCAGAAGGTGCTGGGTGGAATGGTTGTAGCTCTCAGTGTTTTTCTCCTTCTGTTACATGACTGCAGTCATACCTATACACTATCCAGATGTGTGGCTCATATTTTTGGTCTGTTCCCCATAACAGTTCTGGGTTTCTGACAAATCACTGGGATGATGTGAGCATTGACATCAGTAAATGATGACAATTATTTGTTTCAGACCTGAAATCTATCAGAAAATATATGTTAAAATGGATTCACTTCATAACACTGAAACTTCAAAACACTGAAAACTCAAAACACTGAAACTCAAAACACTGAAAACACATATCATACATATACTGAGTTTAAACAACATAAATCATAGCACTTTCCACCAAGTGTAAGCAGCGGGCAAGCACCCCTGCACCATCCATGTGGGGGGCTGTGCCCCCACACCCCCTGCTACTTAAATATATCAACTCCAAGACTGCACTTAGTGTAGTGAAGAGCAATAAATAAAATACTTGAACTCCAGGCCACAATAGCACACTACTCCCCAGACATAGTTGCTTTAACAGAAACCTGGCTAAATAAAAACATAGCTAACTCAGAAGTTTTCCCTACCGGCTACAATATCATTAGACAAGACAGACCACTTCATAAAGGGGGTGGAACTGCCTTACTGTACAAGTCCAACTTAACTGTCCATCAATTACCAAACTCCTACCCCTCCCCCAATAATTGGGACATACTTATCTCACAACTTCAACTTCACCCTAAAAAGGTCATCACCACAATGGTGATCTATATTCCACCTGGTAATACACCTGCTAGCCTTGAAGACTTCTTATCCTAGTGTTCTTCCACATACTCACAAGAAACATTTATTCTGGGGAACTTCAACCTAGATTGGTTCACCTGTATATCAGAACCACCAAGTAATCTAATAAATCTCCATGGCTACCAGCAGCTAGTCCAAATTCCAACTAGATGTGATAAAAAATCTAAAAAGGAATCCATCCTTGACTGGGTCCTAACTAACAAACCCACATTGTACCCTCACACAGGCAGTCTCCCAGACACCTTAAGTGACCACAACATAATGTACTTTATACATAGTAGAACAAGCATATGCAAAACCACTAACTATATATCCACTAGAAACACACAAAAATTATCTCCTGAGGTCCTCAACACTTTACTCTGAAACTGTGACTGGACCACCTTTAAAAACCCTCCCACTTGACCAGGCTATAGCATATTTCAACAAAACATTTCTACAACACCTAGACACTGTCGCTCCATTGCCCTGGCTCAGTAAAGAAACCAAACAAATCCTCAAGTCCAGAGACACTGCCTGGCTTTACTATTAAAAAAACAAAGAAACACAAAGCCTAACTAAGTACCAAGAACTGCGCAGTCGTGCAAAAAATGCATTAGGCTGGACAAAAGATCCTACTATAAAACATTACAAACTAAATACCAACACAACCTGCAAAAATTTTGGAAAAAATGTAAACCAGCTGCTAAAATCCACCCAAAAGGCTACCCCCAAACCAACCACCCCTGACACTAAAGTTCCCATTGAAACACAATTCAACTCCCACTTTGTGAACTCAATTCTATCCTTAGTATCACAGGACAGGTCCTTCCTCAATATCCCCCCCCAACACAAATAACACTAATACAAGCTTTACCCTCAAAACAGTTTTCACCACTTTAATCAAAAGCATGCTCTCCAAATTAAAAACCTCATCAACAGCAGCCGACCTACTCCCCAGCTATTTCTTGAAACTCACAGCAGATGCTATTGCTATCCCAGTCTCCACTCTGATAAACAGATCAATTGCTGAAAACTATGTGCCCAATCTCTGGAAAATATCCTGTTACACCCATACATAAAGGCAGGACCTCCACTGAACTTAATAACTACAGATCCATTGCTTTACTCTCCCCCCTGGCCAAAATCCTAGAAAAATGCATCCATACCCAGATGCTAAACTATCTCCTAGACAGCAACATCCTGTCACCTACTAAGCATGGTTTCAGACCTGCGTATAGTACAACTACAGCCCTCCTCTGCTTCACAGACACAGTAAACCATCTCAAAAATGGAGGCCTACAAGTGTCAACTCTTTTTTTGGATATATCCAAAGCATTTGACACAGTCTCACACCAAATCCTGCTAAACAAACTAAACCAATATCATCTATCAAATTCAACTCTTACCTGGTTCCAAAGCTACTTAACTGACAGGTACCAAGCTGTGAAATGGGAAAATTCTCTCTCTCCTCAGCTGCCCATAACTATAGGAGTCCCACAGGGTTCTATCTTAGGACCACTACTATTCACAGTCTTCACAAATGACCTCCATACCTCCACACAGCATGCATCTATCATTCAGTATGCAGATGAAACTACCTTAATCTATGCTGCACAAAACATTTCCACCCTCCTGCAAACAACTCAACTGGCATTCTCTGATGTTGAAAACAACCTTACCAAAGCCCAATGTATCCTCAGTCCAAAGAAAACTCAGCTTATGATTATAACCAGTTCTAACAAAAACACTAACAGTCAATTCACTATCTACTCCACAAATGCTACTCCAATTGCTCCAGTGGCACAGGCTAAGCTATTGGGAATAACCATAGACTCCCACCTAAAATTTGATGGTTATCTCAACTTAACTATTAAAAAAGTACATGCCAAACTGGGGTCACTTTACCGTATCAAAGCATTTCTTACTAACAACACAAGATCAGCCATTGCTCGCTCCTAACTTCTATCCACCCTACTCTATGCATCTCCCATTCTGACTAATCTCAACAAAACTGAACTAAGCAAAATGGAAGCCTGCTATAACAGAATTGCCCGCTTTGCTGCAAATTGCTCATATAGAACTCATCACTGTACTGCTTTGAGACAGCTCCACTGGCTTGAACTGCCCAACCTCCTAACCTACAATCAGCTCTGCCTCTGTTATTCTATCTATTACCTCCCAAATAAGTGTCCTGCCCTCAAAAACCTAGTACAACATCACTCAGCCAAAAGGCCTCTTAGATCATCAAGCAAACTACTACTAGAAGTCACTAAAAGCTACAATAGCTTTGGAGATGCACTATATAGTAGTTCAGTGGCTAAAAAATGGAACTCTGTCCCTACTAGCATTCAAAACACATCATCCAAAGCCTCCTTTAAAGACCTCATCAGGTAACATCTCAAGCAAAGTTGGCAGTGCCATGATTGCTCCCCAGGCTAGTGAAAGCTGATAACATATACATACTGAATCTAGAGCACTTGATAATAGTTTTCAGTCTTACTCACAAACAATGGCTAATCTACAATGTATGTACTGTACCTGTGTACTATGTATGTTTTCTACCTATGTTCCAAATTTCAGCTGTACACCACAAATCTATTAATTACCTTTATTTTTAAAATTAATATTTTTTTTTATTTGTTTCTCTCCACTGTAACTGTTTATGTGCTGCATACCACTATAAAAACATGTCTCTTGTAATTTGTGTGTATACTGATCATGTCTAAATAACTAAATATGTCTGTAATTTTTCTTTGTGGATCTTTTCTTCCCAGACCACTGCTGAAAAAGGGCATTTTTGGCTCAGTCAGACACCCCCGGTTAACAAATGTAAAATATATATATATATATATATATATATATATATATATATATATATATATATATATATATATAGGTTCAAAGGTTCATAGGTGTGTACAAGCCACTGCTGAGCCCTGGTGTGTAACTCTGTGGCTGCCCTGGAGCCTTTACAAGCCTAGCCCATAGGATTACCCTGACATTGTGCCACCTGATCTTAGTTTCCTGTGCCTCTTTCAAGTAGAAGAGTTCTTTTAGTGCAGTCCAAAAGTAGAGTAGAGCCACTGGAGTGATCCCCGGGGTGAATTTTCTATTTCCCATCAATTCATCAAGTTCAAATTGTTCTATCATGGTGTGACTGGGAGGAGAAATGGGGTAGGGGGTTATCCTGAAGGAACAGTATGCCAACAGTGTTTTGGAGGTGAAAAGAGTGTCGGATAGAGTGACGTTTATGAAGCTGGAAATTGATGGTGTAATGATGAATCTTGTTAGTGGCTACGCTCCGCAAGTTGGGTGTGCAATGGATGACAAAGAAAAATTTTGGAGTGAGTTGGATGAAGTGTTGGTGAGTGTACCCAAGAGTGAAAAACTAGTGATTGGAGCAGATTTCAATGGGCATGTTGGTGAAGGAACAGCAGGGATGAGGAAGTGATGGGCAGGTATGGTGTTAAGGAAATTAATGCAGAAGGTCAGATGGTAGTGGATTTTGTGAAAAGGATGGACATGGCTGTGGTGAATACGTATTTTAAGAATAGGGAGGAGCATAGGGTGACATACAAGAGTGGAGGAAGATGCACACATGTGGATTATATCCTATGCAGGAGAGCCAGTCTGAAGGAGATTGGAGACTGTAAAGTGGTGACAGGAGAAAGTGTAGTTAGGCAGCATAGAATGGTGGTCTGTAGGCTGATGTTGGTGATCAAGAAGAGGAGGACAAGTGTGAGAGCAGTGCCAAGGATCAAATGGTGGAAGTTGAAAAAGGGTGATTGTGAGGAGGAGTTCAGGGAAGAGTTAAAACAGGCACTGAGGGTCAGTGAAGAGTTACCAAATATCTGGGTTACTACAGCAGAGATGGTAAGGGAGACAGCTAGAAAGGTGCTTGGTGTGACATCTGGACAGTGGAAGGATGACAAGGAGACCTGGTGGTGGAATCAGGAAGTACAGGACAGTATACAGAGGAATAGGCTGATGAAGTAGAAGTGGGATTGTCAGAGAGATGAAGAAAGTAGACAGGAGTATAAGGAGATGAGGAGCATGGCAAAGAGAGAGGTGGTGAAGGCTAAGAATAAGGCATATGGAGAGTTGTATGAAAGGTTGGACACAAAAAAAGGAGATAAGGACCTGTACCGACTGGCTAGACAGAGGGACCGAGTTGGGAAATATGTGCAGCAGGTAAGGGTGATAAAGGATAGTGAGGGAAATGTAGTCACAAGCGAGGAGTGTGTGTTGAGCAGATGGAAAGAGTACTTTGAGGGGCTGATGAATGAAGAGAATGAGAGAGAGAGAAGGTTGGATGATGTGGGGATAGTGAATCAGGAAGTGAAACAGATTATCAAGGAGGAAGTATAGACAGCTATGAAGAATGAAGAAAGGAAAGGCTGTTGGTCCAGATGACATATCAGTGGAAGCATGGAGGTGCTTAGGAGAAAAGGCAGTGGAGTTTTTAACCAGATTGTTTAATGAAATCTGGGAAAGTCAGAGGATGCCTGAGGAGTGGAGAAAAAGTGTTTTGGTACCTATTTTTAAGAATAAGGGTGATGTGCAGAGCTGTAGTAACGACAGAGGGATAAAACTGATCAGTCACAGCTTGAAGTTATGGGAAAGAGTAGTGGAAGCTAGGTTAAGAAGGGAGGTGATGATTAGCGATCAGCAGTATGGTTTCATGCCGGGAAAAAGCACTACAGATGCGATGTTTGCTCTAAGAGTGTTGATGGAGAAATATAGAGAAGGTCAGAAGGAGTTGCATTGTGTCTTTGTGGACTTGGAGAAAGCATATGATAGGGTGCCTAGAGTGGAGTTGAGGTATTTTATGAGGAAGTCAGGAGTGGCAGAGAAGTATGTAAGAGTGGTATAGGATATGTACGAGGGTAGTGTGACAGTGGTGAAGTCAGCAGTGGGAGTGGCAGATCTGTTTAAGGTGGAGATGGGATTACATCAAGGATCAGCTCTGAGCCCTTTCTTATTTGCAATGGTGATGGACAGGTTGACAGACGAGATTAGACAGGAGGCCCCATGGACTATGATGTTTGCAGATGACATTGTGATCTGTAGTGAGAGTAGGGAGCAGGTTGAGGAGACCCTGGAGAGATGGAGATATGCTCTAGAGAGGAGAGGAATGAAGGTCAGCAGGACTAAGACAGAATATATGTGTGTGAATGAGAGGGAGGATAGAGGAGTGGTGAGGATGCAGGGAGTAGAGTTGATGAAGGTGGATGAGTTTAAGTACTTGGGATCATCAGTTCAGTGTAATGGCGAGTGTGGAAGAGAGGTGAAGAAGAGAGTACAGGCAGGGAGGAATGGGTGGAGAAGAGTGTCAGGAGTGATTTGTGACAGACGGGTACCAGTAAGAGTGAAAGGGAAGGTCTACAAGAGGGTAGTGAGACCAGCTATGGGCTATGGTTTAGAGACAGTGGCATTTACAAAAAGGCAGGAGTCAGAGTTGTAAGTGGCAGAGTTAAAGATGTTAAGATTTGCACTGGGTGTGACAAGGATGGACAGGATTAGTAATCAGTATATTAGAGGGTGATCACAGGTTGGACGGTTTGGAGACAAAGTCACAGAGGCGAGATCGTGCTGGTTTGGACATGTGCTGAGGAGGGATGATGGTATATTGGGAAAAGGATGCTAAGGATAGAGCTGCCAGGTAAGAGGAAAAGAGGAAGGCCTAATATACGGTTTATGGACGTGATGAGAGAGGAAATGCAGGTGGTTGGTGTGACACAGCCATATGCAGAGGACAGGAAGAAATGGAAACAGATGATCCATTGTGGTGACCCCTAATGGGAACATCCAAAAGAGAAGATCAACTCAAGATTTCTATTGAAGAGGGCCAGTGAGGTGCTCTGTTTTACATGTGTTGGAAGTCTATTCCATAGCATGAGCAGTCTCTGGGTTATGAACCTGTCTCTCCAGCACATTCTGTATATTGTGGTAATGAAGTTATGGTCTCTGGAATGTGTGGTGCAGATGGTTTGGGATTTTTTTAGATGTAGCATTTCTAATAGAGCTGGGTCAGACATGGCTTTGTAAATCAAGCAGAGATTGCCTTTAAGCAGGCAATATGAGACAGAATAGTTAGAGTTTTTTGAGTCTGTCCATATAGGACAAGTATTTAGGCCCAAGAATCCTCTTTGTGAGGTACTTTTGCAGCCTCTCCAGTTGTTGCAGATGGCTAGTGAGGTGCATGCCAAATGGGGCATTATACTCAATGATTGGCTTAATGAGAGAAGAGTAGAGGGAGACAATGACCTCTTTCTTCCTGGATGCAAAGCCCTTAGTAATGAGAAGTACCACATAGAAGGACTTTCTGACCACAGTGGCAGTTGTGGTGGTCAAAACAGAGGTTGCTGTCAACCTGTGTTCCCAGATCTTTTATAATGCCTTCTGTGGACAACCATCAATGTGATAGTTCATGGGCACTGGGTTTTTCCCAAAGGTGATGACAACATTTTTTTGGCATTGAGCTTAAGGCCATGGTTCTGGTACCAATCATTGGTCTCTGTGAGGCCTTTCTGTAGGATGCCAGCATCACTTGGGAAGTTAATAATAGCTCCCAACTTGCAATCATCTGCAAACATTGTCAGCAAGAGAGCCTTTGTGTTGGCCTGGACTTCTGAGAAGTAGATACCAAACAGAAGAGGACCCAAGAACAATCCCTGTGGGACTCCACTTGTGACTGGTGGGCAGTCTGACTTGGAGTCAGCTACTTTCACACTGTGGGTTCTATCTGTGAGCCAGTTTGCAACCCACCTAGTGATATAGGGGTTGATGCCTAGCTTAGTGAGTTTTTCTATGATTCCTGAGTGGGGAATGGTATCAAAGACCTTGGCCAGATCAAGGTAGGCTGTATGAACCACCTTTCCTTCTCTCTGGTAACAGCTCTGGTAACTGACTCAAAGAAGTCAACCAAGTTGAGCAGGCATGATCTACCCTTCACAAAACCTAACTGTGTGGGATACAGAGTTTGGAGATTCCCTATATCCTTGTTTATTAGGTCCATGATGATACATTCCATAGCTTTGCATATCAGACCTGTCAGGCTAATGGGGTGATAGTTCCCAGGGTCTGTAGTCACTCCTCCTTTGTGGAGAGAGAGGACTATAGCAGTGCACCATTCAGTAGGGACAAAGCCTGAGGTGAGGCTGTGATTGAACAGGGCACACAGGTGAGGTGCCAATTCACTCTGTAGTTCATGTAGAACACAGCCAGGGATATTGTCAAGTCCCATAGAAGCTGTATTCTTGGCCTTGGATAGTGCTGTTTTAACCTGTGCAGAAGTAATACTGGGTGCCTGGCAATCTACTCATATTGTGATTGGTCCTTTGGTGGGGAGAGCAGGGTAAAGCAGGCACAGAATCTGTCAGCCAGTATATTGGCAATATCTGTTGGCTCGGTATAGGAGCTGCCATTGTGCAGTAGGTCAGAGCAAATCTGGGTATTGCCATGGAGGTTTTTTAAATAACTATCAAAGGCCTTGTGGTTGTCTTTACTATCTGCTGCAATTCTGTTTTCATAGCTAGCTTTAGAGGATTTGATGAGGGATCTCAACTTTTTGTTGAGGCTGATAGCAGAGTTTTTCCAGTCTTGGGACTTCACTTTATTCCACACCAGTTTCCTCCTTCTGTTGTAGAGTTTGTTTATGGCAGGGGACCACCAGACTGACTTCCTTTTTTTGGAGGAGAGCATCTTGGTTCTATTAGATATGGCGAGATCCATGCATTTGTGTACGTGTTCATACGGTGCATTGGTGTATGATTCAGTAGTCATGCAACTATTCTCTATTTGCATGGGTGCTGGGAAGTTAGCTACCTCAGTTCTTAGGAGCCGAAAGTTAGCTTTGGAGAAGTTTTTCATCGTGGTTACCTTTGCGTGGGGGGGGGGGGTGGAAGGGATGTGGATTTCCAAGGTGATTAGTATGTGGTCAGATCTAACCAGAGAGGAATTGACTACTGGTGTAGATCAACAGTCACCCATGTTAGTAATGACCAGGTCGAGGATGTTGCTACCTCTAGTTGGGGTAAGAATGAGCTGGTCTAGGTCATTGGAATTAATGAATTCCAGGAAATGTTGGGCAAGTGTATTGGTTCATGACTACTTTTCCCAGTTAATGGAGAGGTAGTTGAAGTCACCCAGTATGAGTGTGTTGGATTGGACCCTAATATTCTCCAGGGTGCTTAGGAATGTGGAGTGAGTATCTTGGGACATGGTTGGGGACCTATAACAGGCTACAACCTGAATCACTGTCTTACCCAATGTTAGCTGCATCTGAAGTATCTCTGATGCGTTATGTTGGGCTACCAGTCTGAGGTGTGCACATCGTTTATGAATATGGAAACACCACTACCTTTGGAACTTCAGTCCAAGTTCTGGGGCCAAAAGGTATGGAATGAGTTATAGACTGGTAGTGCAGGGGTGTTTTCTGCTGCCTTGAACCAGGTCCCTGTTACAGCACAAATGTTAATGTTCTCCATTTTAAGGAGTGCTTTGAGTGAGTACATTTTGAGATTTAGACTTCTAGCACTGAGCAGCATGACCCTCAGATTGCATTTGTTTGTAGCTGTTAAGGTGGTAATTTGGTCTTTGGAACACCACCTAAAAAAGGCACTATAGAGCCTTGGCTAGTATCCAGAAGCCCAGGGATGACACATGCAGGCCATCTCTGGCAAAGCATTGAGGTCTATCAATCATGTCAATCCAGGCATACAGTTACTGGATACCCTTAAAATGACACCAGAAACTTAACCAATTGTTGAAATCAATCATTTTCTGCTTGTACTGTGGTACAATTGTGGGTGATGGTAGGATCCTGCTCAGGGCTAGGGTCATACTAATGTGGGCTACATAATCCGAGAGTTCTCCATGTCTCTTTTCATATAGTCCAGGGAGGTATGTCTCAGTTCATTCATACCCACATGTACAATGATAGAGTGATATTTGTACCTGTTGTTGAGGGGACCTGAGTGTTTGTGTTATATGGCGGATTCTGGCACCTGTCAAGTAGCTATATATATGTGCGTGTGTGTGTGTGTGTGTGTGTGTGTGTGTGTGTGTGTGTGTGTGTGTGTGTATCTATATATATATATATATATATATATATATATATATATATATATATATATATATATATATAGACAGATAGATATATTTGTATATGAGTACTTATTCAACAGGTTTTTACCTAATGTTGCATGACCATCCTGCATTTGTAATTCTCACAGCTCATGTAGAGTAGTGGTAGCTGCTGTGACTGGAGTGTACAGGGTCCTGGATTTAAGGCCTTGGCAGAGGTGTGTATTTTTCCCTTATGTTAAATGACTGTAGTGCATGATATGTTTGTAAAAGCATTACAAATTCCCACAACTCAGATGGGTGTGGGTGTAGAGGTATATTTCTGTGATTGTAGTGCACAGGGACCTGGGTTCAAGACTTGGTATTGATGATTTTTTTTCATTAATGTCAAATGAACATAATGCATGATACATTTGTAAAAGCATTGCACACCCCCACATCTTGAATGGTGTATTGGTATGTTGCTGTGATTGACTTGGCAGGGCTGGTTATTTCGTTGCTGGGCAGAACAAAGGCTGATGGAGACAGAGTGATTAAAGCAATTTTAAGCAGTTGTAAGTGGGTTTGTGCAGTTTTATGCAAAGCTAAGCAATGCTAACAGATGGTTAATTCCCCTTAGCTTCGCTTAGCGGCACTTATTCCTGTTTATACCTGTGCTAATTTAAAAAAAGAAAAGAAATAAAGTGATAAGAAAGTGGTGAAATGGGGCAAGCAGGGGTAAAACATTAGGAAAAGCAGTTAGGGATGTGTAGGAGGAGTGTAGGAAAGGGCTATAGCTCTACATTTCTTCTGCAGCAACAGCTGTGTCTGATGTGGCAAATTTGGAATTTACACCCTCACACTCTACAGGGAGGGGTGTTGGCAACATACATTTGTACAGTAATTTGGTTGTAGATTGATTTACGTCTCTGGACATGTTGGTGAAATGTAGAGCTATGTATAAGGCAATGATTGTTTTTCGGACAGATGCCCTTTTTTTTAGGGTGAGAGTGGGATGTTGGGGAAGGGCTGTAGGTATGTTTGGGGGGGTAGGTTGGGTAGGATAGGTTGCATTTGCAGACAGACAAGACACACAAGACAGCAGACAGAAGCGGTATATGACACATGAGGGAGGTAAACACCTTGGACAGGGAGGGTGGTTGGGAATCAGAGGCCCATGAACCCCCAAATGGATAAAGTGAGACTGAGGTCCCCACCCATGGGCAGTCACCACTGCACCTTCATGGCCCAATGGTGGCTGTAGTGGGGGCTGGACAAGAGGGGCAGTGTGCCTCTCCAGTTGCACCAGGCAGTCGTCAATCTGGTGCAGCCATCCATCCAACTCAGAGGGGATGACACTCCACACCATACCCTGGAACATGTTTCAGGTGACAGGCTCCTCTCTGCACCCCCCCTCCCCAGGGAGGGAATGAGTCCTGTCCCCTGAGGTGGTTCCACCTGAAGGTGGTGCAGTACCAGCAAAGGAGGATGTTCCAGGTTGGGTCCCAGACATGCTGGGGACTGGTGCCATGGCCAGATGAGGTGAGGCAGGTGGATCCACTGGGATCAGCCTTCCCAAACGTGCTATGGTGTTGTGTTTTTTCAAGGTATATTGGTTAGTCATGAGCAAAACATTTCAAAATTAGTTATAACAGCATGCGTGGGCATTCCAATTAACCCAAACCAACAGATTTGAAACAGTTGCATAGCAAATAGATCACATTCATAAATGGAACAACAGTAAACATTTTAACAGCATGCAAGTTACACTGATGGCAACAGGCCGCCAATAATGGTATTTAAACAAGGTATGTTAATATGCAACAAGTTAAATATATGAACAATAATAGAACACATGTCCCAACAATAGGTTTTGAGAACAACATACCCGTAGTATATGAATACTAATTATTGATGCAGATGAGAGGTGGGGTGATAGAACACAGTCCATTAACAACTATATAGGCTTCTATTTTTCACAACAGTACTGCTCAGTACTCTACACACTTGCCCTCACTTAACATCTACCTATGCTCCATAGCTTCTGTAGCACATACATACCTGTTAGACTGTCTTCATGTAATTGGAGGGGGCTTGTACATGTCAGGGTTACATGCTGAAAAAGAGGGGGTACCCTGCACCGATGTTGTGTGAGTTTGCTACTGGCATACTTCACCTGGATTCCTATCTGTGTCCCAAGCTGACTGGCATCGGTGAACACTAGCCATGACAGGGTGACACTTGAGAGACATTTATCAGGAGGAGTGCATGGTGTATGTACCTATCGTGCTGACATTTGCAGACATGGGGTTGGACAGTGGGACAGTTGTACACTGTGTATTGGTATACCCTTCATACAGCTGCTACAAGCATTTCTTTACCTGTGTGACCTGTGGAGAAAATATCTGTTGCCACTATCTGTTTCTACAAATAGTCAAAATTTCTTGAGTGTACATATGCACACATCTCAGTACCACTCCCTGGATTCAGTGTCTGGATGTGCTAAAATGAACAACAAGGCTAGTTCTCATCACACTGAGCTACTGGGGAACTGCTGTCTTGTGTTTCACTGTTTTTTGCCTAATATTCTGTGGGTTAGACAGTCTGACCTTGTAATCCTGAAATTCATGCATGACAGTGTGCTGTATATTAATCCTTTGAAATGATACAATCTGGAAAGCAAAGGTTAATACAAGGCAATACAGCAGGGGATACACTATAATTCATTAGACATTACTATTCAGGGTTTGGATCTTAGTGCATAACATATGTCATATTGCATTTATATGTTGCTTTACAACTCCACAATCTACTGTTTTGCATAATAGCTGGTTCTCAGAACAACCTCAGTTAATTCATGCTGTCAAAGCCATTTTTGCTGTGAAGAACCTGTACACATTCTATTTCTACAACAACATACCAGAGTAAACACAACAGTTGGTGGTTTAGGTCTTTATTGTACTTATATTATGCAGTGCTTTACTACTGCATATCCTGTAGATCAATAGTAGTCTAGCAAACGTTTATGTAATCATTAGACACAGAACACACTACACCTACTGGCATTAAACAATTTACTTTTTCTTATTTATTTCCCTATATAATGCAAGGTAGATCTCAACTCACCAGGCTGTTGGTGCAGCCTTGTCAGTCTGTCAGCATGGGCCTCGGCCTTGCTAGCTCTTTCTGCTGCAGCTGTAGGAGGAGAAAACAAACATTATGCATATTTTTCTATCACATACTCAGCCTAGGATTTGGTACAGCTATGGATGAGATACTTGCAAACTACTGGAGCATTCCGTGCCCTCACATCTTGGATCCACTGGGCCAAGAGCTTCCCCTTTCTCTGCTTTAGGTTGGCATAATGATGCCATACCTGCTCACCAGTTCAGGTGATTCCAGTAGCACTGTTGTAGCCGCCTGCAAGACGGTCTCAGGCTTCTGCTTTGTACTGAGAGCCCTGGTACTGGCCCTACAGCAGTATGTCATTGTGGTTTTCTATGGGGCATGCAACCATGATCCTGGACTACTGAATGCCCCAGCACTGCACCCGAAAGCATGGACTCTCTCCAACACCAGACATGGTTCCTGCAGAGATCAGACTACAGCAGGTTATGGCTGTATTCCTGCCTGTGTGGTTTAAATAAGGCCATATTCTTGCCATTTGCCACCATTGGACCATTTTGAAAATGCTAAGCTCAGCTAAGCAGTGTGCAAATTTGCTTAGCTGAGCTGACTGCTGTTTATTATTCATGTCTAAGCAATGCTTAAACCAGCTAAGCATAGCTGAGCACTGCTTAGCATTGCTCAGTTTTCATTTTAAAATATCAGAATTGTAGATCATTTCATCATTACTGACATATTATTAAGTGCATATGATTTACTTTACATGACGTCCTCCTATGTGCTTTCATTACATAACTTTGGGTGTGACTATACTGTATGGGACATGTGTATATATTAGTGATTTCACATGTTATATGCATTCACACTTCCATTTTGAACCAGCTACACTACCCTGGGTAACAAATATCAATCACTAGATAATTTAAAATAAAAGAAAAATAATTTTAACAATGCTTTCCCATGTAAAAATAAAGTCCCTGTCTTGGTACTTGAACACCTACATGCAAAGCAGGGACTTTAACCTCTACACTATCTCATCAGTAAGAATGTTTGCTACACATTTGTATTTATCTCCTATGAGATGTTTAAGCAATGCTGAGCAGAGGGCCATAATGCCCAAACCCGCTCAGCTACATTTAAACTTAACTTAGAATGGGAAAACAATTAATAAAATCACTTTAATTACATGTATCAATACTACTTGTAAGTCATATTTGGTAATCTACTACCTATCATTCTATCAACTGTTTAAGTCTGTATGGGACATATCAGGATTGAAGTCTCTACATAATGGCATACATTTGAGTTTCAGACTTCTAATCCTTCCCTACATGTTGTTATGTTAACACAAACCCCGTTACTCTATCAACTTTCTAAGTTTGTAAGGGCAATATTTATGATCTGTCCTTATTTGTCCACCATAATTTTAGACTTTGGCCAGTTTTTTGCTCTCAGAGGTTGAGACATGTTAAAGGTGCTGTATGGCACTTTCACATTGCAGGGAGTGTGTGATACCTGCATTGCTTCCAATTTCAACTCCTGCTTTCAGTGTCCACGGACACTGAAAGCAGTTAGAAAATGCCGTATGGCACTTTGACAATGCAGGGGGTGTGTGACAGTATCTGTCACACACCCCCTGCATTGCTTCCTATTGAAATAGTTGCTTTCAGTGTCTGTGGACACTGACAGCAGCTAGAAAGTGCTGTACAGCACTTTGACAATGCAGGGGTGTGTTACAGTACCTGTCACACACACCCTGCATTGCTTCTCATTGAAATAGGTGCTTTCAGTGTCTGCAGACACTGACAGCAATTAGGAAGTGCCGTATGGCACTTTGCCAATGCAGGGGGTATGTGACAGTACCTGTCATGCACCCCCTCCATTGCTTCCTATTTAGATTTCCTGCTTTCAGTGTCTGCAGACACTGAAAGCAGTTAAAGAGTGCCATATAGCACTTTCAGAGTGCAGGTAGCATTTAGCACTACTAAAACATGCCCCCCTTCACTCAGTAGTTTTTGTGTCTGCTTAGCCTTATCAGTTGTGTGCCTTCATGAATATGCAAGGTGTGCTGTTGTTAAGGCTATGCAAAAATGGACACCATTCACTCTGTGCAGAAATAACACTATTCTTGCACGGAGTTTATTGAATCCTAGGGAGGGTCTTCTGTAAAGATTTACTGTGATTTATTAATCACAGTTTCCCAAGATGAGATGTAAATAATCCTGATGAAAACATTTAATAAATAGCACATCGTACTTCCAATAATTGCAATTAATAATATCATCATATATCTGAACTAATTGCTTTTCTAGGGGAACAAGTCAAGGACTTCTAATATGCAGCTATTTTGGAGGAATGTTCTCATTTTCAAGCCTGATTTACCCCCGCAAATGATGCATCTATTGTGAAGACATCTCCCTATTTTTAGGCTTGATTTACCCCTTCACACAACTTTCTGAAGACCCCCTCACTACACGTCATTATTGAAGCTGTCCATTATGCAGAAAATGGCACTGCATGACCAACACACAAGTGACACCAATACTTTAAAGAGAGGACATACATCTTACATATCCATTTTTTCAGAAGCAACAATAATTGGCCTTATATGGTAGAATTTTGCAATCTATTTCATTAAAGTCTACAGATTTTACACAGTCTCTTTGATAATGTGCTAAATGTGTCTCCATTATTTTTGTCACACTTTTTATTTATTTATTTATTTTTTAATTATTGTAGGCAGAACCATACTGGAACAATACAATTACATCACCACAATCCTCATGCATGGTTGCATGGTGAACTTCAGTTCTATAGGCAGCAACTGACCCTTGATTGTTTATGAAGCATTCTGTCCAAAATTCCCCTTATTTATACAGTCTGTGTTAGTCTAGAACCTGAAGTTATAACTTCCTTTTAATCACTTTTCATGCTCATGTATACCTCAACAGTTATTTAATCTTCATCCGCATAAAGTCTTAACATATTTCTTATCTGTCACTCTCCATTCATGTTGCTATCTTCAATGTTTGTTAGCCCATCTTAATTTCTCCCTTCCTGTTAAACTGGTTTATGTAAGAAAATTGCTTTATGTAATTTATATCTATATCTATATATATATCTATCTATATATATATATATATATATATATATATATATATATATATGTATATGTATGTGTGTGTGTGTGTGTGTGTGAGTGCATGTGTAAAATGTAAAGTGTAAACTGTTAGTATAATGCATGTTGGGCAGCACAGTGGTAGTGATTCTTGACATTTATAGGCTTACCTTTCCAGACTGTTCTACACTGTTCTACACTTCTCTACACTTTTTCTTCATGGGCAGCATGGTGCTGCTGCGAGAGTTCCAGAATGCAGACAACATAAGCTTACCTTTCTAGACTATTCTACACTGCTCTATAAATAACTGAAGAGAATGACTGAAAGAGGGAAGATTTTCTGAGGAGACTTCATTGGCAGAAGCAGGAGATGGAAAACTGGTTGCTAGTCGACCATTTGGGACAGTACATCCATCCAAAAAATATCTTTACAATAAGAGACTCTAAAGCATTTATGTTGTTAATGATAATTAAGTCTTGAGAGAGAGTGGGATTTTTTAATTAAATGGTGTGATATAAATCAAGTAAAATGCACATTTTCTAAATGTAGTAAAATTGGTGTTGCATGTCTTGCTAAGACTGTGGTAGGTTTTGATCAGTATGTACAAAAATCAAAATTACTCTCTACATGTGTAAAGTGTAATAGTACCACTACATTACATTTTCAGGAATATGCTGATATACTTAAGACTATCTGTCAGAAATGTCAGGGTAATATGCAGTTACCAAAAGCATAACCAGATGCTGCAGTTTTAGTGATGCCAGTAACTAAACCACTGAGAAATATTCAGGAATGTAGCACTCAATATAAGGATTTTCAGGCTCTAGTTCTAACTCCTTTATTTGGACAGTATTGATTGGAATGGTCAGAGGCAGCTAAAGCTGAAGGTAGACAGTTGACACCATAGCAAAGTTGAATAAGCTGACACAAAGCTTTAAGGAAAAATTGCAGAAATATGATTCAGAGCTTAGGCAGTAGACTGAGGCTACATATTTTTGTTCTAACTACTTTAGAAACTGCACTACAATCTCTGCAGGAAAGAATACAGGAAGGAGAGGATGAAATTACTGCCATAAAAGCAGAGTTAAAAATGACAGAGGATGACATTAGGGCAGAGAGAAGGTTTAGAGTACAGGCAGGCAGTTATGGTTAAAGATAATTGTAGCAGAGCAAGTGCAAAGTTGCTACAACAAATACAGAAATTGCAGGTACGACTTAGCAGGTACAGATTTGAAGTAAATCACACATTAAATCAGAAAATGTAAATTTAGTAAACGCATCACCTGATTTATATCAGCTGTCTAGGTTACTACAGTAATCCCACAGTGGAATGATAAAAAGCGACTTCTACAACATGATGTCTTTTAAAGAATGGATTACACAAATAGGTGGTACAGATTGGTGAGAGCCTTTGGAAAAATCTTTCTGGGTTTTCATCCGTAAGTGTTTTGCTAAATATATACAGATGAAACGGTTAGATGTATCTACACTTATTCAGAGAATGAGATCAGTTTTACTGGAATATACTCAAGGACATCCATTAACAACCAAGTTATTTGATACTTTTAATATAACTACATCAGAAAGATTGATGGAGCAAGCAGAACATTTTTAAATGACTTATCAGATAGTACTTGACAAATTAGATCAGGAGATGGAAGACAAAGCAGTTCAGAAGCAAATAATTCACAGTTTTCTAGAACAGGTTAAGGGAGTACAAGGTGACATTAAGTGTATTCATGAGGAAGACTTCAAAACACTGGAAGAAGTGGTGACTAGATTGATGAAGGGACAAAAATGGATGTTAAGCAGTGTACAGCGAAAAACATTTTTTGTATTGAGGAAGATGAGGAAGAGCAGAGCAAGTAATATTTAATGGGGTGAGGAAGAGGAAGAAGGGGGAGTGATGCCCAAAAAGGGGAAGAACAACATCGACCCCTCCTCAGGTAGGAAGGGATTGTCCAGGCAGGGAAAGTAAGGAAATAACCTGTTTTTTTCTGCAAGAAGATAGAACATATAAAACAGGATTACCAACATTATAAAAAAATGGAAAAGTAAGCTACTAGAAAATGGGGTATATCCAGCAGAACAGGATACAGAGGATAATCGGAATTATTACTACGATCCCAATAGGAAAACTTATAGAAAATCACAAACAGCAGAGAGAATGCACTTGCAGCAGAGCATATGATAAGGGATCCACCATATAATTCAGGAAGTAAAAAGTCAGCAAATATTTCAAGAGAAATAAATAGAATTGTATATGTTGCCAAAGATGATGAGGAACAAGGGATAGCAGAGGCAGTTCATTTGATGCATTGACCAATACATTTGATGGCAGCCCTACCCTTCGGTGGGACAGAAAAGGGATGTGCCCTTCTGCCCACATCACCCAGTTAGTCTCTTTTCCTCTGGGTGGTGATGGGAGACCATTGGTCAACCAATGGATAGAGCAGATACAGTGGCATAACATTCTGGTAGATACTGGAGTGGCAGTCTCAGTAATAAATAGATGACTGGAAATGAATGATCAAAGGAAAACAGTAATTTCAGGATTAATTAGAAACTCAGTAGTAGCTGGTAATAGTTAAGCAGCTGACATTAGATTTGAATAGGATGGAGAACCACTCAAGGCAACCTTTTTGTAGCATCCTAGCTGTGGTACGAATATTTTAGGGATGGATATATTATCAAAGCTGGGAACAGTGTTAGATTTTTCAAACAGGATTCTATGGAGGACCATGCAGGGACTGGAGGAGAGTGAATATGCACAGTGTATGGTAATATAAGTAGATCAAAGAGACAAAAATGAAAGAATTGAGGTGGAAATATTAGATGAGCAAAAGGAAATGTGGGAAGAGTTGTAAAACACTGTTCAGGAATTATGGGCAAACTCCAAAACAGATTGTGGTATGTTAAAGGAGGCCATAGGGGTGGGGATTCCAAATGCTTTTATTCCACCTTTCCAAAAATAGTACCCAATTCCAATAGAGGATAAAATGACTTGAGGAAGTACATTCAAGAATGGGAGGCGGTAGGCATTATTAAAAAAGGGACATAGTCCAACAAACTCTCCTATATGGCCAGTGTTAAAAAGGATGGTAGCTACAGACTGGTCTTGGATCTTAGCAAGGTAAATGATTGTGCAATCCCAAGGGCTCTTCTGATACCTGGGATTCCAGAACAGAATTGTCAGCAAGAATAATATCCATTAGAAATTGTTTTTCAGTTATTAATTTAGCAAATGGCACAGTACTGCAGCCCATGATGAAACTATGTCCATGGACAGTAACACACATCAAGTAGCACCACTCCCAATGCCCTGTCACACTGTATTGGAGAAACCATACCCTTAACAGACCAGTGTTCCTGTGTCCCCATTCTAACTCATCCATGAATCACATACTTAAACACAGCATTAGCCTCTCTCACCCCCATATATGCTGTTCATTGCTGACACCTGTTACTGTGGCCCTCCCTATCTCTGCATATGATGATAACTGTACTCTACCCTTAGTGCTTTGTTCCCTGAGTAGCTTGTGTCTGATGAACAGAGTGTCTTATCCATGCATTGTATTGCATTGTATTGTATAGCCTGGTTGCATTACTGCATACATCATTGTTACTGCTCTGTAGTATGTTTAATTTGGACCATAGTTCAATGGTCAACATGGAAGAATATTATTTGAGGCCTTCATGGAGTAATCAATCAAATCAGGGACAGATATTCTTTATAACCAATCAAATCAGGGTCAGATATTCTGTCTCTAACACATTTATCCAGTAGGTTTTTTTTTTGTTTTTTTTTTACAAATTGAGACTATTTGTCTTCCTAATTGTAAGCAGTAACACATTACATATCCTATCTGCACTACAATGAAATTTGTTTCTTTTCTATGCAGTCCTTGGAACTGAATCAATTACTAGGAAAGTGTTTTCCCTTGTGTCAAATGAATAGGTTCATAGGTTCATACTAGGCTATCTGCCCTAGGGCATTTATAAGCCTAGCCAGAATGTGTTTGGCTTTTGCCACCCATTTTAAATTTATTTTGCTATGCCCTTTTGAGTTAGTATACTGTGCCTCTGTCTAACAGTGACACAGAAGTGATACCCGTAAACTCTCCATCACTCCATCCCATCATCCAAGATTCCTCTTGAAGAGAGTCAATGAGGGACTCTGCCTAACCTGGACTGGGATTTTATTCCAGAGTGAAGGCTTCGTAAATTCCATACCCGATGCCACAGCTGAAGTTTCACTATAATAGCATTTGTAAATTAGTACTAGAACCTAACTAGTCTCTAGCTTTTATTTATTTTATTTATTTTACATTTGTTTAGCGGGGAGGTCTGACTGGACAGAGCTGTCCATTTTCAGCGGAGGCCAGGGAAGAAAAGCTCCAGAACAATTGCTAACATACTATACATAAGATATTTACATAAGCATTGTGGTTTAGACATACAATTAAATGTATAGCAGGTAGTAACATATGATTGTTGTTCATACAGTATGTTAAGTAGAGATAATCTTGAAGATGTAGTAAAGATAAGACAAGAAAGGAAAAACTAAAAAATACTAGCCAGATAATCTTGAAGATTTAATGAAGATAAGAGAAGAAATGAAAAACTAAAAAAGGAGGAGAATATAGACAAGTTCATATGGGGTTCATAAATAAAGATAGTTGCTTAAGTTTACCTTTATATCAAAGACATTTAACTGTGAATGCTTGACTAATTTAGAACATAAGTATCCTTTCCAGCATCTGGATCTGTGAACAGATATACATATATAGACAAGCTAAAATACACCTCTGTGTTTTAAAGTCTTGAATCTAATAAATATTTCCACTATAAAGTAAAGTTGTGTTTAGCAGTTTGCCATCTAAACATCATTAATATCCATTCTGGTTTCAGAGATATGAGCAATTGTTTGAACTGTGAGGAAGTAATCTGACTTTTTCAAAAGACTCAGGGCAGCTAGAAAGTTAAAATGCAAAATTCAAGAACTTCACAGGAGACAGAGAGTGAGTTAAGTATCTACCTGACAAAAGTCTAACCACAACTTATTTCAGATTTGATAACCTCCCCATAGTCAGCAATAAGCAATCTTAGTCAGCCATAGTCCCTTGATATTGGCTTTGATGTCAAAGAAATTCTTGCCAAAGAGGAAGGGGCCCAGGACACAGCTATGTGGGATACCACTGGTGATAATTTTCTGCCTAGAGCAAATAAAATATTCCCCACCTTAGCATAATGGGTCTCCCAACCTTATTATCAAGGGTTGTCTCAGAGAGACAATTACCTATGCAACAAACTATCTATTAGTTAATGTTGAATTAGGAGAGTTTTTAATGATCTCAGCATGGGAAATAATGTGAAAGACCTTGACAAGATCCAGATAAGCAGTGTAGATGGTAGTTACCTTACCCATGGCCCCAGTAACCCTTTCAAAGAACTCAGCTACACTGAGCAACCAAGATCTGCCTTTTACAAAGTCAAATTGCTGTATATCCAAGAATATCCAACCCAGAAATGATGGATATGATCCACCTAAAAAAAAAAATCCCTGAGAGCCACACGCTCTAGAGATGTAAACTTTACCACAAAGATAAATAATACTTGCTGGAGGGATATATTCTTGACCCAGAGACTCCCCATGCTTTGGAACAAGATTCCAATATACATCAGGCAGAGCCCCTCACTAGCACTCTTCAAGAGAAACCTTGGTGGGTGGATGGGAAACAGAAAATTTACCCCGGGGATCACTGCAGTGACTCTGCTGGACAGAGGCATAAGGAACTAATGGCTCTGCTGGTCAGAGGCCAAGGGAACTAATCTAAGGGGGTGGCGAAAGCCAACACACTCTGGCTAGGCTTATAGATGCCCTTGGGCAGATAGCCTAGTACTTACCTATGAACCTATGAACCTATATAAGTTCACCCACATCACTGTGCATTCATTCAGTTATAATACATTCCATAGCCTTACAAATAATGCTAGTGACACTGATAGGACTGTAATTCCGAAGGTCAGTAGACAGACTACCTGTATAAAAGGCACCACAACTGCCAAGATCCACAACTGTGGCACATAACCAGAGAAGAGACTTGGGTTGAAGAGTTGATGAAGGAGTTTTGCAAGGTGGGAGTTTATACTTCTCAGCAGAATTCTAGGGATATTATTACAACCCATGGAAGTAGTATATATATATACATATATATATATATATATATATATATATATATATATATATATATATATATATATATATATATATATATGTGTGTGTGTGTGTGTGTGTGTGTGTGTGTGTGTGTGTGTGTGTGTGTGTGTGTATGTGTGTGTGTGTATCTATATCTACATATATATTTAATTTTGGAAATTTCCCAAAATACTTGTTTCAGGAGGGGGGTGTGAGTGGAGAATGGAGGAGACAGAGATGTGGGTGGGTGTTGGGAATATGGAAGAGAATCTGCTTGCAAAAATGTTAGTAATGTCCTTTGGCTCAGCAAAGAAGCTTACATTAGTGATGCATTCATTACAGAATTGTTAGTGTTACTTCTAATCTTCCCATATAGCCAAAGAAGGCCTTATGGTTTTCTTTTGAATTAGTTATAGCTCTATGTTCAAAGTTGGCCTTACATGTCCTAATGGTACCTCTGAGCAACTTACATATCAGATTTAAATCCCTTTTATAATGATGAAGCAGACATGTTTTAGTGATGGACAGATGTTTTCTTTCAGTTATAGAGTTTGTTGTTTTTGTGGTAGTTTCAGCAAATGGGTCTAATTTTAAACATGACATTATGCCTACACCAAATCAGTTTGGATGCCTCAATGAATCTACAAAAAAAATGGAGTGAAATTCAGAGAAAAAGGCAAAAACTTTATATGCCAGAAAGAGAGACAGGTGGTCAGAATTGAGTAGGGAAGGTAACATAATAACAAGTGGTATGGTGCATCTGGGAGAAATGTCTGTAATGTTAAGTTCAAGAAGATTAACAATTTTGGTGGAAAGGGTGCAGTTTGGTCAAATGTAATAGTATATTAGAAGTCCAGAATTCTTTGGCCATATTTGTTGCCGGTTGTAAATTTTTTGGTAGTTTATGATGTCACCCATAAGAAAGCCTTTTTTTTTTTTACTTTTCTAAATATCTAATATAATTTGCATGTTCTGATTATGTCATAGACTGGGAATTTATAACTGGCTAAGAAAAGTAATTTTACAGAGTGTAACTGGAATTTTCAATGAGTTCTGGATTTGTATCATGTGAAATCTGGTGAGAAACAATAGGGTAACAAATAAATACAGATACTCACCTACAGTGGCTGGTGGATTTGAAGACATGGTAGGCATTTACTCTGGAATGCAAGAAGAATTATCACTACAGTGAAGCCATGTTTCTGCAGTTACACAAACACTGATGTTTTCAGTGTTAAGGAAGACCGCAAGATCAGAGATTTTGTTATTTCTGCTTAAAGCATTCAGAAGTACTAGTTTGATGCTATCCAGAATGAAGTTTTCTATGTTGGGATATGCCTCAGATGAAGTATGCTTAAAAAGAAACTGTGGGCGTAACATAAGTTTTAGCCAGTATATTTGGAAAGCAAGATGAGAAAGATATAACTCATCTCTGGCAAAGAAGGTGAGTCTATTGACTATCTCATCCCATGCAGACACCAACCAAATTCTCCTAGAATAACATTAATTTACTACCCAATTATTGAAAGCTATCATTTTATTCGTCAATTTGGGCACCATTTTTTGGCGACAGCAGAATTTTCCTTAATGCTAGTGCCTTGTCTATTCAAAGACATGATCAGAGAACTCAACAATGTCTCTCTGCAGCTGAGCACCTGAGATCATTTATCCCCACATGAGTTATTACAAGGTCATAACTGCATTTGGGGTGTTGGAGTGACCTAAGGGCCCTAGTCATATCCCTAATCTTTGTACCAAAGAGGTAACTAACTACCACTATTATTTGTTAACCTGGTAAGTGTTGCATTTGTATATCTTACAACGGAGTCATTAATTACTAAAATTTATGGGAAGTCCAACAGGCTTATGGGAATGCAAGGGTAGTGGCTTACAGTGTAAGTGACACCCAGTAACAGCAGGTATGGGTGTGGCTGTGGATGTGATGTTAGCAGTTGTGCCACATGTCAGAGATAAGTTACTAAGATGTCAAGGAAGCTTAGACTATAATTTCTTTACTACCTCAGTAGGTGTAGGAACACTGTTTTGGTGCTGCTGTAATGTACTGCTGGAGTAGCCTATACTAGGGGCCTGGAAATGATACTCCATCTGAATGATAAGCATGTGAATCAGAAGGAGCAATGTGAATCCCTACATGGCTGCAAAGTTGTCGTCTTTGTATTACTCAGATACTGGAGGAGCCATGGGGTTAACAAATCCTGTCTACATTTGGTTTTGGACTTTGAGAAGACGTATTACCACACACAATGAGTGGCTTGTGGAAGGTGCTAAACCATTTGGTCCCCTGTATTTGTAAAGAAAGAGTTGTGTCCATATTCTTATTATGAGCAAAATGTTTGCAAAGTAGCCATAACACTCTGCCAAAGGTATGCATTGGGTCATGTCCTATTATATGTAGCCATAACACTATGCCAGAGGTATGTATTGGGTCATGTCCTATTATATGCAGCCATAACACTCTGCCAGAGGTATGCATTCAGTCATGTCCTATTATATGTAGCCATAACACTCTGCCAGAGGTATGCATTGGGTCATGTCCTATTATATGTAGCCATAAGACTCTGCCAGAGGTATGCATTGGGTCATATCCTATTGTATGTAGCCATAACACTTTGCCAGAGGTATGTATTGGGTCATGTCCCATTATATGTAGCCATAACACTCTGCCAGAGGTATGCATTGGGTCATATCCTATTATATGTAGCCATAACTCTGCCAGAGGTATGCCTTGGGTCATATCCTATTATATGTAGTTATAACACTCTGTCAGAGGTATGCTTTGGGTCATATCCTATTATATGTAGCCATAACACTCTGCCAGATGTATGCATTGGGTCATATCCTATTATATGTAGCCATAACACTCTTCCAGAGGTATGCATTGGGTCATAGCCTATTATATGTAGTTATACCACTGTGCCAGAGGTATACATGGGGTCATATCCTATTATATGTAGCCATAACACTCTACCAGAGGTATGCATTGGGACATATCCTATTATATGTAGCCATAATACTCTGCCAGAGGTATGCATTTGGTCATATCCTATTATATGTAGCCATAACACTCTGCCAGAGGTATGCATTGGGTCATGTCCTGTTATATGTAGCCATAACACCCTGCCAGAGGTATGCATTTGGTCATATCCTATTATATGTAGCCATAACACTCTGCCAGAGGTATGCATTGGATCATGTCCTATTATATGCAGCCATAACACTCTGCCAGAGGTATGCAATCAGTCATGTCCTATTATATGTAGCCATAACACTCTGCCAGAGGTATGCATTGGGTCATGTCCTATTATATGTAGCCATAACACTCTACCAGAGGTATGCATTGGGTCATATCTTATTATATGTAGCCATAACACTTTGCCAGAGGTATGTATTGGGTCATATCCCATTATATGTAGCCATAACACTCTTCCAGAGGTATGCCTTGGGTCATATCCTATTATATGTAGGTATAACACTCTGTCAAAGGTATGCTTTGGGTCATATCCTATCATATGTAGCCATAACACTCTTCCAGAGGTATGCATTGGGTCATAGCCTATTATATGTAGTTATACCACTGTGCCCGAGGTATACATTGGGTCATATCCTATTATATGTAGCCATAACACTCTGCCAGAGGTATGCATTTGGTCATATCCTATTATATGTAGCCATAACACTCTGCCAGAGGTATGCATTGGGTCATGCCCTATTATATGTACCCATAACACTCTGCCAGAAGTATGCTTTGGATCATATCCTATTATATGTAGTCATAACACAATGCCAGAGGTATGCATTGGGTCATGTCCTATTATATGTAGCCATAACACTCTGCCAGAGGTATGCATTGGGTCATGTCCTATTATATGCAGCCATAACACTCTGCCAGAGGTGTGCATTGGGTCATACCCTATTATATGTAGCCATAACACTCTGCCAGAGGTATGCATTGGTTCAAGTCCTATTGTATGTAGCCATAACAATCTTCCAGAGGTATGCATTGGGTCATAGCCTATTTTATGTAGTTATACCACTGTGCCAGATGTATACATTTGGTCATATCCTATTATGTGTAACTATAACACTCTGCCAGAGGTATGCATTGGGTCATATCATATTATATGTAGCCATAACACTCTGCCAGATGTATGCATTTGGTCATATCCTATTATATGTAGCCATAACACTCTGCCAGAGGTATGCATTCGGTCATGTCCTATTATATGTAGCCATAACACTCTGCCAGAGGTACGGATTTGGTCATATTCTATTATATGTAGCCATAACACTTTGCCAGAGGTAAGCATTGGGTCATTTCCTATTATATGTACCCATAACACTCTGTCAGACGTATGCTTTGGGTCATATACTATTATATGCTGTCATAACCCTCTGTCAGAGGTATGCATTTGGTCATATCCTATTATATGTAGCCATAACACTCTGTTAGAGGTATGCATTGGGTCATATCCTATTGTATTTTTCAAGGGCAGTGTAGCTGGGTGCAAGCAATGTTTGAAGAATATCCAGTTTTGGGACAGAAGTGTTAGAACTCTGTTGTTTGCAGAATATGTCCTGTTGATCTCACTATAAACTCCTGCATACACCAGAGTAGTTTATTGCTAGTCAGCATTCACACACACACACACACACACACACACACACACACACACACACACACACACACCATGTTACCACCATGACCATTATATCATCAAGACAAACAGCTTAGAAAATGGATGGATTTGTAACATTAAATGGCATTTATATTTGTCACACACAATATATAACATACATTGCATCTGTGTGTAAAGTCACAAGATGGTGTCGATCTCCCCAATATAAATGCAGTGGCAACACTGATATAGCCCTCAGCGTATGCCATATTAGATCATGTACTTAGTATCACACAGTGAATATGCAGCATGTTAATACAATGACACTTGGGCAATTACATAGGTTGTGCCTGACATCACAAAATTCATATGCAGTGCATTAAAGCAGTAGGTTTTTACTGATGCCCTCAATATGGTCACACCACATCTAATACCCTGCAGTGTACATTTCCTCAGCAACACTTAGATAATTATATATGTGATCTATACAGTTGTACACTGATGTTGCACAGTGTATATTTAATACAGTAACAAATGTCACTTAAGAAATGAGACATTAAACCTATATACATGTCTGCTACATATGGTCATGCAGTGTGCCATTGTTAGAAAAATATGTATTTGAACATATATAAAGTGCTAGCTAAAAAGCAAATAGTATATAATGCATTTTATTCTATTAATAATATGGCAATAAGAATGATTTTACATGTAATTGCTTGAAGCTTTGGAGCTGCAGTGTGTTTGAACTCTGACTCTGGCAGTAGCCAGCTCAGCAAGCTTATGTTTTTCACTAATGATTATCTGCTGGGTCAGGAAATTAAATGTATAAAGCATTGAAAATCTTCTTCTCCTTCCTCTGGGACAATCGGCCTTGTAAATGTTATCGAGATAAGATGCAGCTGTTGGGAGAATGTTGCAAAAAGAACAAAGAGGTGTATTACAAGACTGAACCAACTATTGTATTCGAGCAGGCCTGAAACCTTGAAGGAGTAACATTTACAGAGAGACATTATAACTGACCAGGTGCTTTGCAAGGCTGTATTATTCCCATGGGAAAAACTTTTAAAATGTATAACATCAACTTTTCTTATGAATAGAATATTGTAAACCATAGTGATGTAGGTGCCCTGTGACTGACCACGTCAGTAAGGTGGGCACAGCTTGAATGCTAAACCTATATAAAATTGTGTACTTCCTGCATCATGTCAGACAAAATTCTGTACTTGTATGTTTTTTTGCCTCCTGGTGTACACTAGTAAATTTTTGCATCTGAGCCTCCTGTGTTGTAACTTTGTTTTTATTTAACAGTTTGGTCCTTCTTGAATCGGAAACCCTCAGACAGCTACAGATCAGAGTGTACCGGTGGTTGAACACTGCGCAGGAGAAGCTACCAAAATGGTTCTTCTTGAAACACGAAAGACCTCCGACTGAATTGTCGTTTTGAGAGGCTGGCCACTTTCTGATCTGCGGCCGAAGAGCGGTCTCGAACTGGTCGACCCAGGAGGCTCAGGTAGGAAGATATTTGCCTTTTTTCTGTTTTAGATCAGGGACTAGGTTACAGTAAATGTCATTGTCAGAGATTTGTTATACAGATCAGGGACAAAAGGAAATTACTGTATATTTTGTCAGAGATCAGGGAAACAGAATAAGGTAGGCAGTTATTCTAGATAAACTGTGTAAGGAATTGAAATACCACGTGGTGAAAAAAGGGTTACGTAACATTTTCTTTAATATGGGAAATTAGTGCACTACAACATCACGAGATCCGCCCCTAACTGAAGATGCAAAATATATGCAATTGCAACGGGCTGATAATGTTAGGTATTATACAAAATGGGTTAATAAATACGGATTCGATGGTAAATTAGATAAAATTTCATTAGTGAAACTTTTAAAACAACTGAAATCTGACGCAGAAGGTCAGGCAAAAAAGCAACAGCGATTAGGCATTCCTCAGGCACACAGGTGGATTGAGGAAGTAAACCAAAGGGAACAGAAAACTAAAAATGCTAAGATGTTATTTTTAGACAAAGAGGATAATAACATAGTAATAGCGAAGGCTCCTCCTCCCCCACCTCCTCCGATGCCTTTTGCAGGATATGAAGCGAGTGGACAAGCTAGTCCACCTCCACGTTATCCTGACGTCACAATGACACTAAAACCATTTGTTAGAGATCCTATTGAAACTAGGTCCCGGACACGTAAAACACTTGGGGACACAGACTCGTATCAAATAAGAAAAAACACACTAGAGTAAAGTGAGGAAGAAATCTGTCCGCTTATCGAGGTACCAAATCCTCAGGCAGGACAGGAAGGGCAGGACCCAACTCTTCTAGTATATAGACCATGGACACCGGAAGATATCCGGAAAGCTACAGAGGGAATTCCCCATCCAAAAGTCAATTATACAAAGTTTTAACAAGTTTTACAAGGTATGAGACTAAGTTACCACTTGAATGGGGAAGAAGTAGAAAAGGTAGTTAGACAAATTGTGGGTCCAGACTGGCACATGATTTGTGGCACCTGGAATCCTCGTAATGCAGAGCTTAAACCACTCCCACATAGTGATGCAGAACTAGACAACAGAGTAAAAGGTCTTACAGACCGAATTTCTGAAAAATGGAAGCCTAGAGCAGATTGGACTTGCATTAATCAATGCATACAACAAGAAAATGAAACTGTAGATGCGTATTATGGTAGATTATTGGAATGTTTCAATAACCATAGCGGTATGGCTATTCCTGAAAATCAAACACATGATGCCTCGTATGAACAGCAACTGAAAAATGCATTTTTGAAAGGTTGTATTGCACCTATCAGTAGCTTCATTACGAAGCATATGATAGATCATCGAACAAGTAGGCTACAAGCCTTACTTGAATATGCTAGACATGCTGAAAGACACTTTAATAGTAAAAAGAAAAAGAAGACACAGGTCTTCACTGATGAAGACGGAGCTGAGGTCTTTGTAGTACAGTCAGGTAAAAAGGGTAAGAAAAATGCCCAGGGAAATAGACAATCTGACAAATGGTCAGAAGATTTTGAGGAAAGAGAAAAGAAAGGTGAGTGTTTTAAGTGCGGAAAGAAAGGACATTTAGCGAGGGATTGCAGGCAGAATAAAAAGGTAACCACAGAAAGCAAGGATGATGAAGACTGACTATATGATAGTGATGGAAGTCAGAGATCATCAGGAAAGGTTAACAAACAAAGAACAAATGTAAATGTAGTAGAAGGAACAGAGGAAGTGCAAGTAGATATGGAGGATGAAGAAGGTGAAATTTTAGATTTGGCATTGCTGAGCTTGGAGCTATATCTGGCAGACACGAAACTGGAAGTTACACTTCTGGTGGAGGAGGAGGGAGTCAAATTCCTGTGTGACTCAGGGGCGTCACGGACTTTGATACACCCCTCCAAGTTACCAGAATATTCCGAATCACCTGATTATATATTAGTGAAAGCAGCAAATGGACAGCTATATAGGGAACCACTCTCCCATGATATAGCAATAACTGACCCTGTTTCAGGTATGACTCAGAAAAGTAAAATTGTAGTTTCTGCAAAATGTCCAGTAAACTTACTGGGAAGAGATCTTATGCATATATTTGGCATAGCAGTAGTTCCTACTATGCAGGGTATGGAGGCACAAAGACAAATGGATACTTTCGTGGTGCGACCGGAGGGTGAAACTTTTTATTGGTACAGCCAGGACCTAGTTATGACTGGTCCAGGGGCAGTAACCGAGGAACTGATGAATGTAGCCATCAGTAAGGCCCCCTCCCTTGACACTGACCGACAGCATTTGTTACACTGTACTCTATACTACTGTAGTATACCAGGACCTGATAAAGAATATGAGCAAGAGTTATTCAAAAATCCTGCAAACAGATTAGTATTACGAACCTTGTATTGGGATACTGAGGGAAACAGTGTGGTAAGCTGTTCATTACCTCAGGAATTTATAGCACTGTACAAGTCTAATCGACTACCACATGTCAGCTTAAAGAAAAGCAAGAATGTGAAATGGGCAGACTTAGGAGGAAAAGTAACAAGGTGGGAAAAACAAACTGATTCAGAATTATCAGAGCAGGGAATACAAAAACAGAAATTGAATTGGCTAACACAGACGCATCCAGCCGTACACTTACAAACTAGTGAGGACAGCTGATTAGCATTCTTATTAGAAGAAGAAGAGAAAGCCTTGTGTGACATACCAAAGATTCTTTGGTCAACAGGCAAATCAGATGTAGGACTTATTCAAACAGCAGGACCAGTTACTATTACACCAAAATCAGCATTTAGACCACAGAAAAGACAATACCCCTTGAGGAAAGATGCAGAGCAAGGAATCAAGCCTATTATAGCAGCATTACTCAAGGAAGGAGTACTGGTAGAATCTCTTGATTCACCATGTAATACCCCTCTATTTCCTGTTAAAAAAGCAAACGGGGAGTGGCGGATGGTACAGGATTTACAAGCTGTAAACAATGCAATAATACATAGAGCACCTACGGTGCCAGACCCACATACCTTGTTGAATGATTTGAAGCCACAACAAAAATATTTCACTGTGGTAGATATAAGCAATGCTTTCTTTTCAATTACATTTCAGGGTAAAAGGTATACCTATACTCGGCTACCACAGGGATATTGTGAGAGTCCAACAATATTTGCACAAGAAATGGCTAGCAACCTGGCAGGGTTTACCCCACCAGAGGTAGTCAAATTCTGCTTTATGTAGACGACATTTTGCTAGCAGCCCCCACCCAGCATCAATGCAGGGAGGATACAATAGCATTATTGAAATTTTTAGCAGCACAAGGACATAAAGTAAACAAAAGTAAGTTACAACTTTGGAAAAAACAGGTTAGATATCTAGGATATGTGATATCCAATGAAGGTAGAATATTAGATGAAGACAGAAAAACAGCAATTTTACAAGCACCCAAACCAGCAACCAAGAAGGAAATGATGTCCTTCCTGGGAACGACTAATTTTTGTCGAAGCTGGATACCAAACTATGCTTTAGAGTCTGCTACACTGGCTGATTTAATATATAAAACACCAATGGCAGCACAAGATTTGTTACAATGGACACCCGAGGCAGAGACAGCTTTCTGCAGACTAAAACAATTGATAGCTTCATCATTAGTTTTAGGACTTCTGAATTACCATAAACGATTTTTTCAGACCGTAGATTGTAAACAGGGATATATGACGTCAGTTCTGACGCAACAGCATGGGGATAAGCAACGCCCCATAGCTTATTATTCATTACAGTTAGACCCAGTGGCACGATCGTTGCCTCACTGTGTGCAAGCAGTGGTCGCAGCTGCAATGGCAGTACAGGCTTCAGCCTTAGTAGTGTTATTCCACCCTCTCACATTGAGAGTGCCTCATGCAGTCGCGATAATTTTACTGCAAGAAAAAATAGCATATCTTTCACCTGCTAGACATCTTTCATGCATGACCATACTGCTGAGCCAACCTCATATGGTAATTGAACGTTGTACAACATTGAACCCATCAACGTTGCTTTCAACCCCTGTGGATGGCACACCATACAGTTGCCTGCAGGAAATTGAGCAAATAACCTTGCCCAGACAAGATCTCACTGAAATGCCCTTGGATGATGCCGAGGTGACATTTTACGTGGATGGCTCATGCAGAAGGGGTCCTACAGGGAAAAATCTAGTGGGGTATGCAGTAGTTACAGATACAGAAACCTTAGAAGCCCAACCCTTACCGCATAACCTATCTGCTCAAGCAGCAGAATTGATAGCCTTAACACGGGCTTGCACTCTAGCGAAAGATAAATGTGTGAACATATATACTGACAGTCAGTATGCTTTCTCTACAGTGCATGTTTTGCTAACAATGGAAAAACAGGGGAATGATAACATCCAATGGTAAACCGATTAATCATGCGAACTTATTTTGAACCTATTAGATTCTATTCAGTTACCTACTAAAGTAGCTATTTGCAAATGTTTAGCTCATACAAAACAACAGGATAGAATTTCAAAAGGAATGCTTAAAGCTGATGCAGCTGCAAAGCAAGCAGCCTCAGACTCAGAAACTTTACTTTTAACCAAGGAATTACAGCCCTCTGAGATTTTAGATCTAGAAATGTTAAAAACAATGCAGACATTAACTACAAAGGCAGAGAAACAGAAATGGGAGAAACGAGGTGCAATCCTCGAAAATGGACTGTATGTCTGCAAAGAGAAAAAAACAATATTGCCGTCTAATTTATTTAGATATGCAGCTTTGTTGAGCCATGGGCAGTGCCATGTCTCAACAGGGGGGATGGTACAGTTAGTAAATCGAATATTCCAAACATATGGATTCACAAACTATACACAAAAATTTTGTGCAGCATGTCATATTTGTAATAAACATCATGCACAAGGGGCATTCAAACCCGAGCAAGGAAGTTTTCCTATACCACCATATCCGTTCCATACTATTTGTATGGATTTTATAGAATTGAATAAATGTGAAGGGAAAAAATACTGTTTAGTAATTATAGATATGTTTTCTAAATGGGTAGAAGCTTTTCCAACCAAAAATCCGGATGCAGCAACAGTGGCAAAAGCCCTAATAAAAGAAATAATTCCTAGATTTGGCATACCAGAAAGAATCTATAGTGAGAATGGGACACATTTTGTTAATCAGACGATTCACCAGCTTGGGAGATTCTTTGGGATCTCCTTGAAGAATCATTGTGCTTACCACCCACAGTCTGCAGTACTGGTGGAAAGGTACAATGGAATTTTAAAAAGCAAGTTGAGAAAGTTAGTGAGCGAAACACAGAAGAACTGGATTTGCTGTTTGCCTTTGGCACTGCTGAACATGAGAACAGTTCCAAATGTAAAGGGTTTGACCCCCTTTGAAGTGATATTTGGAAGGGCATATTATGTGCCACAGTGGAAAACTCTCATGCCTGCAGAACTAGAGGCTGACAGCTCATTAGCTAGCTATATGAGAAAACTGTTAACAAATAAAACTGTTTTGCAGTTGAACTCTTTTTCAGATAAAAGACAGACCAGACCGTTGGAAGCAGTGCTGACCCCTGGGTCCTGGGTTTGGCTGAAGGTTACGAAGAGGAAGAATTGGGCGAGTCCAAAGTGGGAAGGACCGTACCAGGTACTGTTGGCGACGCCTACTGCAGTCAAAGTTGCTGAGAGGTCATCCTGGGTCCATCTGACGCACTGTAAACCGGTAAAGAATTTTCAACTTGATAAACATTTTGTGACTGATACACAACAAAGGCAGGATGGCCAAGAACAAAATGAGTAAAAATACAGATCAACCCCAGAGATGTTGTTTAATCATCTTGTTGACTATGCATTTACTGACTATGATTGTGACAACCTTCCTTTTTTTGTGGTTTTTCCTACATGTAACCACACAAGTGAAAGTGGAGAGACGTGATGAACTGTCCATAGACTGGCATCCAAACTTTAACACATACCTAGCTATGAAGCGTGTATATGTAGAGACTATGAATATTTCGAATTGCTGGGTATGTACTGCTATACCAACAGCATATGGAGGACTGTTGATGTCTGCTGTCCCCTTGGGGATAAATGAGACTTGGGAGTATTTACTTTTTGATACAGGTTCTGTAAGATCACAGGACAAAATTGCATTGTATTTGCCTATTACACAGAGGGGAATTGTATGTTTTTACAAAAATGTTACACTTCAAGTGGGTTGGAGTAACTGTAATATAACCATTTCTTACAAATGCTATATTAAAGCTAAAGATAGAGGCACTGTTTGTAATACAAATTATGATTCATATTTGAGTTTAATGAAAACAACATTAAGTGATGTGCAGAGAAATCCTGTTTTACATAAACAACTGTCTGTTATAGACAAGAAAATGTTTCATTCAGAATTAACCCGGATCAGTACTAAAGTAGAAAACTGTTATTTTGTTTGTGGGAAAAAGGCATACAAATGGCTACCTGAGAATTGGTCCGGCAGTTGTTTTTTGGGTTATCTGGTTCTGGCCATAAGACATACTGCAGAATTGCCTCTAGGTAAGATACGAAATGTGAGAGATGTAGCCCAGAAACCTGAAGGTCCAATCGGAAAGCCTGTGAACCCAGTGGGAAAAATTGAAGCTGGCTGGAAAGACCATCATTCCGTAAAAGATAAAGAAAAATTGACTCATATGGACTTGAGTGACAGTGTTATATCCTGGGCTGGAATACTTCCAGCATATGGAGCAGTCAAATCGATCTGGGAGTTGAGAAAGCTGTCGAAACTTCTCGAAGTAATGAGTAACACAACTTTTTCTGCTCTCTAACTAGTGACTGATGAAATGAATGCAATGAGAACTGTTGTGCTACAAAATCGAATGGCTCTTGACTTCACCCTAGCGGCAAGAGGTGGTACGTGCGCGCTTATCAAAGAAGAATGCTGTCCGTTCATACCAGACAATAGACATGAAATGAATCATCACCTAGAGGTAATACAGCAGGTATCGGCCATGACTGAACCAGGCCCAAACCCACTGATGAACTTTTTCCAGGGTCTGTTTGGTGGGTGGGGTTCTATCCTAATGAACATCTTGATTGCTATTTGTGTGGGTCTGCTTCTATTAGGAGCATGTGTCTGTTGTGGGATTCCCTGCATGAAAAGATTAATAAAAGATTTTATTGAAATATCTGTAACTGAAACTTTGTACCAAGACATTGAATTGGAACAATTAATTTCCGACGAAAATCTTTCCGAAGTATAAACTAAATGACTTGCCTAGTTGAAAGTCCTTAAGGGAGAAGGCTAGGGGACGATATAACATTGTTTATATTTCAGAATAGAATAAAAAGTATTAAAAGGGAGGAAAATGTTAGAAAAATATGTATTTGAACATATATAAAGTGCTAGCTAAAAAGCAAATAGTATATAATGCATTTTATTCTATTAATAATATGGCAATAAGAATGATTTTACATGTAATTGCTTGAAGCTTTGGAGCTGCAGTGTGTTTGAACTCTGACCCTGGCAGTAGCCAGCTCAGCAAGCTTATGTTTTTCACTAATGATTATCTGCTGGGTCAGGAAATTAAATGTATAAAGCATTGAAAATCTTCTTCTCCTTCCTCTGGGACAATCGGCCTTGTAAATGTTATCGAGATAAGATGCAGCTGTTGGGAGAATGTTGCAAGAAGAACAAAGAGGTGTATTACAAGACTGAACCAACTATTGTATTCAAGCAGGCCTGAAACCTTGAAGGAGTAACATTTACAGAGAGACATTATAACTGACCAGGTGCTTTGCAAGGCTGTATTATTCCCATGGGAAAACTTTTAAAATGTATAACATCAGCTTTTCTTATGAATAGAATATTGTAAACCATAGTGATGTAGGTGCCCTGTGACTGACCACGTCAGTAAGGTGGGCACAGCTTGAATGTTAAACCTATATAAAATTGTGTACTTCCTGCATCATGTCAGACAAAATTCTGTACTTGTATGGTTTTTTGCCTCCTGGTGTACACTAGTAAACTTTTGCATCTGAGCCTCCTGTGTTGTAACTTTGTTTTTATTTAACAGCCATCCATTAGAGTGCAGTGTAGGCAGTGACAGTATTAATGAGTGCATCCATTGTGTATATCAACATGCAATGATACAGCACAGGAAATGTACAGCAAGGCTGAGGCATATCATATAATGTTTTCAAAATATAAGTAATCATGACCTCACATATAGTGTGCCCATTGTAATGGATTGCACAAGGCTACCTTATACAGTTATGATAACATTGTCAGTGTAACTATGCAAAAAACATTAACACTGATATAAACACATATTAGGCACATTGTGTTTAGACTGCTTATTACAACATGCACAATATACTTTTCCTTGTAAATAATGTATTTATTTTAAATGAATAAACAGATAATAACATTAAATTAATAAAGAAGTAGATAACATAAAGAAAAGGCTTACGAAAACAAAAAAAAAAAAAATATCAGCCCAATCACCATTTACAAAAAGTGCCTATTATATAAATGACAACTAATACATTTCCAGTAATTAACAGTTCAGCTATTATTTGTTTAACAGTTCCTTTAGTTTCTTTCAAGATTTGTATGTGGATGTAAATCTAGTAGTCCTTGATTTGATAGTCATTAGTTCCAAATGACATACTTCATTCATAATGTTGGAAAATTCTTTGAAAGAAGGAGAAGAACCACTTTTCCAATTTCTTGTTATGACATTTCTTGCAGTTGATAGAATGTTCCACAAAACTGTGTATTTCAGTTTCATAACACAGTTAGGTACAGGAGCATTAAATAAACCAATGATATGGTTAAAAATAAGTTATCAAAGAAAAAAGGCTGTAAAAAATTTTAATTTCCTCCCAGCAAGGTTTAAGCATGACACAATCAAAAAAACATGTGCTGCCAATCAGCTTTGAGATCTAGTTTACATCTCCATCAAACTGTTTTAGTCCAGGACATCAGTTAAATTCTATAAGGAGTAAAAAAAAAAAAAGATCTACGTAGAAACTTCCAAGAGAAAATTCTCCATTTAAGAGAGATAGTAGTCTGCTTAGAAGATAATAAAGTGAGCTTTTTATGTCCCTCTTGTGGAGAATCATTATTTATTTGTTTAAAATTGGACTAATAGCTTTCTTTAATATATTCCAGATCTGTTCTTATCATTTTATATAGTTTTGATAAAAGTCCTTTACTAGATATTTTCTGTTGTACTAAGAAGAGAGGTAATAGGTTTATAGGTTCATAGGTTTATACTAGGCTATCTGCCCTAAGGCATTTATAAGCCTAGCCCAAATTTTTGTGGCTTACGCCACCCCTTATATGAAAAAATACTGTGCCCATTAGTTTGTTGTGCCTCTGTCCAGCAGTGACACAGAGATGATTCCCGGGGTAAACCTACGATCTCCCATCCACAGGTCTAGATTTCTCTTGAACAGAGTCAGCGAGGTGCTCTGCCTCACATGGACCGGGATTTTATTCCACAGCATAGGGAGTCTCTGAGTGATAAATCTATCCCTCCAGCACGTCCTATTTATATCCGTGCTAAGGTTTAAGTCGCTTGCTCTAGTGGTTTTGGTGGATTTGGATTTTTGAGGTGGAGCATGTCCATTAATTCCGGGTTGGACATGGCCTTGTATGTCAGGCACATGTCACCTCTGAGCAGACGGTATGCGACTGAATAGAGCTGGAGTTTCTTCAATCTGGCAGCATATGACAGATTTTGGAGTCCTTATCCTTTTGGTGAGGAACTTTGGGGTCTCTCCAATTGCTGCAGATGTCGGGTGAGATACATCCCGAATGGGGCATTGTACTCGATCATTGGTCTGATAAGTGAAGAGTACAGGGAACAATAACCTCACTAGATCTGGATGTGAATCCCTTCATGATCAGGTGGGCAATGTAGAAGGTCTTTCTAACCACTTTAGCAATGTGAGTGTCAAAAGAAAGGCCACTGTCAACCTGGGTCCCCAGGTCCCTGATAACCTCTTCTGTGCTTAGTGGATTGCCACCTATATGGTAGCTTGGGGTTACCTTGTTTTTCCCGAAGGGTATGACTATACATTTTTTGGCGTTTAACTTCAGGCCATGGCTCTGGCACCAGCTATCTGTTTCCATGAGTCCCTTCTGAAGGATATCCGTGTCTGATGCACTTTCCACTATGGCACCCAGTTTGCAGTCGTCTGCAAACTTTGTCAGCCAAAGCCCTCCTATGTTGGCCTGTACTTCTGAGAAGTAGATGCAAAACAATAGGGGGCCAAGGACCGAGCCCTGTGGGACACCACTTGTGACCGGCTTGGAGTCTGACACAGCCAGCAACTCTAACCCTGTGGGTTCTGTCCTTAAGCCAGTTTGCAACCCATCTTGTGACATATGGGTTTACATTTAAGCTGGTAAGTTTTTCTACAATACCCGAGTGGGGTATTGTGTCAAAAGCCTTTGCAAGGTCAAGGTAGGCTGTATGGACTGCCTTTCCCTCATCAATGGCCTTGGTGACTGTTTCGAAGAAGTCGACCAAGTTCAAAAGGCATGATCTTCCCTTGACAAAGCCAAACTGGGTCGGGTCCAATGTCTGCAAGTCCCCTATATCTTTGTTTATGAGCTCCATTATGATCCTCTCCATAGCTTTGCAGACTAGACTTGTTAAGCTTATGGGGCGTAATTACCAGGGTCCGTGAGGCGCCTTTGTGGAGTGGGACAACAGTTGCCATCGCCACTCCTTGGGCACGTATCCTGTGGTAAGGCTGAGATTAAACAGCTGCCTTATGTGCGGGTTTAATTCCTCATTTAGCTCGTGTAGCACACAGCCGGGGACACCATCCGGTCCCATTGATGCTGTGTTTTTAGCTTTAGAGAGCAGCTTTCACCTGCGTATTTGAGATGTCCGGGAGGCTATACTCGGCTGGGATAGTTATCTCTCCTTTGGGGGGGGAGAGGGGGGGTGAAGTTTGCACTGAACCTGTCTGCCAGTATGTTGGCAATGTCTGTGGGTTCAGTGATTTTTGTATCATTTTGGACTAATTCTGAGCATATCTGGGAGTTTCCACCCAGGTTCCTAACATAGCTGAAAAAGGCCTTATGATTGTCCTTTGAATCCATGGCAATTTTTCTCTCAAAATTGGCCTTAGTTGATTTTATGAGTGCTCGTATTTTTTTACTAATAATGATCAGGGTGACTTCCTTTTATGGATTTTGTTCTATCATGTAATAGCTTTCTCCTCTTATTGTAAAGTTTGTTAATGGCTGGGGTCCACCAGACTGGACGTTTGCCCTTTGTGGAAAGAGTCTTGGTTTTATTTGGGATTGCCTGATCCATGCAGTCCTGGAGGTGTTCATAGAAGGCATTTGTAAGGGCTTCCGCAGCTTGGGTTGTGGTTTCCACTGGCTCAGGGGCCTTGAAGGATACCACACCAGTCTTGAGTAGTGTGAAGTTTGCTTTAGAGAAGTTCTTCACTATGGTCTTTTTTGTTTGAGGTGGGGGCGGGATGTGGATTTCCAGTGAGATTAGTTTATGATCAGATCTCACCAATGAGGGATATACTTCCGGTGTGGAGCATTTTGTCCCCATGTTTGTGACAATGAGATCTAGTATATTTTCTCCTCTCGTGGGAACAGTGACTAGCTGTTCCATGGCATTTGAATTTATGAACTCCAGGAACCGTTGGGCTAGAAAGTTAGGGCTTGAGTAATGTTCCCAGTCTATATTGGTAGTTGAAGTCACCCAATATGATGGTGTTTGGAGATACATTTATACCCTCCAGTGTCTTCAGGAAGGCTGTGTGGGGTTCCTGAGTTTGAGAGGGTGGCCTGTAGCATGCTACAATTTGTAGAGCAGTTTTTCCTATGGTTAGTTGCACCTGGATGGTTTCCGGCTTAGTGCGTTGCCACCAACCTGGAGGTGTGGGTATCCTTTATGAATATGGATACACCCCTCCTTTTGTGGTGTGGTCCGGTTTTGGGGCGGAACATGATATGAGGTAAAACCTAATAGTGCCGGGTGCTCTCAGGAGCCTTGAACCAGGTTTCAGTTACAGCACAGACATCAATGTTCTCCATACTGAGAAGGGCCTCGAGTGCGTGCATTTTGAGATTTAGACTTCTGGCATTGAGCAGCATTCCCTCAGTTTCTTCCCATTTTTGTTTTCTAGGGTGGTAGGTTTAGAATTTGAGCCTTGCCTAAAAAGGCACTATGGGGTGGCAAGAGCCTTAGCCAATATCCGAATCCCAGGGGTGACAGGTGCAAGCCGTCCCTTGCGAGCAGCGTGGCTTGTCAAGCATGTCATCCCAGGCAGACAGACACTGGATCCCCTTTGAATGACACCAGACATTAAGCCAATTGTTAAAGCTGATCATCTTGTCTCTATATTGTGGCATCATTCTTGGTGAAGGAAGGATACTGCTCAGGGTTAGGGTCATACCTGCCTGGGCTACATAATCAGAGAGCTCCTCTATGTCTCTTTTCATGTAGTCCAGGGAGGTACGTCTCAGGTCGTTCACACCAGCATGGACAATGACTGTGTCATATTTGTACTTGCCGTGGAGTGACCCGAGTGCTTGTGTTATGTGGCGGATTCTAGCCCGATAGGCAGCTTACTGTGACCCTCTCCTTGTTCAGCCTGGTGAGCGGGACGTCAGTGTGTCTGACTATGGAGTCACCTATGACAAGTATGTTTGGTGTTGTATTTGGCCTTAAGGGCTGTGACTGCTTTGCACACTGCTTTTGTGGTTTATGTGTTGCTTGTGGGGTGTCTTGAGGTAGCAGTTGTTTGGGTGTCTGCTTTGGAGGTCTCTGCTGTTTAGGTAAATTTTACTCAGAGCCTCCGAGTATGTCTTTGTGTGTTTATGTGTTTGATTCAGTGGAGTGGTAGCATTATGTGAGGCTGGTTTTGTGGTGTGTGTAGTTGCCTTCTCCTCCTGTCTGGTCTTGCCAGTCCTGAGTTGAGAGAGCTCAGCCTCCAGTTTGGCTAAATAGCTGCATCTCTCAAGTATTTGTGTTATGTGGGAGGAGGAGAGGGTTGTCTGTGTACATGAGGCAGTTATAACATTGCCTCAAGATTCCCAGATTCACCAGCTGGACCGAGAGAAGATTGACAACTGACCTTTGGACATGCTAGAATAATATTGGGAATTCCTTAATTGAAAACAAGGGCCAGTGGGGAGTGAGGGTGTAGTGCTTTTAATTTTGGTGCTGACTTATATAATTGCTTTAGTGAGCAAGTGCCAGGTAACTTGAGTGCAATGTGTTACAAGTAACTAAATGCAAAACGACAAACAGTAACTTTCTTTCAAGTGAAACAAGGAAATAAGTACAGTAAGCAATGCAGATATCACTAGTGATCCACAGAAGCTGAGAAGTTAAGTATTAGGTGGAATTAGCTTCCAGGAAATAACAAGCAAACAAACAACAAGCATATAAACAAAGCTAGATTCAGCAGGCCTGGATCTAGTCTATGCTAGAGCAAACAAGGTGAACCAATTTCAGTAAGATACAGTTCAAATATTCAGGCACTATAAACCTTTAACCAGAAATTCCCAGCTCAGAAGGGCAGAGTCCAGCCTCTTCTCCCACAAGAGTGCAGACCACGAATCTTCTTAATGTAAAATAACTGGCCTGAAGCCCAAGTGCCTAAACCAGAACTAATACACTTGGACACTGGGCTCTCAATCAGCAGTTCCCAACTTAGAAGGATGAAAGCTACCTGTCCTGCCACCACAGTGCTTGCCACAAACCTTCCTAATGTAAAACAACTGGTCTGAAGCCCAAGTGCTTAATCCAAAAGACTTGAATGATAGCTACACTTTAATCAAGTTACAACCAAGCAGTAATAAATACCATTGAATACTTCAGAGAATGTCTGGATTAGTGCTCAAGTTACACAAACAAAGCTAGATCCAGCAGGCCCGAATCCAGTCTATGCCACAGCAAACAAGGCGCACCAACTTCAGTAAGAAACAGTTCAGATATGCATGCACTATAAGCCTTTAACCAGAAATTCCCAGCTCAGAAGGGCAGAGTCCAGCCTCTCCTCCCACAAGAGTGCAGACCACGAACCCTCTTAATGTAAAATAACTGGCTTGAAAGCCCAAGTGCTTAAACCAGAATTAATACACTTTTAGAAGAACAGACACTGAGCCCTCAATCAGCAGTTCTCAACCTAGAAGGATGTAAGCTACCTGTTCTGCCACAACAGTGCAGACCACAAACCCTCTCAGTACAAAACAATTTGCGAATAGACTTTCTTGTTTTTGGTTGCATACAATTAAGTCTATTTTTCATAACTTGTCTGCAGTTTTGCACATGCAACCACATATCTTTATCCAATTTAAACATTTTTAGTATATATTGGTGAGTAGCCAATGATCCTTTATTCATCAATTGAAACCAATACACTAAATTATTCTCTTTAAAGGTACTCATGATTTGTGATTTTTAAGTTGAAATATTATTTTGAGTAAAAGCTATTGGAAAAAACAAAAAAATGATTATCTAGCTAAAAATCTTATAATGTGTTCAATCATTATCTCTTGCTCCCCCTAAAAGTTGCATAAAATATTTTAATTCTCTAATTTTAATGCTTCTATGGCACCCAAATAAACATATAATAGTTTTAATCCATCACACAAGACATTGGTTTCTAGAGGGTATTGGTTTGCAAGGTCTGGAATTGTATTCTGTATCCTGTATTATTAAAACAATTGCTCTCTAGACTAATAATTCTTATTTTGCTAAATGGAAAGATGCCCAAGATAGCCTATGTTCTCAAATAAATTGTTCCATATTCTCAAAGTCTTGCTTATTTTTAAATAATTACCTGTTTTGGTTATTAAAATACTACTTCTTTAATAATGTAATTCTAAATATTAATTCTTCTTATATTATTATTACAATTAATACTTTTAAGAAATTGTATTTACAGAAGCCCAATGTACAAAGCTCAGTATACTTTTGACATACAAGTACCATGCATCTCTGTTAATCATGGTAGCACTGTCTAAGGTGTTTTTCACACTCCTGAAACACCTCACCTCTCTATGTACTGTGAGACAATACAAAGAGGCAGTACAAAGGTAATATATTTTACTAGCATAGGATTTCAAAATATGAGCAATGTATATGACACTTATGCACAGCAGCTGTATAATGCAGAGGTGGATCTGTGCAGGGGTATGATGGATAAGTCCAGGGCACCAGCAGGAGATATATGTGCTGACCATGTACATCCTCATCTATGGGGTGCCCTCTCCAGGGAGTTAACTGGCACAATTCATAGTATGCATAAAGGATGGAATGCTCCATGAGTGAGACCAATGTGATGATGCAGGTGGTCTCAGCAAGAGTGTTGCAGATTTTTCACTATTCCATTGCAGAAAAAGGCTCTCAGTTATTAGCGATCTGCTTCCTGTGGTACAGGGTTTGATTCTCTCTGCCTTCATTTGTCTACTGTGTGACTTTGAGCAAGTCACTTAGCTAGAGTCCTTTGGGGAAATTGGGCTAGGTTTATCAATGGTTTCCTTGACCAGCCCAGTCTCATTTGTTGTCATGGTGTCCCATAGTGCATTCAACACTAGATGGAGCAGGCATGGATGTGGTGGCATTATGGGACCTAGTATTCTCCATCTCTTTTTGTATTGCTCTTCCACACTTGAGGTGGAGGTGAACTGGCCAGAAGACAAGCAGTGGCCATGACTGTTGATTGCACAGGGACATCTGCTGCACACAGACTTTCTACATTGGCCTTCCTGTATGTGACATAACTGGGTCAGGTCATTCTGAAGGTCATCACAGAGAATACAAACCATCCAGACCAGGTCAGCAATGGTTACCCTGCTCTCTGTCTGTCCCTGTATAACAGCACTTTACAAATTCTGAATAATGACAATACAGACTCTCAGATCAAGAGAGGAACATTATCCACTGGTCTTGCTGGCCCTCAGTCGGGTTATCCTGGTCACTTTTCTCATCATTGGAGATGGCAGAAACCAAGGATGACTCTGCCACTGGAGAATAGAGTGCTTCTCAGGCATATGAATCACCTATATCCCATTCAACAGAGATCTGAGTCAAGAGAGAGGCTATACTGCTCAAACAAGGGCTATACTGCTCAGACAAGCTCCACGTGGGTTTACAGAGTGGTCCTAGCAGCAGGGAACTCAGAAAAGTGACTACCTTCTCGATTTAAGCATCTTTGCCTTTTTTTCACTTGGAATAGCTTCTGTAGCTTACCTTGAACTAGCCTGAACTGGTTTTTTAATTGATTGCTGCATTATTTTAAAATCTGCACTTAAAGTTACATTTTAGTCGAATTTGATCGAAAGTTTGCTTGTTTGTTTGTTTAATTTAACTGTGGGGGCTGCCCACTAAAGTCTGCTAGCCTGTGTAACTAATTTATCACTGTTTCTGCATTTTCTGTGTGTTTCTACCAAAAAAAACAAAAAAATAATCCTTGTTTTCCCGCCTTCCTTGACTAGTTTAGACCACTTTACAGGCATTGCTGTATTCTGGGCTGTGGTGTAGTTCCTGTGTTGTCCATTACCTTACTTGGATAGAAGGAAGTTTCTTTGCTCACCAGTGGGAGTGGGGAGCCTTGAGCAGCCTACCTGTCCTTGGGGAAGTGACCTCAGCACAAGAAGCTGTAGTAATTGGTTGTTTTGGACCATTTCTAGCTCTTTTGTAGTTCACTGTTTAAAATCCGCCTCTGGGTGTTTTTTTCTGGCTATACTGCTCAGACAAGCTCCACGTGGGTTTACAGAGTGGTTCTAGCAGCAGGGAACTCAGAAAAGTGACTACCTTCTGGATTTAAGTATCTTTGCTTTTTTTCACTTGGAATAGCTTCTGTAGCTTACCTTGAACTAGCCTGAACTGTTTTTTAACTGATTGCTGCATTATTTTAAAATCTGCACTTAAAGTTACATTTTAGTCGAATTTGATTAAAAGTTTGCTTGCTTGTTTATTTAATTTAACTGTGGAGGTTGCCCATTAACGTGTGTTAGCCTGTGTAACTAATTTATCACTGTTTCTGTATTTTCTGTGTGTTTCTACCAAAAAAACAAAAAAACAAAAAAATAATCCTTGTTTTCCCGCCTTCCTCGACTAGTTTAGACCAGTTTACAGGCATTGCTGTATTCTGGGCTGTGATGTAGTTCCTGTGTTGTCCATTACCTTACTTGGATAGAAGGAAGTTTCTTTGCTCACCAGTGGGAGTGGGGAGCTTTGAGCAGCCTACATGTCCTTGGGGGAAGTGACCTCAGCACAAGAAGCTGTAGTAATTGGTTGTTTTGGACCATTTCTAGCTCTTTTGTAGTTCACTGTTTAAAATCCGCCTCTGGGCATTTTTTCTGGCTATACTGCTCAGACAAGCTCCATGTGGGTTTACAGAGTGGTCCTAGCAGCAGGGAACTCAGAAAAGCGACTACCTTCTGGATTTAAGTATCTTTGCTTTTTTTCACTTGGAATAGCTCCTGTAGCTTACCTTGAACTAGCCTGAACTGGTTTTTAACTGATTGCTGCATTATTTTAAAATCTGCACTTAAAGTTACATTTTAGTCGAATTTGATCGAAAGTTTGCTTGTTTGTTTGTTTAATTTAACTGTGGAGGCTGCCCACTAAAGTGTGCTAGCCTGTGTAACTAATTTATCACTGTTTCTGCATTTTCTGTGTGTTTCTACCAAAAAAACAAAAACATAATCCTTGTTTTCCCGCCTTCCTCGACTAGTTTAGACCAGTTTACAGGCATTGCTGTATTCTGGGCTGTGGTGTAGTTCCTGTGTTGTCCATTACCTTACTTGGATAGAAGGAAGTTTCTTTGCTCACCAGTGGGAGTTGTGAGCCTTGAGCAGACTACATGTCTTTGGGGGAAGTGACCTCAGCACAAGAAGCTGTAGTAATTGGTTGTTTTGGACCATTTCTAGCTCTTTTGTAGTTCACTGTTTAAAATCCGCCTCTGGGCATTTTTTTCTGGCTATACTGCTCAAACAAGCTCCACGTGGGTTTACAGAGTGGTTCTAGCAGCAGGAAACTCAGAAAAGTGACTACCTTCTGGATTTAAGTATCTTTGCTTTTTTTTCACTTGGAATAGCTTCTGTAGCTTACCTTGAACTAGCCTGAACTGTTTTTTAACTGATTACTGCATTATTTTAAAATCTGCACTTAAAGTTACATTTTAGTCGAATTTGATAAAAAGTTTGCTTGTTTGTTTGTTTAATTTAACTGTGGAGGCTGCCCACACACACACACACACACACACACACACACACACACACACACACACACACACACACACACACACACACACACACACACACACACACACACACACACACACACATACACACACACACACACACATACACTATTTCAGCTTGTCACGCCTCAAAAGACACACACACACACACACACACACACACACACACACACACACACACACACACACACACACACACACACACACACACACATGTACACAATCATTCAGCCTGACTCATGCCTCTACAGACACACAGACATGCATAAACACACACACACACACAGACACACACACACACACACACACACACACTCTCTCTCACACACACACACACACACACACACACACACACACACACACACACACACACACACACACACACACACACACACACACACAGAAGCCCCTCATCTTCATGCCTTTGCTATACTTGCTTGCACTGGGGTGCTCCCATAGGATTGAATAGGTGATGATCATAAAGTGAAGGAGGTCACTTTTTCTTCTTATAGTAACATTTTTCCTTGACTGAACAGTTACAAGTTGGGAGCCCTGAACCTTTTCAGGGGACAGCATATGGATAATTATCTTTGGGCAGTCCTCCAGAAGCCACATCAGCATGCATCTTCATCCATAATACCACTGTCCACACTGAGACCACTACAATGGGAAAATTATAGCGGTGGACTGGTCAATGAATTTGAAAAGATTTGCATGATGGAAAACTGCTGAAGATAAGACTTCCATATCTCACTAAGCCTTTCTGAATCCTAATATTTATATTTTTATACCCCAAGATAATTGCAATCATATAGGAGGGAGACATTCCTTTCACCTGTGTCTGTAATAAATTCACTGAGATTACTCCTGACTAAGTTAACAAACTCCAATAAATAATTAAATAATCTCAGTTATTTGTCATTCACTAAAAAGCAACAGAATTCATCCCACTGAAATTGGCTATTTGCTTTTCTAAGAAAGTCAAATACTAATGTATATGCTTGTAGGAGTGCATCTTTTGAAGGTTGGGCATAAGAAAATGAATGGTCAAGATTCAATTTCGGACAGAAATCACTCATAACATAAGAAAAATATGAGGAACAGCATAATTATGAAAAAATATGCCACTGTGCTCACAGAAAATCACTGATCAATTTGCTTCTTTAATACCAATTACAGTCCTGCACCAATGATGGGGATTAAATAGCTACATTTACTTGATAGAATCCTAGGCAGTATGGAAGACTGGGTAGTTACTGAAGGAGATTCATTTCTTTAACTAATTCTACTCACACTAGAACTTGTAAAATGCCCATGTTATCCCTTCTTACTAAACGTATAAGTAAGTGAATGTTAGTGCAAACATATTTCATTTGGGTAATAATGGCTTCATCTTGCACCATTGTTCTTTGCTCACAGCCATAGCAATAGAATTTACATTTCAGATTATCTTGCATTATTTTATCAAATCATCACTAACTCACTTTTCCTCATTGGTACATCTTTTAAAAGCTATCCAAAACTATGAACATCTCCGTGAACATTAACTTTTGTGATTGATTTTGATCAATGGCTTTTTCATCACCTAGAGGAAAATATGTGATCTCCAAACAACTCAAATAGGTTGAGATTCACTTTATTATTATTATTATTATTATTATTATTATTATTATTATTATTATTATTATTATTATCTATTAGACAAACTGAAAATACTATCAGGCTTATAAATCTTGGATGGTTTAGCATGTGCTTCAAAATGCACACATGTTTGTACTTATTCATTGACTTCTCTGAAGTCCTTAAAGTCACAGTTCAGGTCATTAATGATCTTAAGTCTGCAATAGCCCTTCATAAACTAAAATTAATATTTTATTTAATGCCATTTAGGGGGTCATTATGATTTGGCTAGGAAAGTACAGAAAATAATCTTTCAAAATCAAATTTATCTCAAACCTCACCATTGAGAGGTAGATGTAAATACTGTACATGTACTAGGAAGATGTTAACAATACTATGTCTGGAAATCAGTAAAGAGCATTAAGGATCTGACTTGATAATGGGCTGATTCCTGTAGTCAGGAGTACAGTGGTTAATTGCTACTACCTCATTTTGACTGTGTGTGATTCAGAGCAAACCATTCAACTGGACAGCACCCTCAGGTTGCCCCTGAAAACTAGACTTACTGATTAACAAATTGATAAAATAAGACTGCCATAACACAAATTGTAAGGAAGATAACAGGGAAATGCTTCACAGTCAATGAAGTCTTTCTTTATAATACTTCAAACTGAACATATTCCTCAAAAATACATTGTTTTTAATCAGCTGCTCATTAAGGTTAGATACACAACCTAAAAGTGACGACACTGAATTGCAAACTAATGTTAGATTGCAAGTTATAAATTACAATTGAATAGTAAAGAAGATTACTTAAATATTAGTTCATATGTTTTTATTGTAAATTTTATTTATTAAAGATACGAATATTGTTTTTGACTTTTTCCAGAGGCCGTATATTAGTAAGCTAAGAAGATAAAATAAATTAAACAAGTCCCAGCTCAAAATCACTTTCTGAGTCGAGGAAAATAATCAGTCTGCATTTGCTTGCTTAAGTTGTTAGTTTCCAAAGCAACCGAATATTCTGTCTTAAGAAATAACTTGGTAGGAGCAAAGAGATTCATATAATGGGATCCCTTCATCTATGTAGGATTCAAATTTCTCAGACAAAAGGAGTGTGATGGAATTATTTAACAAACTGCATGGTATTTTAAAGGGATGAGATTCCTCATCACTTCTCTTCCTTTATTATTCTATCTTTCCTCTTTTTATATCATAAAAGTATATTTAAAAGGGACTTCAGCATCACAGATCAAGAGATCCTGGGTAATTTCAGATTTTTTGTTATTCTCTGGATGACTTGTAGCATATTCTCCCACTGTATGAGTCATATTCTATCTGGTTTCCTCAAATTTTGGTTAGACAATTTAAACTGTCATACTTTGCATTTATCTTTGCTTTTTGTTTTTTTTTTTTTATTTATTTATTTATTTATTTTAATCATGACTCGAAAATGCATTCTGAGGATCATTTAAATTGTTCAGTTAACTTGAAAATGCAAGAAGAATCAAATTAAAATCAAAACATTCCTGAACCTTTCAGTATACTGTTAAAATACTACTGTCTTCTACACGTGAGCTAAACTATTCAGAAATAGCAAGACATGGGACATGGAAGTGTGCATCCCTAAACATGAAAATGTTATTTTAATTAAACCTCAAGATCAATTTTATTAAACATCAGGATCAAGAGGCATAAATGAGATTTCCTAATGTGGGCCTGTTTAACTCCAGACATGAGGAATATATTTAGGTAGTCAATGCGGACCACACAAAATACCCACAGTATTATACTTCACCCTCATTGTTAGGGTGGGACATATACCAAAGTACAAACAACCCAAAACATGATTAGGGAAAAGGCCCCAAATTAGTGACACTTTTAAATTGCTGGTACTATTAACTTAGAACTTCTGAGAATAATTTCAAGTTTTATGAGGGCTGAAATAAAAGTTTAAGATAAATTTGGGGCATCCATCCAAATTCTGGAGAGTAGAGAGGTATGCAATGGCACAGCAGCTGATCTACCCTTCTCACAAGTAGCAATATAAATTTTTACAGAATATAATTATTGCCTTTCATAATACAGTACTAGTCCGGTGTAGGGTTAAAATCTGCCCTCTTGCTATGGGACACTTCTAATTTGTACTCTTGTGCCCTGCTATTGGAGGGACAATGTACAAAATAAAGAAATCATGTAATTTTGCAAAAAAATGTTTTCTAACTTTCCTTTTAATTATTGCAGAAAAAACAACTATAAATCTATATGTCAAATACACAGACATTATATAATATTTGATGATGTAACAGAAACAGCTACAATTGTACAACATTTAGCTTTTGTTTTATTGCTCAAGTGAAATCTGTTCCTTTGGATTGATTATTTGTATTGTTTTCTCTGCAACATTGTAAAGTTATATTAAAAAATTGTCACTTTTTCTGTCTGAAAATGTGCTAACCCAGGTCAAGTGACTGTATCATATTTCAGGAGATATAGACAAGGTGAGCACAGGCTTGTACATCAAAAGGTACTTGTAAATTATAAAGCATTCAGGAATGATGGATACCTTCCAGACAGAAGCCCTTACACCACGGAAGGAATTGTTGAAAGTTGCAGTCTATATTAATTATTATTAACAAATACACTGCATAGTTATAGTAGAACAGTTTGTAGAACTGCAAGAACAGTATCAGGGTATGTACGATATAGGATACACAATAAGACCTGCTTTGTCACCTGGAGAGGTGGAGAAATGTTAAAATATAGGGAAAGGGTACACATTCTAGCTGCACCCCTGCCCTGCAGTGCATGGTGCCATGTCTCACAAACACATTGCTGCTTGTGTGCTGTACTGGAGGCAGGAAGCAAAACACACACACACACATACACACACACTCATACACACACACACACACACACATATATTGTGCAGGCCATACTGTACCTCTCAACTGTCCAGATTTTCATAGAACATCCAGATTTTTGCGTCATATTTTTGGTCTGTCACTCACAAAATTTTTAACAAAATAAGATGAAAAGAAAGAATAATAACAAAGGAAGAGGGAGTCAGATTAGTATAAAATGAATATTCTAACTCTAAAAGCATACGCATGATTAATTACATAATTCAAAATATAAGTACAGCTGCAACAACCTTGTCCAGACTTTTACTGAATGTCCCAATTTTTACCTCAGATTTTTGGTCTGTTCCTCATAAAATGTGTGATTTTCAGACAAATCACTAAAGATCGAAGCCACTAAATAATGATATATGTGCAAGTTTCATATTTTATATCCTTCAGAAAATGCATGCTAATGCAAAACCTGTTTTTCTTAACTTTGTGAGTTTATACGCACAATATTTAAAATCTGTCCCTGATTTTGGGCCTTTGTTTCCTCATCAGTTTTGGCATAGCCAGATTTCTTATGCTTAAAGGTTGAGATGTATGGATTAACATGATTGTCTGATATGCACATGGTGCTACACTTTGCTATGATATGCTGTCCTAACAAGGTGGTCACAAGTAAACATTCTGACAGTATACGGATTGTGCTTATTTATTAATCCCCCCAACTTCTTTACTCAAAGATTCTTGACAAAGCCAAAATAATGAGTGTTAAACAGCTAAATTTAGGGACAATTTTTAAGTATTATGCTAATGTAGTTAAAAAATGTCAATAGAACAATGTTTTTTATTTATTTTAAATTTGTTTGCTAGGAACGTCCAGCTGGGTCAATACAGTATGCATTTTCAGTGAAGGCCTGGAGAAAAATGCTTCACAACTAACATTACCAGTTTAGTAACAATATCACATAGGTGATATATAATATGAATTGCATTACATCGGTATTAACACTTATTCCACATACAAGAAAACATGGTTAAACTTTATGTAGGAAATAACTAATATTTAAAGAAAATGAAAGCAACATAGCAATAAACAGTATATTCTTACATTAAGGAAGATTGGAAAGGGCGGAGATGAGAAAGTGAGAGGGACAGACTTGAGTTAGTTTGGGGAGAGTAGGTTTAAGGCAGTTATGGGCATGGCTTAGAATAGTTGTTGAACAGGAAGAAGCAGGACAGCTGAAATGAGTAAAATCTAGAAACTGTTGGAGAGACAAAAAGTGTAGTAATAGCAGGAGTGTAAATGGAAAAAAAAAAGGAAAAGGGGTGTAGAGAATTAGTGAGGGAATAAATTTAAGTGGGATTTTTAGCCAGGAGAGGAGCAGGAGCAGAGCCATGACTTAGACAGATGCCATTTTAGGAAGTGCTTGAAGACAGGAAGGCTGGGGGTAGATCTGATGGGTAGAAGATTGGAGGTCCATATTTTGGTGACTGAGCAAAAATAGAAACTATTACTTAGCAAATATATAGACATTATAAATGTTCAGGAGCTGTTTATCACAAGACTTGAGTGATATGTTAGGGTGATGGGTGTGTAGTATTTATCGGATTGGATTGCAATGAATTTTATGAACACTAAGACAAATGAATCTCAAATGTGTGGCATTACTGACTGACTGTAATCCCCAGTGATTTACCAAACCAAATATTTTACATGGATCTGGACAAAATTATGAGACAAAATCAGGGACATTTTATAAAATGCTAGACAGCCAAGAGGAATTCACATTATATTCAGGTGTAGGAGGCTATGGTATCTGAAATGTACTGAGACCTCACTGTGACTCATTGTATACTTACCCTTTCAAACCATTATGTATTTTAGCACTTGAATGTCTTCAAGGCCTACAACTAATTATGTACCACTGTTTGAGTAATTGTTCAGTAAGAAATGTAGTTAGGGTGCCATGAAGGCAGCAGCACCCTGGACAAAATTCATTAGGAAGTGTGATCCACAGATCTGTTTCTTCTTTTTTTTTTTTTTTTTTTTTTTAAGTTTTAATGTGCATGACAGAACAGCATAAGAGCATTAGGACTTGGTGCTCCTTCTAGAAGGAAGTAGTGCCAGATCCTACAAGTCAAGTTAGCGTCTTTTTTTTTTTTTTTTTTTTTGCATAGTTGTAGGGTGTTAGGACCTGGTACTCATCTTCCTGTTAGAAATGAGCTTTATTTTTTCTTACACATAGTAGGTAAGAGTGCAGGTGTATGCAGAGTAGGGCATTAGGACTTGACACTCCTCATTAGTACAGCAGGAATGTCAGATCAGACAAGGGATTTTTTTTTATTTGCTCCTCAACTTAATGTGAGGGGCGCAGTGACTGGGGAGCAACACAGAGCACCAAATGAGACAACTACACCTTTGTTTTCGGTCACACTCTGAATACCATACAGTCTTCAGTCAACTCCAGTACTTTACATCCAGATGGACTCACATTTATGACTCTAGGGTGACTTATGTGTACACTGCTGCCATATAATTAAACTATAATAAAAATGTAAATACATTTTAAATAAAGATAGTAAAGAAATATGCATCTCTACACCAAGAAAGACTTTCCATCCTCCTACTTTTCTGGTAAAAGAGACAATTCTATTGAATGGCTTCCTGAGCAGAAGAACAAAATATGAGCATTTTAAGCAGTAAACCAGTTATCTATATAGACTGGACAGATACGTAGAATACATCTCAGGCGTTCTTACACTGACCTTTTTTCCATCAGCATGGAAGGTCAGGTTCATGCCACCACAGGTCAAGGTAGTGGTGCCTGTACTACTCACTAGAGAGACATATGAGAGTGGCATCCAAGGCAGCCTTTAAAGAATAGTACTAGGTATGTAACTTTTACTTGGAACCCTTGTAACTGGTCCAAAGCAGTTGTCCTGGTGGTCCTTATGCCTTAAGTGAAGGGAAAAAAATATTTTTTATTGCACCAGCAAAGTGCCTTGCCACACACAGTACCATTAGAAGACATGGCAATATTCTAGATCTTATTACAGAGAATAATGGCTGTGCCGTTGCACTCATGCCCATTTTGTGTTTCAGCAGTTGCCTAGCGACATAGAACATCTCAGTGCTGTAGCTTCTGGTGGGTTATTTAAAATATAACATTAAAATGCTGGCATGTCAGGGTGGCATCAAGATGTGAGAAATGGCAGAAAAAATGCATACACTACTTGCATGGGGTTTAGCTTTGAGAACAAAAGTGCTCTTTTCACCTCCATTATCTGCACATATAACATATATTGTATGACGTCATGAGTCACCTCCATTATCTGCACATATAACATATATTGTATGATACCAAAAAAACTATAAAACTGCTGCTGATAAGTACAAAACAGCAAACTGGAAGTCGTGAAAACCTTTATTTGAAATTGCTTAAGCGCTTTTCGTACGTACTGTGTACGAACTTCGTCAGAGAATCTATTAAAACAAAAACACACCCTTAAATAGCTTTATGCAAGTCAGCTGATATAACGCTGATTGTTATATTTAAAATACTTGGAAGATTTAAAAAACCAGCATCATAATAATTAGTTTACATATTTTAGAAAATTATATGTCATACCAAAATTATTTAAATAAATAGCTACATTCATTCCATTAAAAATGGATCAAAAAAATAGTAAAATAGTAAAATATTTAACCATGCTAGTCCTAAAAATAAACAGTATCATGGTAACAAATTATTTTAAATTATTTTAAATATATGTTCATATATACAACCCACATCTCCACTACTCGGAGCTGCCATAATACTTATAATCTTTATGATCTTTATGGCTAGAATTATATTAAATAAATTTATATTACATAAACCATGTTATATTGTATTCGGAACCAAGATTCATTCGATATTAAATCTACTATCCCTAATAATGGGCCACATCTTTGTTAAAAAGTCATATTATGTATTTAACCATTAAATATTTATTATCTAGTTAGGCTACGTAACTTTAAGATAGACATAATAGAACAGATATCATTTAGGCCAGGCAGACAATACGAAAACAATCTAATTTGCCATATTAGTTCCAACCGTTCAAGTTGTAATTCAATAGGTCCACCTCTAATATTTGGTATTAATTGATCCAAGACCCAAAATTTAAAATTGTGGCCTGGAAATTCATTAATATGCCTAGCAAGAGCATTTTCTAAATTATCCTTTTTAATATTATATACATGCTCATATATTCTGTCTCTAAGTCTCCGAATGGTTTTACCCACATAAAAACAATGGCATAACTGGCATATAGCCACATATACAACCATCTTCGAATTACAATTATTTTTAGATTTACTTTTTAAGGCAAACCCATTTATTTTCGCAGAACTCCCCACAGTAATATATTTGCAATAAGGGCAATTGCCACATACCGACATGTTCTTAAAGCTTACAGTCGGGTTTGATTTATTATTAATGGCATCCAAAATTTGTTTAAAATTTTGGTCATGTCTTACTGTAATTTTGGGTTTAGGCCCTAACTTCATTATCAACTCTTTATTTTCTTTCAAAATATTCCAATTTTTATAAAAAATATTTTTTAATAATGAAAAGTCGGAGCAATAAGTAAGTGTCAAGCTGTATTCAAAAGGTAATTCAGTAACGTTCTGATTAATATTAAAAGGATTCAGCTGATCGGGACTAGTTACCAGAGATATGCTAGGCTCTACTCTCAATAGAATAGGTTTATAGAAGCCATTATTCCTTTTAACATTTACCTCGTCCATAATGTTATCTATAAAATTACTTGGGTATGCTCTATTCAGAAACATGTTTTTTAAATTATTACACTCATCTAGAAAATCCTCAGTGTTACTAATCAGTCTAGCTGCTCTCACCGCCTGACTTTTGACCACTGATTTCTTTTGATAGGTAGGATGTGCACTAGTAAAGTGCAGGAAGGTATTTGAATACAAAGCTTTCCTAAATATTCTAGATTCAAACCTACCCAGTGATATATTCTTGGTGAGGTATACATCAAGATAAGCTATTTCTTTTACACTAAAATTAAATGTAAATTCCAAAAAATTAGTAGTCGAATTAAAATAATCGACCAATTGTGTTGCTTGTTGGACCGAACCTTCCAAAAGGATGAAAATATCATTCAAATACCTCGTATAAAACTTTATTTTGGAGGTAATTTCAGTTTCAGCTTGAGCATATTCCTTTTCCCAAAAACTCATGACCAGGTTTGCAAAGCTAGAGCCACAAGGGGAGCCCATGGCTACCCCTTTCTTTTGGTGGTAAAATTTATCATTGAATACTATAAAATTATGAGCCAAGACTATTGTTAATAGTTCTTCAATAAGCCAGATCTCAGAACCTAATGCATTCATTTTTTTCAAGTTTAATGTCACCCATTCTATGCCCAAATCTTGTGGAATTGACGTATAAAGATCTTTTACGTCTATAGTTAATAAATTCATGTTTTTATTAAAAGGCAATTCGTTAATCTTACCCAAAAATGACCATGAATCTTTACAAATGGTAGGTTCAAGTTGGACATATTTATTCAAAAGTTTGTCCACCATTTTGGCACAAGCATAAGTCATGCTGTTTTTTCCACTTACTATTGGTCTAAAGGGTGGATTTGCCAGATTCTTATGAATTTTTGGTATTCCAAAAAGAATGGGCACAATCGGTGATGGTGTAGTTAAATAGTTTAGTTGGTCTAAATCTATTCTCCCTTCTATAAATAAATCATTAATATAGCCTTTAACCCTTTTACAGGCTTGGTTATATTCATTTAGTGAAACTTGTTCATAAGCATTAGATGAAAGCATAGCTTCTATCTTATTGATGTAATCAAGCTGGTCCATAAAGACCAATCCCCCACCTTTGTTTGGTTTCATTATCCGGACCTTAAAGTTCTGTAAAAAATTTAACCAGTCCAATTCATCAGGATTCAGGTTACTCTTCCTTTTATATTTGTTATTATGGTGGAAGTTCCTGAGATCCAATTCACATCATTTTTCAAATAACAATAAGTTACTATGTAGGGGTGGGTTAAAAGTACTAGGAACTCTATGTTCATTGTTATTATCAAGTAGAGTGTTCCCCAGAATCATCGCTAGATTTAATTTGTGGACATATAATTTCAAATCAATAATACAGTTGGTAACATTCAAATTATTAAGGGGAACAAATGTGAGACCTTTCGCTAATAAGTCTGCTAATTCAGTAGGGACAGACATAGTAGAATAATTGTAGATGGAAAAGTCTCCTTGGGTGTTCTTAATAACATGAAAATTCAAGGGGGAGACATTTTCTACTATTTCCATTTGTTCGTCCTCTTCCTCTGATTCCATCTGTTCTGACCCCTTCCCTTCTGAAAATTTGACTGTTTAGTATTATTCCGATTATTGATGGGTTGACTACTGTTATGTGAAGCAGGGTTTAAACCTCCAATGTTCTTATTTTGGTTTTGTATACGCTCACTCCTTCTAAGTCCATCTTCTTTGTCTTGAATGATACTTGCAAAGGATGTAGAAGGGGTAGGTTGATCAGAGTCAATCATTGAGCCTCTGGGTTGTACATCAATGTTCCCATTCGCAATATTAGTGCTAGTACCAGTGTTGCCAGGTGGGAACTGAGAAGTTGGTATCCCATCCAACCTGGGTAAACCATTTATTTTAGGTTTATTCCACTGTTGAGCTGGTGGGGGGACTGGATAAGCTGTCCCTTCATCATATTGTAAACAGTCCCTTTGTATCTTTTTGTTTTTGGTTGCTCTCGCTTTCATTAAATAAGCATCAATAGTCTAAAATATTCTAAATAAGCATCACTCCTCATTAGTACAGCAGGAATGTCAGATCAGACAAGGGATTTTTTTTTATTTGCTCCTCAACTTAATGTGAGGGGCGCAGTGACTGGGGAGCAACACAGAGCACCAAATGAGACAACTACACCTTTGTTTTCAGTCACACTCTGAATACCATACAGTCTTCAGTCAACTCCAGTACTTTACATCTAGATGGACTCACATTTATGACTCTAGGGTGACTTATGTGTACACTGCTGCCATATAATTAAACTATAATAAAAATGTAAATACATTTTAAATAAAGATAGTAAAGAAATATGCATCTCTACACCAAGAAAGACTTTCCATCCTCCTACTTTTCTGGTAAAAGAGACAATTCTATTGAATGGCCTCCTAAGCAGAAGAACAAAATATGAGCATTTTAAGCAGTAAACCAGTTATCTATATAGACTGGACAGATACGTACAATACATCTCAGGCGTTCTTACACTGACCTTTTTTCCATCAGCATGGAAGGTCAGGTTCATGCCACCACAGGTCAAGGTAGTGGTGCCTGTACTACTCACTAGAGAGACATATGAGAGTGGCATCCAAGGCAGCCTTTAAAGAATAGTACTAGGTATGTAACTTTTACTTGGAACCCTTGTAACTGGTCCAAAGCAGTTGTCCTGGTGGTCCTTATGCCTTAAGTGAAGGGAAAAAAATATTTTTTATTGCACCAGCAAAGTGCCTTGCCACACACAGTACCATTAGAAGACATGGCAATATTCTAGATCTTATTACAGAGAATAATGGCTGTGCCGTTGCACTCATGCCCATTTTGTGTTTCAGCAGTTGCCTAGCGACATAGAACATCTCAGTGCTGTAGCTTCTGGTGGGTTATTTAAAATATAACATTAAAATGCTGGCATGTCAGGGTGGCATCAAGATGTGAGAAATGGCAGAAAAAATGCATACACTACTTGCATGAGGTTTAGCTTTGAGAACAAAAGTGCTCTTTTCACCTCCATTATCTGCACATATAACATATATTGTATGACGTCATGAGTCACCTCCATTATCTGCACATATAACATATATTGTATGATGTCATGAGTCACCTCCATTATCTGCACATATAACATATAGTGTATGATGTCATGAGTCACCTCCATTATCTGCACATATAACATATATTGTATGACGTCATGAGTCACCTCTATTATCTGCACATATAACATATATTGTATGACGTCATGAGTTACCTCCATTATCTGCACATATAACATATATTGTATGATGTCATGAGTCACCTCCATTATGTGCACATATAACATATATTGTATGACGTAATGAGTCACCTCCATTATCTGCACATATAACATATATTGTATGAAGTCATGAGTCACCTCCATTATCTGCACATATAACATATATTGTATGACGTCATGAGTTACCTCCATTATCTGCACATATAACATATATTGTATGATGTCATGAGTCACCTCCATTATCTGCACATATAACATATATTGTATGACGTCATGAGTCACCTCCATTATCTGCACATATAACATATATTGTATGACGTCATGAGTCATCAGCCTGCCCCTGCATGCTCAGTGAAATCTTCAGGTTCTCTATTAGGATCATAAGAGTGACAGAGCTTCTTATCATGACTACACTCACAGGCCTGAGGGATAGAAAGAACACTTCTGAAACATTAACCAGTTAGGCCCTATTTAGCATGAGTACCACCCTCAGAGCCTGGAATTTGTGTGATATAAGCCCTGGTGGCCACCAAAAGACATTCTTTGGAAGTGTACTATTGGAATATCAATTAATTTGTATCACAATTGGGCACAATTGTTCAAAAGGATGCAATGTATTGACTTTGTGAGGTAAGCCTTAACATTTTCTGGACATTTCTCTGACCTGTCCTGTCATCAGCAGTTTCACAACTGTGCATACAGTATAAGGATTTAATGCAGAAGGGAAGCAAAGCAGGTGCATTAATCAAAATAGGAGTTTACCCAGGGTGAAACTGCTTGAAAGGAAGGTGCAAATCAGCATTAAAGGTGCCAAGCACAGGTTGTAGAATTGTGTGCTGCCATTTTGAAACTTAGAACAAGATTATGCAGGTGTCAGGATTGTGTCTTCTTTGTTTTATGAGAGTGTGTTCAGGTTTTTCGTTAATTGTTAGAGTAGAAATAGATCATGCTTATTGTACATGTATTTGTTCATTCGTTGTCATATGTATGCTGTATTGTCATTGTGAGAGCAGATTTTTCATTAGAAGGGGGACTTGATACAGCAACAATATCACCGTTGAACATAACCTTTAGTGCAAATTATTGCTAAGGCATTCTATAAGTACTGTGAATTCCTGTAGCATACTGTCTGTCTCTTCTACTGTGGATAAAGCTCTGCCTGATATTGGGAGATGATGATGGTAGTGAACATCTAGAATGATCAGGGGCACAGTGCCTACTGCTTGTCCTGTGCACAACAAATATCAAATCCAGATCCCCTACCTAGTCAGTGATCATGGACACTGTGCCTGTGTAAGCCAAACCAGAAACCCAGAAAACAACAAAGACACTGTGTAGGGTACATTTCACTGACTGATCTAGCCAAGAATTTATGTCGCCTCCTGCAGTTCAGGGAACATTTGGAGTAAAAAGCTGCACTGACCATATGAAGGTCAGGGGTGTTCAGTATATTGATTATCAGATGCCATAAGTACCGCCCCCCTTGAACCTGCTGTTTCAATGTCTACAGCACAGTGAATGTGCAAGGTCATCATATAGGCACATGTTAGCAGCATCTCAATCTTTGCGAAGATGATAAATGTGTTACAGGGTGTGTAAAATGACTTGAGGGATTGCATGTGCCATATGTGTAACATCCTATACGTGTTTTGCGGGCAGCTTGCAAGACTAAGGGCCCACTTTTCTCAAAGACTTAGAATTGACATGCTTTATGCATCCACTTCATGGCTGCCTCAAGTCTTGAAGACCATCATGGGTGTGAGATGCCTAGGTAGGGCACACGTAGTACCACCACTTCCACCCCACCATCTAGTGTGGAAGTACATAAGATCAAATGAGGGTATGGGGTTCATGCCATGGTCATGCACGGTAGGGCTCATTTTACATGTTTTTGTAGCATACCTACCTCTAGGTAAGGGCTTGCTAGACCTGTAACCCTTCAAGGAGAGGTAGCTCCCTTGGATGAAGCTGTGCGAGGGATGTCTGCATTTCTCCTGTGGGCCCCTTGGACATGTCCATACAAAGTCACAACAGTGCTAAAACATCAGTTGAAGATATGCCTCAGCAAGCAAACATTCAAGTACCTAGTTCCACACTCATGGTTTCATAGGGCGACAGTGCCCCCTGCCAGATCAGTTTACCTTAGGCCGCAACCTAGCCTACATCTTACAAACACACTACAAAGTTTATTAAAGTTAGAACAGCACACACACACGCACGCATGTACACACACACACACACACACACACACACACACACACACACACACACACACACACACACACACACACACACACACACACACACACACACAGAGACACACATGCGCACACTTCCTGAAGGAAGGTATTGCACAATATGTTCCCAACCCCTCACTTGTGCAAATGATGATAACTGTGCCTTGCCCTCTGTACTTTGTTACTTGAGTAGCCTATGTCTGATACATAGCTTGGCCAGTCCATACATAGGTAAAACCAGTCCATACATAGGTAAAAACAGACAGGTTTGTATGTATCACTTTTATTGCAATGTATTGCTTTAATCTGGCCCATATTTGTGGGGAGGCGACTCCCTCTTAGACAGTGCTCTAGTAATCTGTGGTCACCTTCTTCTACCATGGCTGTCTCCTGCTACTGGTTCCTCCTCTATCTTCTCATATTATTTGCTATCCAATGTCTGGTGTGATGGAAAATGTTCATCCAGCATGCATATTTCTTGCTGCAACTGTTTCTTCAATATTATACTATGTAACATTGCACATACTGAGAATGTCTTTGATCATGTTCATAGGTTCATAGTTGTATACTAGGGTCATACTGCTGGGCACCACCAGGTACATACAGTAGCAAAAGGATACCTTCAGCACGTACATACAGTAGGTGCAGGATTGCAACAGGGTGTCTTTGTCGCCATTGTGTGTCACAGTCTGTGGATTTCTGATTGGTGTCATCAACCATGGCTTCACAATAAATCTAGCATCATTATGGATTGCATGTGTATCATACTTATGAGTCATGAGGTAGCCTGTAGACACATAATAGATTACTCCCTATTCATTACAGGTCACCTGGCAGGTGATGGAGTGCTAATCTTTAGAATTTATGTATCTTTTTCCCAGCTCAACAGATGGGGCCTTTATTTAAAAGTGAGCATAATCTATGGCCCACAGTACTTCAGGGAAAAGAGCCATGTCATAAAATTCCTATATGTGCTGCCTTTTTCCTGTGTGTAGGAGGAAACCAAGTATGCTACAAAACATGTTGGAGTATGGCATAAGGGAACTGGTGACATATCCTTGATGCAGATGCCTGGGATACCCTAACCATGTCCTGCATTGTTTACCGAATGGTCCCTGTAGCTACTATTAATACACTATCCATGCCACAACAGGATGCACCCTTGCCTTTGGTGCAGAAGGCTGCATGTTCTAGTCCCTCACCAGAATGATGGATTGCTGACACTGCAGAGTAACATAAGTAGGATGGTGCACTCTTGAATGTGTTGTCCTTTAGATGATAACTTAAATCAAGGCCCCATCTGCCTGAACTAGTCGTAGCTCAAGTGGATATAAAGGATCCCACAGCACCAATAAAAAGAGTAGGGGTAGTTTATCAACACTTATAATAATTTTATATCATATAAAAAATGAATTATTCACAAATTCATTTTTTACATTCATACTTAAAAAGTATTTACAAATTATCAGCACAAAAAGTTATTTACAAGTTATCAACACAGACAGACAAGTTAATAGCATAAAAGAAGTTAACTAAACAGTTTTATTTCTTTCATTATTTTTTTATATTTATCTTCTGTCCCCAACCCTTTCTTCCATAAATCATCTTATTTCAGCTAATATATCATCACATTCCATTTCTTGTTATCTAAGAAATTTCCACATCTTTTTCTGCAGCACCCATATTTTTACAAACAGTATTTTATCCCTCTTATCAATATCACACTTCTTTACTTTACATACTTGCCAAATAATGTCATATTCATATTTATACAGTTAAACTTTTCCTATCTAAATTAATTTTTAAGCTATCCCAAAATACTGTATTCTCTTTGGAATCCAAAAAGCAACAATTCTTATTTCTTCTTCACTTCAGTTAACACATTTTCTTGCCTCCATCGCTTTATATTTTACATTCCCCTTTACCAATAACTTACTTTATACAATCCTCCACAAAAATCTTTGGCATCATAAAAATTGTCAAACTTTTTTCTTCTGTGCTTTATTGCCTATTTTCAACTTCTTTTAATTCCTTCCATGGGCACACTAAAAACATTTTTTTCTCAAATGATATTATGCCACTCTTATCTTTTCCCAACAATTTTAATTGCTTTTATCTTCTGTAATTTTGTTTTCTGTCATATTCTTCTTCATCCTTGTTTCTTTTTCTTTCTTTTCCCTGTTTTCCTCCTATATTTGTTTTTCTATTTTTCATATAGCACCTTGCCTATGTTTTTTTTTTGTTTGTTTTTATTTTACCGTTCTCATTACCCAGAATTAATACATAGATGCTAAGTGCACCCCTGTTTTTTTTTTTCAAATCACCTGCTTCTTTTGTATTATAAATTATCCCTCTTCTCACCAGGTACAGCTTTGGGCCCCTAACGAAGCTAAAAAATCTCTAAAAACTACTTTCCATTTTCATGGGAAACATATACAATCCCCTAAATATGCTAGTTTCCTTATACATAAATATTCAGAATGCATTTCTTTTTTCTGAAATGATAAGTAAAATGTTTTCTACCAAGCTAATGTTTTTATTTGTTCCAATAACCCCATCCATTATATTAATACACGTTGAAACTCACTAAATGTCACTTTCCACTTGTTAAAGTCCTACTCCATTCCCTCTTCCTGATCACACCCCTCTATAACTAATACTACTCTCCTCACTTCTAAAATAACATTCACTTCCTCTATATATAACTGTCTCCTATATACCAAACAACACTATTCTATTACTGTTCTTCTGTTACTCTTCTACAACATGCTTTCTAAATACTCCTTCATCTTCCTTTCACTACTATTTCTCCTCTCCTTATCTTATTTCCACCATCTCTCCCAGCCCACTACTTCCTTCACCTTCCAATCCTTTCATATAACTAACCACCACAACTCACCTCCATTACAATCATACTCTCTTATTTCCCCCTATTTATACCCCTCAGACAACCTCCTTCTTTTTCGATACAAACTTATCTCCCATCACACAATCTCCATTCCCATAACTACTAGTAAATCCCTCTATCTCACAATAAACCCCAATCTCACCACCTTGCTATCTATTCACCTAAACTATTATATACCACACCTGATTGGTACTCTCATATCAGGTGACATCCATCCCAACCCACGCCCTGCCACTATAACCACCACAACTAAATCCTTATTATTCACTTCCTTAAACTCACAAAGTATCATTAACAAAGTCCCAAACCTTCATGCTTGGCTTATACACAATAAACCGGACATCTTGACTATTTCTGAAACCTGGTTAAAACCTCATATTAAGGACTCTGAAATAGTTCCCCCTAACTACTCCATCATAAGAAAGGATAGACCTCTCAAAAAAGGCGGAGGAGTAGCGCTTATATATTCCTCCTGCCTAGTAGTCTCTTCCTACAACAAACCTATCCCACATTTTAACAACGCTGAACTTCTCCTTACTCTACTACAAATCAATAATTACAAACACATATGTATAGCTTCCCTCTATATCCCCCCAGGGGATAATATCTCTACACTTGAACTTATACTTTCTTGGCTATCCAGTAACATTAGTAATGAAACCATAATCCTTGGAGATGTAAACATTAACTGGGCCCTTATCCAGGCTCCTGCAAACACCACTAATATCAACCTCTACAATTTCTCACAACTAATCAACTTGCCCACTCACCCAGCAAAAAACCCCTCAAATGGGAGCATATTGGATTGGATTCTAGTCCCTCATCCCCACTATTTCACCAACAGTGGCATCCTTCCCGACCCACTAGGTGACCACCTACCCACCTTTACCCACCGACTTCCCACTATCCTTCAACGGACCCACAACTTCATTATGATCCGTGACCAAAAAAAACTTCAACCCAATAACCTTTTCAAACTCACTAAAAGCAGTAAATTGGACTTGTCTAAAAACACTACCTCTAGACAATGCAGTCTCATACTTCAACTCAACATTCTTAAAAGTACTTGACTCCCAAGCTCCCCTACGGACAAAGAGAATAAAAACTAAACCAGCCCCTTGGCTATCTAAAACTACTCTTTCTACCATGAGACAAAGAGACAAAGCATGGACACGCTACCAAAAACATAAGGCAACCCCACTCCTTAACGAATACAAAATGCTCCGCAATAAAGTTAAGAAACACATCTCTTTTGATCGACAAAACTATTACTCTACACTCCAAAACCAAAACAAAAACAACCCTCAAAAATTCTGGAAAGGAATCTCCACTCTCCTCCACCGAAGCAAACCAGATACTCCTACCCCAGATCCAAATGCTCCAGAACTAGATTTAGCCACCCAATTTAATTCCTTCTTTATTGACTCTATTTCCAAACAGACCTCCTCATTCCCTATCTCCTCCCCATCATCTAATACCCCTTCACCCACCCCCATAATCTCTACATCCACACCCTACTCCCCACCCACTAATTACACTATCCCCATTTCTACACAAATTCCATCCTCATCTATACCACCCCAAAATTCAACACCCCTCGACTGCACTCTCTTCACTTTAAATCCCATTCCTACTGCTACCCTTAAGAAACTCCTTCAGAAATTGAAACCATGTACCAATGCTCCTGATAATATCCCTTCTTACTTTCTTGGCATTGCTGCTGAAAGCCTTGCCTACCCCATCAGCATCTTAATTAACCACTCCCTACAAGAAGGCACAGTTCCCCAAATTTGGAAACAAGCATTTATTATACCATTACACAAAGGTGGTAACAATAACAGCATTACTAATTTCCATCCCGTAGCCATCCTGTCCCCCATTTCAAAAATCCTTGAAAAATGTGTGCAACTTCAACTCCTTCCTCATCTCCTAGACAACAATCTTATTACCCCCACACAACACGGTTTCAGACCTAATCATAGCACCATGACTGCCCTTTTCTCCTTCCTTGAAATTGTCAATAAAGCCCGCGACTCAGGACAAATCGTTTCCACCTTACTCCTTGATCTTTCGAAAGCCTTCGATACTATCTCTCACAGCCTGCTCCTAACTAAACTCTCCAAACTCTACCTATCCTCCTCCTCTCTGAACTGGTTCTCTAGCTATCTATCCAACAGAAACCAAGCTGTAAAATGGAAAAAAGCAACTTCCTTCTTCCTAAGTACCCCTACCGGAGTTCCACAAGGCTCCATACTGGGCCCTCTACTCTTCAATATCTTTATTAACGACTTCTATAAATCTATCCCTTTCTCTAGCATCATCCAATATGCAGATGATTCTACTATCATCTGCTCTGCCTCTTCTATCCCCACACTACAAAAACTTACTCAAGACGCCTTTTCCTCCACAGAGCAATGGATGCTAAGCAATCATCTAGCTCTCGATGCCACCAAGACCAAATTAATGTTATTTACTCCCTCCAAACTCACTCCTCCCAACATGAACTCATTCTTAGTTACTAGTCAAAATAACTTACCTCTCGAAATAGTGTCAGAGACCAAACTACTCGGGGTCCACATTGACAACCAGCTAAAATTTAATTCCCACCTACAAAAAAACATCAAAAAAACACATCAAAAACTTGGCATGCTGTATAGACAAAATGCCTACCTTACATCCACCACTAAAATCACTCTAGCTACTTCCTTTCTTATCCCCTCCCTTCTCTATGGTGCCCCACTACTTACTAATCTTCAGTCCTTGTTAAAATATAGCTCACCTCATGCTATAACAAAATTGCTAAATTCGCCACCGCTCATAGGTCTTCCACTCACCACTGTATTTCCCTCCATAAACTAAAATGGTTAGAACTTCCCAACTATCTTACTTACACTCAACTAACTCTAGCCCACAACCTGATTCTAAACCCCTCCAACTGTCCCTCCCTTTCCTCTACCCTTAAAATGCACCTACCAAACAGAGTTCTAAGGTCTAATAATCAAAATCTACTAGAAGTGCACAAACCTACTCATCCCCCAGACCTTCTTTCCTTCAGCATCGCTCGCCTCTGGAACTCTCTACCACCAAACATCCGCATTACCTCTAACCACTCTACCTTCAAAAAGTCACTTTTCTTACACCTAGCATCTCAATGGGAATGCTCTTGCACCCACCCCTCATAACCAACTCTACTAAATAACCAACTCTACTAAATGCCCCGTAATACCATAACCTACTTTATTCATCTACTATGTTTGTTCATTAATCTGCATTTATTTTTTGCTTTTGTTCCTTTGATAGCATGTACCAAGGCTGTTACTGTCAAATGTTAATGTACATTTATGTTTTGCTTATGCTCTTTTACTACAATGTATCTAGAGATTACTGTCAAATGTTAATGTACATTTATTTCTGTTTTGGAGCTTTTCTCCCCAGGACTCCATTGAAAACGGGTTCTTCAATGCCCAATGGACTATCCTGGTAAACCAACTGCAATAAATAAATAAATAAATAAGATCATTACTTCCTTTCTTGTGAAATATATTCCATTTATTTTTATTCTCAACAAATCCTTCACATTTCATTTTATTCAATTGCATGCCAGGTTTTATTAACAGCTTTTCAAACGTTATTATAATCCCACTTTTCCATCTCTTGTTTTTGTTATTAGAACTAAATCATCTTCACATGTCTGTCTGATGGACTCCTGCCATAAATGAGTTATACAACAGAAGGAGGAAACTAGTGCATAAAAGAGTAAAATCCCAAGAAGTAAAGACATCCCTGATCAGTATCAGCAAGAAACTATGATCCCTCATAAAATCATCCAAGGCTAGCTTCGAAAGAAAAATTGCCAAGGACTCCAAAGATAACCACAAAGTGTTCTTTAGCTATGTCAAGAACCTAAGTGGAAACTCTCAGATCTGCTCGAGTTTTTGCAGAATGGCACAAAATACACTGAACCGACTGATATTGCCAGCATTCTGGCAGACAGGTTTAGTGCAAACTTTACCCCCCCTCTCACCTCCTAAAGGGCCCATAACCATACCAGAAGAATGTAGTGCCCCAGCAATCACTGACACACAGGTTAAAACAGCCCTATCCAAAGCCAAAAATACAGCTTCAATGGGACCAGACGGTGACCCAGGCTATGTCTTACAGGAGCTCCAAAATGAACTAACCCCTCACCTAAATGCACTGTTCAAACTCAGCCTCTCTACAGGCTATGTACCCATAGAGTGGTGCACAGCAACAGTTATCCCGTTCCACAATGGTGGAGCCACAACGGACCCCGGCAACTATCGCCCTATAAGCCTGACTAGCCTGGTCTGCAAGGCTATGGAGCGCATCATCGTGGAATTCATTAACAGAGACATTGGGAACCTTCAAACTTTGGCCCCCACCCAGTTTGGCTTTGTTAAGGGCAGATCATGCCTCCTAAACCTGGTGAACTTCTTTGAGACAGTTACCAAGGCTTTAGACGAGGGAAAGGAGGTCCACACAGCCTACCTAGACCTCACAAAGACCTTCAACACCATTCCCCATTCTGGTATTATAGACAAGCTCACCAGCCTGAACATAAACCCCTATGTCATGAGATGGGTTGTCAATTGGCTCATGGATAGAACCCACACAGTGAGAGTTGCAGGCTCTAGGTCCAACTCTAAACCAGTCACAAGTGGCGTCCCCCAGGGCTCAGTCCTGGGACCCCTCCTGTTCAGTATTTAGTTCTTAGAGGTACAGGCAAGCACAGGAGGACTATGGCTGACCAAGTTCTCAGATGACTGCAAACTGGGGGCCATAATTGACTCTCCAGCTGATACAGACATCCTCCAGAAGGGTCTCACTGAGACGGATACCTGGTGTCAAAATCATGGCCTCAAGCTAAATGCAAAAAAGTGCATAGTCGTCCCCTTTGGAATAAACAAAGTACCCATGAACTACCACATATGTGTAGTCCCCTAAATACAGAAAATGTAATAAGGGATCCGGGGACCCAACTAGATAGTAATCTCTCCTTTGATAATCATATTGCCAAAGTGGTTAGAAAATCCTTCTATTTGGCTAACCTAATCACAAAAGGGTTTGCATCTAGAACAAAAGAGGTAATTGTGCCCCTCTGCTCATCACTCATCAGGCCCATCAGAGAGTACAATGCCCCATTTGGGATGTACCTTACAAGACACCTGCAACAGCTGGAAAGACCACAGAAGTACCTCACCAAGAGGATTACTGGCCTCAAACATATGCCCTATGCAGCCCGACTGAAGAAACTCCAGCTGTACTCCATTGCATACCACTTACTTGGAGGTGATCTCTGCCTGACATACAAGGCCATGCCCAACCCAGAATTGATGGACATGTTCCACCTAAAAAAAAACAAATCCCCAAGAGCCACATGCTCTAGGGATCTAAACCTCACCATAACGATAACTAGGATGTGCTAGAGGGATAGATTCCTGTCCCAGAGACTCCCCATGCTTTGGAACAGGATTCCAATCTACGTTAGGCAGAGCCCCTCACTAACACTCTTCAAGAGGAACCTTGACGAGTAGATTGGTAACAGAAAATTTTCCCCAGGGATCACTGCAGTGGCTCTGCTGGACAGAGGCACAGGGAACTAATGGCTCTGCTGGACTGAGGCACAGGGAACTAATCTAAGGGGGCAGCAGAAGCCAACACATTCTGGCTAGGCTTATAGATGCCCTCGGGCAGATAGCGTAGAACTTACCTATTAACCTATGAACATGGCATACATATTGGTAATGTAACATTTCCTTCCATCTCCCATCTTGCCTCCTTCATTTCATACATGGATGTCTGTATTACCGTATTCATTACGAACACAAATAATCAAATATTCAGCAGGTATCCCTGTTCTACTCCTGTCTTAATACTCATTTTTCCAACTGTCCATTTGCCATAACTTGCACCTATGAATTTTCTTAACATTTCTGTATTACATTAATATTTTTCTCCCATGCTACTTGCCTCTAAAATCAGACACATTGCTCCATGACTCAGTTTTTCAAATGCTTTAGCTACATCACATCCTATCAGTCTTACTTTTTTACTTTCTTTCAGCATCATCTCTTCTACTTTTTTTACTATAATTAACATTTCTTTCACCTCTCTTCTTTTTCTGCCAAAAGTCCCATCCACTACTACCTCATTCAATACTTTCTCAGTCCTGTTTTATAGTATTTTCATAAATATTTTATAGTCAGTATTACCTAGAGTTATGTCTGCAATTTTTTATATTTTCTTTCATCCTTTCATCCTTTTTCCATATAAGATTATCTTTCTTCCTTCATCCATTCTTTTAATATTTAAAAAAAATCTTCTTTTATTGTTATCCATTTCCTTATAATACTCATAAATGACACTGTTTAATCCTGGCACTGATTCATTCTTACATTTTTATCACCATCTCTATCTCTTCTATTGTTAAATTATTTAAAAAATGCTTACTTTTTCAGATTTTTTTTTTTACTTTCCATTCTTCTTGTCTATCCATTATCTCTTTTTCATAAATTTTCTCTGGTAAACTTTCTACCACCTTTATAACATTTTCTTGTCTTCTTGTTTATATTTTATATTTCCTTTGCCATCTAAGATTGCATCCATCCTTCCTTCATTTTTTCATTTTACTTATTTTCCTAAATAAGAGGCAACTTCCTCTTTCATGCCTTTCTGAATAAAAATATTTGCCTATCTACTATATTTTTCACCTTTTCTCCATTTTTTTCATACACCCATTTTTCTATTTCCCATATTTTGTCACTTCCCTTTTTCAATTTCTTAATAATACTTCAGAAAATGTCTTTACATTTCATCTTGTTTTTTATTCTTCTTTCTGCGTCTAAATGCAGTTTTATACTTCTGTGTATATACTGCCTACCACTGTGTCCATTTTTTATGAAATAGACTCGTCATATGATCTTTTCATAATATTTCCTTCGCATTTATCATGCCTATTTTATTTTTAAACTCTTCAGTTAATCTTTTTATCCATTTTCTCTCCATTATTACTTCAATAGTTTTCTCTATTCTAGCCCATACTGCGCTATAATCTGAAAATGCTGCCATCTGACGCCTCCATTATAGGTTCATAGGTTCATAGGTTCATAGGTGTGTACTAGGCTAATGGTCCTGGATTCTTAACAAGACTAGCCAAAAGAAGTGCCCTGGCATCATGCTTCCTGACATTAGTTCCCAATGTCTCTATCAAGTAGAGCCACTGGAGTGACCCCCGGGGTGAGCATTCTATTTCCCATCCACTCATCAAGATTTCTCTTGAAGAGGCCCAGTGAGGTGCTCTGCTTGACATGTATGTGAAGTCTATTCCAGACGATGGGCAGCCTCTTGGTTATGAACCTGTCCCTCCAGCATGTTCTGTTGATTGTGGTTATGAGGTTGAGGTCTTTGGAGTGTGTGGTGCAGAGGGATTGGGATTTCTTTAGAGGTAGCATTTCTAGCAGAGCTGGGTTAGACATGACTTTGTAAGTCAAGCAGAGATTGCCTGTTAGTAGATAATATGAGACAGAGAATAGCTGGAATGTTTTGAGTCTGTCCATGTAGGAAATGTGTTTAAGGCCTAGAATCCTCTTTGTGAGGTACTTTTGTGGCCTCTCCAACTGTTGCAGTTTTTTAGTGAGGTAAATGCCAAATGGGGCATTATACTCTATGATTGGTCTAATGAGGGAAGAGTAGAGAGAAATGATGACCTCTTTCTTCCCGGATGCAAAACCCTTGGTAATGACATTTGCAACATAGAAAGACTTTCTGACCACAGTGGCAATGTGGTGGTTGAAGGAGAGGTTGCTGTCAACCTGTGTCCCCAGATCTCTTATAACACCTTCAGTGTTCAGTGGGCTCTCATAGATGGGGTAATTAGTGGGAACTGAGTTTTTCCCAAAGGAGATGATGATGCATTTTTTGGTATTAAGCTTAAAGCCATGTATTCGATATCAGTCATTGGTCTCAGTGAGGCTTTTCTGTAGGATGTCTGCATCACTTGGAGTTAATAATGGCTCCCAGCTTGCAGTCATCTGTGAATTTGGTCAGCCAGAGTCCCTGAGTGTTGGCCTGAACTTCTGAGAAGTAGATGCCAAACAGGAGAGGCCCTGGGCTGATCCCTGTGGGACTCAACTCGTGACTGGTCGGCAGTCTGACTTGGAGTCCGCTACTTTCACACTGTGGGTTCTATCTGTGAGCCAATTTAAAACCCACTTAACAATTGATGCCTAGTTTGTTGAGTTTCTCAATAATTCCTGAGTGAGAAATTGTATCAAAGGCCTTAGCCAGATAGAGGTAGGCTGTATGAACTGCCTTACCCTCATCCACAGCTCTGGTGACTGACTCAAAGAAGTCAACCAGGTTGAGCAGGCATGATCTACCTTTCACAAAACCAAATTGTGTGAGATCTAGAGTTTGGAGATTCCCTATATCCTTGTTAATTAGGTCCATCAGGGGCAACAATATCCTAGACCTAGTCATTACCAACATGAGTGACCGGTGTTCCACACCTGAAGTCAACTCCTCATTGGTCCGATCCGACTATAAGCTAATCAACCTTGATATCCACATCCCACCACCACCCCCCATTAAGGAAACCACATTAAGAAATTTCTCCAAAGCCAACTTCATGCTTCTTAAGGCAGAAGTAGTGAACTTCATGACACCCATGCAGATGGACAATACAGTTACAACTGCTGAATCCTACACAAATGCGCTCTATAAGCACCTACATGAGTGCATGGATCGTGCTATCCCAAACAAAACCAAGATGCTATCCTCCAAAAAAAGGAAGCCAATCTGGTGGTCCCCTGCCATAAACAAACTGTACAACAGAAGGAAGAAACTGTTGCAAAAGAGAGTAAAATCCCATGAGTGGAGGAGCTCCTTGGTCAGCCTCAGTAAGAAGCTGAGATCCCTTATAAGATCCTCCAAAGCTAGCTACGAAAATAAAATTGTCACTAATTCCAAGGACAACCACAAAGCATTCTATAGTTATGTCAAGAATCTCAATGGCAATACCCAGATCTGCTCTGAGTTACAGCACAAAGACATGAAAATTACAGAACCAACTGATATTGTCAACATCCTGGCAGATAGGTTCAGTGCTAACTTTACCCCCCCCTCACCCCCTAAAGGACCCATATCTCTACAGGAAGAATGCAGAGTCCCTGTAATCACAACTACGCAGGTGAAAGCTGCACTCTCTAAAGCCAGAAACACAGTATCCATGGGACCGGACAACATCCCAGGCTGCATTTTACACGAACTTTAGAATGAACTGGCTCCCCACTTAAGCACCATGTTCAGTAATAGCCTCACATCAGGCTTTGTGCCCACTGAATGGTGCACAGCAACAGTTATCCCACTCCACAAAGGGGGAGCCACCACTGATCCCGGGAACTATAGACCTATTAGCCTGATGAGCCTGTTCTGCAAAGCCATGGAACGTATCATCATGGAACTCATAAACAAAGACATTGGTAACCTCCAAACTCTGGATCCCACCCAGTCCGGGTTTGTGAAAGGCAGATCATGCCTCCTGAACCTGATCGACTTCTTTGAGGCAGTCACCAAAGCCGTAGATGAGGGTAAAGTGGTTCACACAGCCTATCATAACCTCGCCAAGGCTTTCGACACCATCCCCCATTCTGGAATTATAGCTAAACTCAATAAACCAGACATAAATCCCTACACCACAAGATGGGTTGCCAACTGGCTCACTGGCAGAACCCACACTGTAAAAGTTGCAGACTCCAAATCTGACCTCAAACCAGTGACAAGTGGAGTACCACAGGGTTCCGTCCTGGGACCACTCCTGTTTGGTATCTACTTCTCTGAAGTACAGGCTAACACAGAAGGCCTCTGGCTAATGAAGTTCACAGATGACTGCAAACTAGGAGCCATAGTCAAGTCCCCAAATTATGTGAACATCCTACAGAAGGGCCTCTCTGAGACAGAAGCCTGGTGTCAGAGCTATGGCCTCAAGCTCAATGCCAAAAAGTGCAGTGTCTTTCCCTTTGGTAAAAACTCTGTACCCAGGAACTACCACATAGGCAGCAATCTACTTAACATCGAATGCGTGATAAGAGACCATGGGACCCAGGTGGACAGTAGTCTCTCCTTTGATAGTCACATCGCCACAGTAGTCAGGAAGTCCTTATACATGGCACACCTCATCATAAAAGGGTTCTCATCCAGGAAAAAAGAGGTCATCGTTACCCTCTACTCATCACTCATTAGACCCATTATAGAGTACAATGCCCCTTTTGGAATGTACCTCACAAGACATCTGCAGTAGCTGGAAAGGCCACAGAAGTACCTTACAAAGAGGATTACTGGGCTCAAACAAATGCCCTACACTGACCGCCTCAAAAAACTCCAGCTTTACTCCGTAGCATATCGCCTACTCAGAGGTGATCTCTGCCTAACATATATAGCTATGTCAAACCCAGAGCTGTTGGACATGCTACACCTAAAGAAATCCCAATCCCTCAGAGCTACACTCTCTAGGGACCTAAACCTTGTCACCACAATAAACAGGACATGCTGGAGGAATAGATTCCTATCCCAGAGACTTCCCATACCCTTGAACAGGCTACCAATCTATGTCAAGCAAAGTTCTTCATTAGCACTCTTCAAGAAAAATCTTGATGAGTGGATGGGAAATAGGAAATACACCCCGGGGATCACTTCTGTGTGTCTGCTCATCAGTGGCACAGGAAAATAACTTACTTGGGTGGCGTACGCCAGAGAACCTTGTTGGCTAGGCTTGTGTAGACCTTTGGGCCGATAGCCTAGTACCTACCTATGAACCTATGAACCTATGATGATGTGCTCCATAGCCTTACATATCAGACTCATCAGGCTAATGGGGCGATAATTTCCAGTGTCTGTAGTCGGTCATCCTTTTTGGATTGTGATGACTGTAGCAGTGTGCCATTCACTAGGGACAAAGCCTGAGGTGAGGGTGTGAGTGAACAGAGCACACAGATGTGGCACCATTTCACTTTGTAATTCATGTCGAACATAGCCAATAATATTGTCAGGTCCAATGGAAGCTGTATTCTTGGCCTTAGACAATGCATCTTTAACCTGTGCTGCAGTAATGTTGGGTGCCTGCCATTCTTCCAGTATTGAGATTGGTTCTATAGGGGCATGAGAGGGGTAAAGTTGGCACTGAATCTGTCGGCCATATGTTGGCAATATCTGTTGGCTTGGTATAGGAGGTACCATTGTGCAGTAACTCAGAGCAAACCTGGGTATTGCCATGAAGATCCTTGATATAACTATAGAAGGCTTTGTGGTTGTTTTTAGTGTCTGCCACAATTCTGCCTTCATAGCTGGCTTTGGAGGTTTTGATGAGGGATCGCACCTTTTTGTTGAGGCTAATAAGGGAGTTTTTCCAGTCTTGGGACTTCACCTTTTTCTAAAACAGTTTCTTCCTTCTGTTGTAGAGTTTGTTTAATGGCAAGGGACCACCAGACTGGCTTCCTTTTTTTGGAGGAGAGCATCATGATTCTGTTGGGTATGGCTAGTTCCATGCATTTATGTACATGTTTGTACAGCACATTGGTGTATGATTCGGCAATCATGCATGTATTTTCCATTGGTATGGGTGCCGTGAAGTTAGCCACCTTGGTTTTTAGGAGTCCAAAGTCTACTTTAGAGAAGTTTTTCATGGTGGATACCTTTCCTGGGAGTGTGGGTGAGATGTGGATTTCCATGGTGATTAGTTTGTGGTCGGATCTAACCAGGGAGGATTCGACCATTGGTGTAGAGCAGTGGTTGCCCATGTTAGTAATAACCAGGTCAAGGATGTTGCTTCTTCTAGTGGGGGTAAGAATGAGCTGGTCCAGGGCATTGGAATTGATGAATTCCAGGAAGCATTGGGCCAGTGCATTGGTGCATGAGTAGCTTTCCCAGCTGATGGAGGGGTAGTTGAAGTCACCTAGTATGAGAGTGTTGGGTTGGATCTTAATAGTTCCAGGGTGCTTAGGAATATGGAGGGAGAGTCTTGGGACATGGTTGGGGACCTATAGCAGGCTATGACCTGAATCACTGTCTTACCAAATGTTAGTTGTACCTGGAGTATCTCAGATGTGTTATGCTGGGCTACTAGTTTGGAGGTGTGCATATCCTTTATGAATATGGAGACACCGCCACCTTTCCAGCTTCGGTCCATGTTCTAAGGCCAAAAGGTGTGGAATGAATTATAGCCTGGTAACCCAGGGGTTATTTCTTAATTTTCGCTGTTATTTTTCCATTTCTTTCCTCAGGTTACAGATAAAATCTCTTAACATTGCTATTTGCAAATTTAGTAATGCGTTTTTTTATTTCTTCAATCATTTTATCTCCATCATAATTCTTGTTACTGTTATAGTCACACCCCAACTTCATGTGCAAAACTGGGGAAAATGTTGTGGATGGATGGACGGATGGCTGCATAAATCATTATTAATCTTATACATTTTTTCTCATTCTAATATCACATCTAACATTCATATTTCTTAATTTTTTATAGGAATTCCTATCCAGAATATGTCTTATTTCCCGCTGACCAAACAATGTGGACCCTCCATACTGCCTGTATCATTTTCCTTTTTATTTGTTACACCATCCTACCACCACAAAACTACCCCTTCATTGTTTAATTTTTCTTCAGTATTCCCCTCCCCCAACCACTTTCTCTTTCAACATCTTCTGTAATAGTATTTTGTATTGTTTGTCTTTCTTCTGAGCTTCCTCTTCATCTATTATTTCCTCTTCTAATATGAAACAGTCAAATCTGAGATGTCTAAATTGTTTACATTTTCTACAAAAAGCCTTACAGTTTTTGATATATGTACCCTTTCCTCATATTGGCCACACCTTCATTTGTTACAGTCTTGTGCTAAATGATTTTCATCTCCACAATAATAACATGCTTTGGCATGACCACAGTATGTATCAAATTCTCTCTTACCATTCACAGTTGCATTTTCTCAACCTTAACATCCATTGTTACCCACACTTCCCAGTCTCCATTTATTTCATCACATATTTTTTTATTTCATAGTCTCATAGATTACTACTAGGCTAACTACCCTTATGGGCCATTTTAAGCTTAGCCAATTATCCCATGTGAGAACCCACCCCTGTACCTTGTGTTTAAGGTAAACACCTTAAACATTATGCCAACCTCCCAACCATTTACTGCATAGTGAAAGAACAAAAAAACAGTTTTAACTCAAGATCATTCATATCTGAATCCTTCATTTTCACACTTATTTTCTTTCTTAGTTTCAATCCCAAGATGTGAAATAAAAGTCGTAAACTTTTACAGCAAGTTAAAGCTTGCAAATGTCACTTTCCAAAAAATTTCAGCTCCTAAATGAATTAATGCTCTTATGTTTTTAATGTTAAATCCTAGTGACAAAATAATATTATCTATAATGTTATACCTGTTTTAACTGACAGCACTTTTATTTTTTATTCTACCAACTGGTTGTTTTCTATGTGGTTGTTGAAAAACTGCAACTGTTTGTCCCCTCTCAGTTCCTTCATTCATTCTTCCTCACCTTCCTGCATCCGTATAACTTCCTCTTTCTTGTAACAAAAAATCATGTTGCAGTCATAAACCCTGAAAACTTGCTACTCCACCTGCTGAGAATACCTGTATTATTTTCCATTCCCTGCAGTTGTCTGTGTTACTAATCTCTCAGTTTCTTTTTCCATAAAACAGTGTCTCCACCTTGTCACTACATTTAGTTTCTTCTCCTTCCTTTGGCGCTGTCCGGTTCATGTAATTTATCAGTACTTTGTCTCCAGTCCCTCATTTTCCAGTTCTGTAACAGTTATTTCATCTCCTTTTCCTTCCTTGAGTAAGTTTTCTCCTGCTCCTCTCTCTGGCTTTTGCTGCATTTTCCTCCATCATTGGATTCCTAGAATTGCAGTAGCAACCCCCCACCCGTGTCACCTAGCAGCTCCAGAGAGTGTTTCACTTCCTCTCTTCCAAAGATAGGGGAAGTTCCCCAATGACTTGACCAAATTTCCCCTAGTAGTATAAATACTGCCTAGGATCTACCCCTGGAAAGATGCTACTAGACTAGTTGGACTAATCTGGTCAACAAAGGATAAATAAATAAATAGTACTCTCAAAACCATACATAACTGAATATCCACAAGGATAGGTTCTCAGAGATTCATATGGGCAGATGAGGGCAACACATTTCAACCAGTGCCTGCATAATAACTGAATCCATACAGCAGCAACATATAATTTCAGTGCCAGGAAAGGTATGAAATGTTAAACGGGGTCCATTGACACAGCACCTCCAAGTAGGATGATGAACAACATTGTGACCACTGGCAATGAGAACAGCCTGTTGCAAACACAGGATTGTTACTGCAGCAGCAACCCCTAACATCATTATAGGTTCATAGGTTCATACTAGGCTATCTGCCCTAGGGCATTTATAAGCCTAGCCAGAGTGTGTTTGGCTTTCGCCACCCATTTAGCTATGCCCTTTTTTGAGGTTAGTAAACTGTGCCTCTGTCTAACAGTGACACAGAAGTGATACCCAGGGTAAACCTACGATCCCCCATCCACTCATCAAGATTCCTCTTGAAGAGAGTCAATGAGGGACTCTGCCTAACCTGGACTGGGATTTTATTCCAGAGTGAAGGGAGCCTCTGGGTTATGAATCTGTCCCTCCAGCATGTCCTATTTATTTCAGTGCTGAGGTTCAAGTCTCTCGAGCATGTAGCTCGATGAGATTTGGATTTTCTGAGGTCAGCATGTCCATTAATTCCAGGTTGGACATGCTTTATACATCAGGCACAGATCGCCTCTGAGCAGGCGGTATGCCACTGAGTAGAGCTGGAGTTTCTTTAACCGGGCAGCATATGGCATCTGTTTGAGCCCTTTGATCCTCTTGGTGAGGTACTTTTGGGGTCTTTCCAGTTGCTGCAGGTGTCTGGTAAGGTACATCCCAAAAGGGGCATTGTACTCAATTATGGGCCTGATGAGGGATGAGTAAAGAGGCAAGATGGCCTCCCCTGATCTAGATGTGAATCCCTTCATGATTAGGTGGGCTATATAAAATGTTTTTCTAACCACTTTGACCACGTGGTTGTCAAATGAGAGATTGCTATTAACTTGGGTCCCCAGGTCCCTAATTACTTCTTCCGTATTTAATGGATTACCATTTATGTGGTAATTTGTGGGCACTTTGTTTTCGCCAAAGGGGATGACTATACACTTTTTGGTGTTTAGCTTGAGGCCATGGCTCTGGCACCAGTTGTCTGTTACTATGAGGCCCTTTTGGAGGATGCTTGTGTCGGCCGGAGAGTCAATTATGGTGCCCAGTTTGCAGTCATCTGTGAACTTGGTCAGCCACAGTCTTTCCATGTTGGCCTGTACCTCTGAGAAATATATACCGAACAAGAGAGGTCCCAGGACTGAGCCTTGTGGGACGCCACTTGTAACTGGTTTGGAGTCTGACATGGCTCCAGCAATCCTAACCATGTGGGTTCTGTCCTTGAGCCAGTTTGCAACCCATCTAGTGACATAGGAGTTTATATTTAAGCTGGTGAGCTTATCTATAATGCCGAAGTGGGGTATTGTATCGAAGGCTTTTGCGAGGTCGAGGTAGGCTGTGTAGACCACCTTCCCCTCGTCAATGGCCTTGGTGACTGTTACTCTATCTCCCTCCTATAACTTCAAGATTTTATAGTCGTCAATTCCACCGGTGCTCGTACCCACAATAGTGGAATACATACTTTTCTGAATTGCTTTACCATATTGCTTACCTGCATTTGCATTGACAGAGTCTCTTATTTTAATAATGTTGCTGATTACCATGTTATTATGCCTCCATCAGCATACAAAGCAGGCAGCTATATTGTTTGTTCTTTCCTGCTTGTGCTCAGTTCATTTTCATTTATGAATTGCCCACACCCAGCTTGACCATACATCACTCACATTTACTAATCACTACACAGACAGTGTTACTAAATCTCAGACGTGTGTGTGTGTGTGTGTGTGTGTGTGTGTGTGTGTGTGTGTGTGTGTGTGTGTGTGTGTGTGTGTGTGTGTGTGTGTGTGTACATGTGCATATGTCTGTTTGTATCAGGGCTGTAGTACATAGTCTAATGAACAAATTTTGCAACATTGCATATGTACCAAAGATGAGTGGTACACATGGGTGCACCACATAATTCACAGAGCAATTTACCTGTGTAGATTTTATATCTTTCCAATGTCCAGTCTCCATTTGTATCCCATTTGGTCTTTATGTTCATCAGTCCCCAAATGTAATTCCTCCTCAGTAACCATTTGAAATGTTGGTACCCACTATAATGAGTCCCAAAATGCTGAGACCGAATGGCCAAAAAACAGACTTACATATACTAAGTCTGAGATAGGAGTTTAAAGAAGCGAGATAGATGAGATTCGCTAACCTAATTCTTCTGTATTTTCAGTCTTTTTTCTTGGTGTGTCAGCCTTCAGCACTTTGAATTTTGACATTTCAATATGGAGTCACTTCCCTCAGTTTCCATTTACATATTGTAGAGCAAATCACTTAACTGGACAGTGACTATGGCAGCTTGTATTAAAATGCATATGTGACTAGTAGGCATAACTGACTCTAAAATGAAAGCAAATAAAATAAAATATATCAAGTGATGCTTGCACCCTGTACACTTATATGATGTCACTGAATTAAAAATATCCATAGTTAAAAGCATTTACTTACATAGTGGATTACCCTCTCTCTCTCTCCATATATAGATAGATACATATATATCTATATATCTATATATATATATATATATATATATATATATATATATATATATATATACACACACACACACACACACACACACACACACACACACACACACATATATATATATATCAAATTAGAACAACCATTGCAGTTATGATGTGAAAAAATTATATAACATTCTGCATATTCATAGAACAGCACTTTGCTATTATGTTAAACCCTGCTGTGTGCTGTGGGTATCTTCAGTGGGCTATGATTATACGGCAATAACTTGTATTTACATAATACAGGTACTGGTTGGATGAGAACAGACTCGGTACATTAAGCTGTCACCACATGTAAACATTACCAGGCATTTAAATAAACCATTGTTCTTTGCACCAGAAGCACATGATGGTTGCTTACAGTCTCAGGATGCGTTAACATCAGAGGCAGTACACATTGAATAGTGACGCAGTGGTACTTAAGTGATTTACTAATAGGTCATGTTTACAAAATAAAGGGGCAAATCTGTGTAGAGTACAATAGTCTCAATAGCTACTATCTGTTACTGACCAGGGCATTGCCTGCTTTCATCTTCAGTAAAATCATAATACTGTTTATTATCCACTAGCTCCTCAAGCTTTGTAGGATTACAGTGTTTGTTAGCGCTGCATGACAATGGCTGGAGCCCTGATAAAGGAGAGCAGCCATAAAAACAAGGATGTGCGTTCTGTCTCAGTCATTATAGCTCCTTCCTTCTCCATTTTTACTCTATATGTGATTATAAAACTGATAATGGTGGTGATGATGATGACGATGACAGCTGGTTATGCTTTTCTTTTTTTCATGTTTTCCCCTCTTCAGGCCATCAATTGCCTACTGTGATAAATTGCAAATGATGAGCAGAGTAACCAGGGATGCATTTTTGAGGAGGAGTTGGTGTAAACTCCACAACTGATACCTGCATGATCTGTGACTGACAACATTGATGGGCATGTACTGTCAGCTATAAACACAGTGACATTATAGGGAACATCTGGTGTGCTACATCCATGCTACCATATACATTAGTCAGATTCTGCTACAGTTTACTTTATCAGATCCAGATGTACATTAAAACAGTTTCGATTACTTATCTATATGGAGCTCAGAATAAGGAATTCAATATTTTCATGTTTCTTCCCCTGATTCTGTAACTGTTTCACGTTCATGTATGTGACAGAGTCACCTAGCCTCATTGATTCTGTGACTTTTAAGTGAAACTGTTAAAAGATTAAGGTGGCAAGGGATTAAAGGGGCTAGCATAGACTGTCAACAATTCTGTAACAGTAAGGTAGATGCCAATAAACTAATTTAAGGTGCAGTACAATTCAGTACTGCAACAATAATTTTACATGAATGAATTTCCGGTTTCGTAGCAGAATTGTTTCTGGTCCATGTATAGGTGTGGGGCTATCACTCCCATCACCACTTTAATATTTTAATATTTGCATATTAATAAGGAAGTAGAGCAGTTGATAGGGCAGCAGCAACCTCATGTACAATGATAGGTGAAAGTTTTAGGCAGTGTAACAAAAGCATAACAAAAACATTAAAACATTTTCTCAGGGAAGAACACATAGACATTTGTATGTGATTATATAAAAATGTGTTAAATCATAAGCAGTGTGTTAGCATGGTTTTATATTTACTAATGAGTATATATCTTTAGACTTGTTAAAATTAATCAATACCCATAAACTGTAGTTGCAATAGTGGTGCTGCGGTAGTGTTGTCGCCTCACAGTAAGAGGCTGTCCGGTTTGACTCTCAGCTAGACCATCTTCTGCGTGGAGACATACATGAATGGGTGTACCTTCGTTGAAGGTTGTATGTTAGGGCTGGCAACTCAGCACGTAAAAATCAACTGCCAATCATTAGCGGACCAGAGTTCCGCTGTGGAGACCCCTAACCGGGAAAAGCCGAAAGACACAACATAAACTGTAGTTGCAGAATGCTTAAAGTTTGACTGTTTATATTGCATAATGAACAAAAATTATTTTCACTTTTTGAATCTGTTAGTACTTATTTCCAAACTCCGCAGGTTGAGATATGAACTTCTGTACCACCCTTACTTTACTGAAATTCTGAAAATGATGTGTGCGCTTTTCTGGTTGGGTGGGGTAGGCTGAAAACGTGGATGTAATCTATGTAGATATTAATCATTTGATACTGCCACAGGCAAAAATGCTAATGCTTATGTCAGTTAACCTTTGATGAAGTCTGAGTTTGTAAAGAAGAAAGGGAGACAACATATGGTGTATTACAGTGTTCAGGACGTGGACCACACCTGTTCACTGCCCTCATATTCTAGAGGACTGGGAAGAGAAAATAAGATTCTTTTAGACTGTGTAATGTCTGAGAATAAACATGCCACTGTTTATATTCTGTCAAAAGTGCACAATTATTATAAACTGCTCTTAAGCCTTGTGAAACCTGCAACAGGTAAACGCTGTGATTTCATCTGTAATATGTGTTTTTTCGATGCCATATCTTCATGCAATATGTTTAATTTCAGTGGTATGAAGATATGTCATAGCATCATAGGATCATAGGAAGTTACTAGGCTAATGCCCCTAGGACCCTTACAAGCCTAGCCAAGTTCTACTTTTATTTCTAAATCAGCACTTGTTGCCCCTTTCCAAGAAGGACACAGGTGGACCCCCTGGGGTGAATTTATGGTGACCTGTCCAATTATCCAGATTGCATTCGAAGAGGGCCAATGAAGTGCTCTTTTTGACATGACATGGGAGTATGTCCCAAAGGTGTGGTAACCTCTGGGAGACAAATCTGTCCCACCATCAGGTACTATTAATGTCAGATACCAGGTTAAGGTCTTTAGAGTGAGTGACCCATGTACCATTTGACTTGTGGATATGCAGCATTTCCAATAAAGCATGGTCAGAGATTGCCTTAGATGCATTGCAAAGATTGCCTCTGAGCAGTCTGCTTGAAACAGAATAAAGTGACAGTGATTTCAGATGATCCACATAGGACAGATGCTCAAGACCTTGAATTTTCCTTGTGAGGAACCATTGTGGCCTCTCCAATTGCTGTAGGTGCTTGGAAAGGTACATACCAAAGCAGGCATTGCACTCAATTATTGGCCTGATGAGGGAAGAGTACAGGGAGGTTATAACTTATTTTTCTTCTGGAGACAATGCCACTACTTATGAGATGAGCAATACAGAATGCCCTTCTTTCCACTGTGGAGAAATGGTGATCAAGGGTAAGGTTGCTGTCAACCTGTCTGCAGAGGTCTCTAACCAGTGAGTGCATACTTAGGGTGTTGCTATTGATGTGGTAGTTCACAGGAACATTGGTGTTACTAGGGATGATAATACGTTTTTTGTATCAAGTTTATGGCCATGACTTTGGCACCGATCATTTGCTTGTGTAAGACGCTCTTGCAGGATGTTGACATCTTTTGGAGATTCCATGACCGCTCTCAGTTTGCAGCCATTAACAAACTTTGTCAGCCACAGACATTTAGTTTCCACTTGTACTTCGGAGAAATAGATTCTAAAGAGTAGATCTCCCAGGACTGATGCTTGTGGAACAACTCTGGTTACAGGTTTGCTGTTGTAGGTGGATTCCCCTATTTTGACTATATGAGTTCTATCAGTAAGCCAGTTAGTGACCCATCCAATGATATAAGGGTTGATATCTAGCTGGGTGAGTTTGTCAATGATGCCTGAGTGGGGGATAGTGTTAAAAGCCTTGGCTAAGTCTAGGTAGGCTGTATGAACAGATTCCCCCTCGTCCAGGGCCTTGGTGACTGTCTCCACCAGGTTTAACAGGCATGATCTCCCTTTGACAAATCCAAACTGAGTAGGGTCAAGTGTTTGGAGATTAGCTATATCTTCCTTGATAAGGTCCATGAGGATTTGCTCCATGGCCTTGCAGATAAGGCTAGTCAGGCTAATATGTCTATAGTTCCCAGGGTCAGTGAAAGCACCACCTTTGTGCAAGAGGATAATAGTGGCCATTTTCCATCCAGCTGAGATGAAGCTGGTGCTTAGACTATGATTGAAAAGAGTACCCAACGGTTTTGTTAATTGTTGTCAAAGCCCATGTAGGACATAGCCTGGGATGTTATTAGGTCCTATAGATGCTGTGGTTTTGGTCTTAGAGAGAGTGTTTATGACCTGCTCTTTAGACATACAAGGTAGGGGACAGGTGGTAGGAATATCATAGCGTACATGTGGCAGGGACAGGGGAGTAAAGTTTTCACAGAATCTGTTGGCTAACACATTAGCTATGTCCACAGGCTCAGTAATTGTGGTATCATTAACTACCAGTTCAGCACATATCTGGGACTTTCCTTTTAGGTTACAGCTGTAACTAAAGAAAACCTTATGGTTGTCCTTAGCTGAGGAAGTTAATCTGGATTTATGGTTTGCTTTGGAAGACTTCACAAGAAGTCTTATTTGCTTGTTTAAGCTGAGGAAGGAGTGTTTTCAGTTTAGGACTCACTTCCTCTCACTCTTAGACAGCAATTTCTTCCTCTTATTGCAAAGTCTGTTAATGGCAGGTGTCCACTAGACAGGTTTGCTCCTTGTTGAGGAGCTTGTTTTGATCCTATCAGGTAAGGCTGAGTTGATGCAGTTATAGAGCTGCTTGTATAAAGCATTGGTGTAGAATTCAGCATAGTTGCCAGTTCCATCTGAAGGTGGAGGTGCAATGAAGGTATTTATACCATCCCGTAAGAGGGTATAATCTGCTTTGGAGAAGTTTTTTAGTTTAGCTGCTCCTGGGGGGGGGGGGGGTCAGGTGTGGTAGTTACTTCAAATGAGACTAATTTGTGTTCAGATCTCAGCAAGGAAGACCTCACATCCAGGGTGCTACAGTGGTCCCTCATATTGGTAAGCACCAGATCTAGGATGTTGGCACCCCTTAGGGGGTGTCAACCAGCTGGTCCATGGTTTTGTAGTTAACAAAGTTTAGGAACCTTTGGGCAAGTGAGTTTGAGCACAAGTAATTTACCCAGTCAATGGACGGGTAGTTAAAGTCACTCAAAACCATGATGATCGGATGTGCCTTGATAGACTCAAGTAGATCCAAATAAGCAAAGTGGTTATCCTGATTCATAGAGGGGGAGTTCTATAGCTGACAGTGATATGAATAGGTGCCTACCAACAGTTATTTGCATCTGAAATCCCTCTAGGCAATCATACTGTTTAGCCAATCTGGCGGTGTGTTTATCTTTAATGAATATTGATACACCCTTGATACACCACCTCGTTTAGTTTTCACACCTTTGGTTTGTAGTCTGAATGTGTGGAAGGAGGTGTAACCCAGTACGGCTGGGGTGCTCTCCACAGCCTTGAACCAGGTCTCCGTGACTACACAGATGTCTGCATCTTCCAAGGTGATGACTGCTTTCAGTGAGTGCAGTTTCATGTTAAGATTCCTAGCATTTAGCAGCATAACCTTGAGGTTGTTTTTAAATGTAGTTTTGACATCGGAATGCAGAACATCTCTGGCAAAATATCAAGGCCTGTCGATCATGTCATCCCAGGCTGGCAGATACTGGATCCTCTTAGAATGACACCAGAAACTAAGTCAATTATTGAAGTCAATCATTTTCTGTTTGTATTAAGGCATCATCCTAGGTGTAGGTAAAATGCTGCTTAAGGCTAGGGACATATCTGCCTGAGACACATAGTCAGAGAGCTCAGTCATGCTTCTGTTCATATAGTCCAGACAGGTAGTTCTCAAATTGCTCACACCAACATGGACTATGACAGAGTCATAACAGTGCTGTTGTTGAGAGACTTGAGTGCATGTGTGATGTGGTAGATCCTGGCACCTGACAGTCAGCTGACTGTGACCTTTTCCTTATCCATCCTGGTGAGAGGGACATCTGCGTGTCTCACGATGGAATCAACTATGACAATATGTTTAGTTTTGTGTTTTTCCTTAAGGGCTTGAGAGGTGAGACACTGGTGAATGAGCTATTATGTGTACTGTGTTCTGCAGAGGAAGTATCGTGTGTAGCATGCTTGTGTTTGTGTTTGGGTGGTCTCTGGTGTTTAGGTATGTTTCTGGTGAGGACCTCCACATATGTAGGTATGTGTGATGTGGGTTTAGGTGGAGTAGGAGGTGAGATATGCATGATGACAACCCACTCATTGTCATATGTACTAACTGGTGTGTGAGAGAGCATGGATTTAAGGTTCTTAATACAGTTGCATCTCTCACATGTTGAGTTTGTGTGGACTAAAAGAAGAGGGTTGTCAGTGAACATGAGACAGTTGCTACACTGACAGAAGATGCCCATGTTGACCAAGCTGGCTGGTGAAACTGTGGGAAATTGTCCATCTGTCCGTAGTGTTAGGTAAATTTATATGGTCAGGAAAACATGTTGCACTTAGAAATGGCTAGCAGGTGAGAGATGTGTTGGTACCTCTGAGGCTAGGGTTAGTGTTTTACCTGACAATAGTGCAGGGCCATGAATTACCTTTGGAGGATCACAAGCAAAGTACTAATGAAAAATTTAACAAGCAAAACATTTGTGTGTATAACCACCAACAGTAATCACCGCTATGTGGCAGTGCACAATAGTGCTCTACACACAAATAAGCACAAATGCGGGATTTAAATAAAACAAGAAATAACCCTTTTAACTCAAACTAGCCAATAAGGATGCTCTGTCTGAGCTCTAGTCTAATTACCCTTGATTTGGTGGGACCCAGACAGCACTCTCCTCCCACAAGGGTGCAGAAGAGCCTTCATCAACAAAGGTGGCTTAAATTTTATGCTCAGAAGTTACAAGACAGACACAGAAATAGCAAATCTGGACCTGGGCTATGCTATAGCTGAACTAGTACAGTATACAGTAAAATGTGACAAAAAACAGTTCAGACAATTCAAACAGACAACAGAATGCAAATACTAATTAAAAGTGCAATATAAGAGTAAAAACGGGTACTTATAGTTAGTTGGAAGCAATGGATACCTCAGATCTTTCAGTATCTCAATGAAGAGCTGGTTTAGTGCTCAAGTGATACCAACCAATCTAGATTCAGCAAGTCTGAATCTGGCCTATGATATAAAATACAGAAGTACTAGAAATTCAAAATGCATAAAATCAGAGTCACAACAGCAAAAACAGTTTAAGTAAAGCAGCAATTCAGTAGAAACCTGTTCTCAAAGTACAATGTAGGCTTTAAAATATTTACTTTCAGCTGGTTTTAGTGTTCAAATGAAACCAGTCTAGATTCAGCAAGCCTGAATCTAGCTTATGCTATAAAATGCAGAAGTATTAGAAATTCAAAGTGAAGAAAATCACAGTCACAACAGCAAAAAATAAATAATAAAAAATAAAGCTGCAATTCAGTAGAATACTCTCAAAAGAGTGTAGACCACAAACCTTCTTATTGTGGAATAACTGGTCTAGAACCCAAGAGCTTAAACCAGAACCAAATCACTTAGAATAACAGCCACACTAAGCCTTCACCAGCAATTCCCAGTTTAGAAGGTTGTAGGCCACACTCTGTCTCACCACAAGAGTCTAGACTCCAACCCTCCTAATAAAAAATAACTAGTTTTGAGTGATAACCTGTGACTTACTTCTATGAGACATATAGAAAAAAATATGAAGTTTGTAACTAAAAGTGTAACTTCCTTTTGCTGGTATATGCCACAGCTATACACGGGATGTAAGAATGTAAATTATTGTGACGTGTTTATAAGATCTGTGAATGTTTCTTGGCCAAGAAACTAAAGGGCCATAAAGGAGTAATTATTCAGCTCTGCCAAAGCCAGGAAAAACAAACCTTTTAGTATTTGAATGTGACACTCTGCTCACTTGAATCTGTTGTCTGTATGAAAAGTTATAAACCAAATACCTGAGACATAAATAAGTCAGAAAGGAAACACGTCTAGAGAAAAGAATTAAGCTGCACATGTGAGTTTGTTCTTTCTACTTGTCTGCCTGGAAATTCAGCTACTGTAGTTAGGGTCCAGTATTTTTTTTTCCAAATTGCAAAAAGCTAAAAGTCTAGCTGCAGACATTTTTTTCTTGTAATGCATTTATTCAAAAGGATTAATAATAGTTTCCTCGTAAAGTTATATATCTTACTGTATATTTAACATTTAACTGTACTTTTTTCTTTCTTAAGTTGTTCTTCTTTGGCTTTTCCCGGTTAGGGGTCGCCACAGCGGAGTTCCGGTTCGCTAATGATTGGCAATAGATTTTTTATGGGTGCTGAGGTGCCAGCTTGATGCCCAACCTTCAGTGAAGGCACACCCATTCTACACATGTCTTTCGAACGCCACTTGACCACGGGGAGGATTTTAACATGACTGTAGTTGGTCATCTATATGCTTTGTTACATAACTAATTAGACGGTATTTATTGTCAATAAGTGATATTTGCTGGCATCTACCTCTAATTGACAAGCTTGTTCTGTGACACACTATGATTGCATTTATACTTATTAACAGGAATATAAGACTAACTGTGAGGTTGCCAGGCAGTTCAATTTATAACCTTGGTGTAGGACAAAATATGTAGTTTCTGGAAACTGGTGTATGTATGTATATAAATGCAAGGGTTTATTTACAATACAGCTACTATGGGCAAATGGGCACTGGAAGACACAGAATCCCAGAGGGAGTGGTGAGAAAGTGATCTTTGGATCCTGGTATGTAGTATTCAGTAGGACACCTACTTGTGAGTCTGGAAAGTGCCGGCCCATACCCATGGCAATAGTGCCTCCTTCCCTCAGTAGCAGCCCAATAGGATCATGCTTACTTCCAATAAGTGATCCCAGTGCTGTATACAGCAAATCATCTTCATGGTGTTTGGTGGTAAAATATCCCCCTGGTCCTTTTAGTACTTTTGCCTGTTCAAGCATCCACTTTTTGGCTATATAGAATATGCCAACCCACCATTCATGACCCCAGGCTGGATGAACTGGCACTGACCACTCATATCTAGTTTGCTGCACCAGCACACTGACAGGTAATCTGTGTCATGTTTGGGGTCTTATGTCTCCATATCATAGAACTGATGGTTTTATGTACCTGAGATTATGAATAAAAAAAGGACTTGGCTATTAGCATAGCCTGGAAAATCTGACTTGTCAAAGCTTGGATGAAATACAAAAAAGTGGACATTTTTTATTTGCAGAGCCATTATATGACAAGTGGGATAGATGTCATTGTCAAGAATAATAAAGGAATGAAGGAGAGAGGGAAGTAGGGATAGAGGGTGGTTGGTGGGTGGAACAATGAGTAAATGTCGTTTACTTGTTTCATAATCAGGCCGGTGAGCTTGTCCAAATGATCATTTCCTTCCATGTGCCAGGCGAAAGACACAATTATTCACATGTAGTAATAATATTAATACAAACTCAAGAAAATTGGTAACCTATTTTAAAGCCATTACTGATGTATTTTTGCACTGAAGGAGTGGCATGTATTGGTAAAAATCTTAAATAGGTAAAAGGCAGAAATAAAAACAGTACATATTTTCATTTAAGTTATATAAATATCCAAGCAATCTATTCAAGAGTCAGGAAAGAGTACAGAAAGTCGTTCTTCAAATACTGTATTGAAGAATTAGTAAAGAAAGAAGAATTATGTAGCAAGTAACATGGTAGGGTGGCTGGGTAATATAATGACTTGCTTTTGCCTCCGACCACATCAGCATTATTATACTGAAGATGCATCAGCAGATGATGCAAGCACGTTTCTCTAGCATTTACCCTGCTCAAGCTAACCTCACACATATTTTTTACACATACTACAAGCAATCCATCAAATTAAATATGAGCTGGGGAAAACTGCATGCTTTATATTTCATTACCTAAGAAAATCTTTGAAGAATATGAACATGTATTGGCAGGTTATTTCGGTAATTTGTGCATTATGTCTCAATTTTTCTTAACAATCTAAAGTACATCTGAAGTCCTGGCCTAGGCTGTGATTCAGCTTCTTCAGATACTTAATAATTCTTTATGAAAAAAAAATTCAAAATAAGGCATCATTCTCAACACTCAAGAAATGTAATGCTCTGGCAAATTATACAGACACATCCATACTGTCTCTCAGTGTTGTGCTACAGCAAATGTACAGTAAGAATCTTTCTTGTATTTAATGACAATTCTTGTTCTAGATAATGTCATTATTTAAAAAGGAAATGTAACAATTATATAACAAAAATTATTGTAATTAGTCATTGACTTGATATAGGGAACTCCATGCTGCATAGTGCCTTCTAGTTCAGGATAAATACTAGGATCGTGTTAACATTCCAAACACAATGCATGAGCCATAAAAAAGTAAAGCCTTCTGTGTAGTGCTGAATCTAGCAGGTTCAAATCATATTTATTTATTCTCAGGTAATGATGTAAGCTCAACCAGGCATTCATGCTTGCCATTACATATGGACCGAAGGTTTGGTTAGGTCAAGCAATTTGCTTAAGATCATAATGTAAACAAATGAGGGCTGACAAGGCAAATTCTTACCTACTGCATGCAATGTTTTCCTGAAAAGTATGAAGAGTGTAAGTGAAGATGTAGGTGGATTAAAGGTGCTTGTTCATAAAGGAATTTTTTCATTTATCCTCTTGACCTGTCTGCATTATTACAAAAAAAAAAAAAAAAAGAGAAGACAAACTAAAACAAAAACTAAATACAAAAAAAAGTAATAAGAGTCAGTATTTAAACAGTGAGCCCAGATGTTGGAAACGAGTCCGGTAGGATGGGACTTTTCAGAATCTGTTAAACGCTTTTCTTCCCACAGATCACCTTCGTGTACTGGGATATTGTTTTTCAATTGTTTGTCACAATCATTAATGAAGATACATATCTGAATAAAGCCTGGTGGATCCAGTGAGCAACTTTGCCCCAGCATTCGTGTTTCAAGCCCAACTATTTTGTGAGTCTCTCATATTTATGTTTCCAACTTCATATCCTTCAGAAAATGCGTGTTAACACAAAACCTGTTATAAAGAGAAGCATTTAAAATCTGTCCCCTCCCCCATTAGTTTTGGCTATGTATAGATGATAGATGTCTTGTACAAAAAAACAGAACAGAAAAGGTAGTACAGATGTGCAAGAGAGGGAGAGGATGTCAAATGTTAAGGAAATGGAGAACTATATTAAGGTGGGATTACAGGAGGCTGTAAAGTTTATGGAAATGCATTAAAGTGGGAATAAGAGGGAGACACAGTGGTTCACTGAATAGCATTGTCACTTCACAAGAAGAGGTTCCCCAGTTTGAGTCTCAGCTGGGTTGTCTTTGTGTGGAGTCTGCATGTCCTCCTTGTGTTCACATTGCTCTTCTCTCAAAGCTTTGGGTTTCTCCCATATTCCAAAGAAATGCAGTAGGTAGATTAGACACTCTAAATTGAACATAGGTGTGAATGTGTGGTGTGGAACATCTACTGAGGTTGGGCTAGCAACTCACCAGTGTAAACCTTGGCTCTAGACAATTGTCATTGTTGAAGCAACACCCTGACCCCATGTACAAAAATGAGAAGAAGGCTATGAAAGTTTATCAGGAAACAAGACACCAGTCCTTGCATAAAAATTGTCTAGACTGATTCCTCCTATGGTATAAAGAAAAAAAAATATGTTATTCCTCTACTTGGGTTTCTATGTAGTTACTGGGATTTTATTTATCTGTTTACCACTTGTTTGTAAACCAGAAGTTTGGGCTGGTATAGCATCTTATTCAGTTACCTTTTGGGTCATGTGGCAACAATGTGACAGTTACATGCATGTAAAACTGACAGGCATCAATATATTAATATACATTGAAAAATATATGAATTTAAACAATAGCATGGCTATTGAGTTCTAATTTATAAGGTCAAAAGAACATAAGACTGAAATGCAACTGCTCAAGACCAGAAGCTCAAATAAGAAAAAGGCCAAAATTACCAAAAAACAACATTCAGAAGCTTGAATCCTCTACCTTTAAAATGCATACTACTATGCATAAGAGAAGTGTATGTTAGGGTTTACCATGATACACTATGGCGAATGCATAAATAGTGTAGGAAAGGAAATCACCCTTGATAATATTGATGTATACATTTTTACCTTAAATAATGGAAAGTTTAACATGTAAGAGAATATCCGATATGTTTACAGCAAATTGAGCATTAGTGCTGTCAATGGAGAATACTGTAAGAGACCTGAGCAGTGTAAATGTCTGGTCGTCGTGGTTGACGGATAGGCCGTTCTTAACCAAATGGGCAATATACCAACAACTGCACAGTATACACAGCTATATTCATCCCTGTGAGACAGCATAAAGTATTCTCCTAGTATATTATATGATGAATAGAAAATGCCTGATAGCCTTTAATCTGCTCTAGCCATGCATTTTTGAGCTGCTTACTAATGCAAATTTGACCGCAAAAGTGAAGTGTATGATGTGCGATATAAACAAGAATGTCAATGACACTATTATTAAAGGATGCCCCTTTCACTTTAGCCACGATATGTGGTGAAAAGTGCAAAGTTTAGGATTAGCAACTATGTGTGGCAAATGTATTACATTTCAGTAATCGGTGAAGAAATTCATAGCACTCTCATTTCTGGAGCTAGAAGACATTAAGAGCCCTTATTTGGATGTTAAATGTACAGTTCCAGAAAAGAAAAGAGAGTTATTCATAGGTTCATAGGCAGGTACTAGGCTATTATTCCTATAAGCCTAGCCAAAAAGGCACCCTGGCTTTTGCCACCCAAGAAAATTATTTTCCTGTGCCCCTGTCGAGCAGAGCCACAGAAGTGATCCCCAGGGTGAATTTCCTATTTCCCATCCAATCATCAAGTTTTTTCTTGAAAGAGTGCTAATGAGGAGCTTTTTTTGATATAGATAGGTAGTTTGTTCCAGCGTATGGGAAGTCTCTGGGACAGGAATCTATCCCGCCAGCATGTTCTTTTTATTGTAGTGACAAGGTTAGGTACCTAGAGCATGTAGCTCAGAGGGATTGGGATTTCTTTAAGTGGAGCATGTCCAAAAGCTCTGGGTTTGACATAGCTTTGTATGTTAGGCAGAGATCGCCACTGAGTAGGCGATATGCGATGGAGTAAAGCTGGAGTTTTTTGAGACAGTCTGCGTAGGCCATCTATTTGAGGCCAGTAATCCTCTTTGTGAGGTATTTCTGCAACCTTTCCAGTTGTTGTAGATGTCTTGTGAGGTACATACCCAAAGGGGCATTATACTCTATAATGGGTCTAATGAGTGATGAGTAGAGGGGAACAATTACCTCTTTTTTTCCTGGATGAGAAACCTTTTGTGATGAGGTGTGCCACATACAAGGATTTCCTGAATACTGTGGCGATGTGATTATCAAAGGAGAGACTGCTGTCCACCTGTGTCCCAAGGTCTCTTATCACACTTTCGGTGTTAAGTAGACTACCGCCTATGTAGTAGTTCATGGGTACAGAGTTTTTACCAAAAGGGATAACAATGCACTTTTTGACATTGAGCTTGAGGCCGTGGCTTTGACACCAGGCATCTGTCTCAGTGAGGCTCTTTTGTAGGATGTCCACATCATTTGGAGTTTCGATTATGGCTCCTAGTTTGCAGTCATCTGTGAACTTCATTAGCCAAAGACCTTCTGTGTTAGCCTGTACTTCAGAGAAGTAGATACCAAACAGGAGAGGTCCCAGGACTGAACTCTGTGGTACTCCACTTGTCACTGGTCTGAAGACGCATTTGGAGTCTGCTACTTTCATAGTGTGGGTTTTGTCAGTGAGCCAGTTGGCAACTCATCTTGTGACATAGGGATTTATACCTAGTTTAGTGAGGTTTATCTATAATTCCAGAGTGGGGGATGGTGTTGAAAGCCTCAGTGAGATCTAGATAGACTGTGTGAACCACCTTACCCTCATCTATGGCTTTGGTGACTACTTCAAAGAAGTCTATCAGGTTTAGGAGACATGATCTGCCTTTTACGACCCCGAACTGGGTGGGGTCCTGAGTTTGGAGATTACCACTCTCTTTGTTTATAAGTTCCATGATGATACGTTCCATGGCCTTGCAGATCAGGCTCATCAGGCTAATGGGGCGGTAGTTCCTGGGGTTCATGGTGGATCCCCCTTTATGGAGTGGAATAACCATTACTATGCACCATTCAGTGGGCACAAAGCCTGAGGTGAGGCTATGATTGAACATGGTACTTAGGTGAGGTGCCAGATTTGTTCTGTAGTTCATGTAGAACACAGTCTAGGATGTTGTCAGGTCCCATGGATGCTGTGTTCATGGCTTTGGAGAGTGTGGTTTCTACCTGTGCTGCCATAATTACAGGAACTTTGCATTCTTCTGATGGGCCCTTTAGGGGATGAGAGGGGGGGGGTAAAGTTAGCACTGAACCTATCTACCAGGATGTTGGCAATATCAGTTGGTTCTGTATATTTAGTGCCATTGTGCTGTAACTCAGAGCAGATGTGAGTATTGCCATTGAGATTCTTGACATAGCTATAGAATGATTTGTGGTTGTCTTTAGAAACAGTGGCAATTTTGTTTTCATAACTAACTTTGGAGGATTTTACGAGAGATCTCAGCTTCTTACTGAGGCTCACCAGGGAGTTCCTCCAATCTTGGGATTTTACTCTTTTGTTGCAGCAGTTTCTTTCTTCTGTTGTAGAGTTTGTTTATGGCAGGGGACCACCAGATTGGCTTCCTTTTTTTTGAGGATAGCATCTTGGTTCTGTTAAGGTTAGCAGGATCTATGCACTTGTGTAGGATTCAGCAGTCGTACCTCTATTGTCTGTCAGCATGGGTGTCGTGAAGTTTGCCACTTCTGTCTTAAGAAGCATGAAGTTGGTTTTGGAGAAATTTTTACAGTGGTTTCCCTAATGGGGGCTGGGGGTGGGGGTAGGATGTGGATATCTAGGGTGATTAGCTTGTGGTCGGATCTGACTAACGAGGAATTGACTACTGGTGTGGAACATCAATCGCCCATGTTGGTAATGACCAGGTCTAGGATATTGCTGCCCCTGGTGGGGGTGTGGATAAGTTGATCCAAGACATTGTAATTTATGAATTCCAGAAAACGTTAAGCAAAAGAGTTGATACATAAGTAGTTTTCCCAGTTAATGGTGTGGTAGTTGAAATCACCCATTATTAGGGTGTTAGGGTGTACCCTAATATTTTCCAATGTATCAAGAAATGAGGAATGGAACTCCTGGTCATGATGGAGGATCTGTAGCAAGCTACAATTTGCATTGCGGTCTTGCTCAGAATTAGTTGCACTTGGATAATTTTGGATGCATTATGCTGAGCAACTAGCCTGGAGGTGTGGATATCCTTAATGAATATGGACACACCTCCACCTTTAGTATTTCGGTCCAGGTTAGGTGGCCGAAAGGTGTGGTATGAATTATAGCCTGGTAATGCAGGAGTGCTCTCAGCAGCCTTGAACCAGGTCTCTGTCACTGCACAGATGTCGATGTTCTCCATTGTAAGGAGTGCTTCAAGTGAGTGCATTTTGAGGTTTACACTTCTAGCATTCAGTAGCATTACCCTCAGATTTTGCTTGCTTATACCTGTTATGGTGATGAATTTGTCATTTGAACCTTGCCTAAAAAAGGTACTATAGGGGTGGCAAAGCCTTAGCCAGTATCCGGAATCCCAAGGATGACAGGTGCAGGCCATCTTATTAAAATATTTTAAGGAATGGTATCTATATGGAAAGCCTAGAAAGTTTAGAACTTGGACAGCCAATAGCTGCATATTTCCTTCACTGTATCTGATAGAGTTTTTGGAACATTGTT